>NW_027140895.1:1017426-1356568 GCF_036365525.1 Heterodontus francisci | reverse complement strand
TTATCCAGTCTGACAAAGTCAATATCAATGATTTATCCAGTCTGACAATGTTAATATCAGTGATTTATCCAGTCTGACAATGTTAATATCTGTGGTTTATCCAGTCTGACAAAGTCAATATCAGTGGTTTATCCAGTCTGACAAAGTCAATATCTGTGGTTTATCAAGTCTGACAATGTTAATATCTGTGGTTTATCCAGTCTGACAATGTTAATATCTGTGGTTTATGCAGTCTGACAATGTCAATATTAGTGGTTTATCCAGTCTGACAATGTCAATATCTGTGATTTATCCAGTCTGACAAAGTCAATATCTGTGGTTTATCCAGTCTGACAGTGTCAATATCAGTGGTTTATCCAATCTGACAAAGTCAATATCAGTGGTTTATCCAGGCTGACAACGTCAATATCAATGGTTTATCCAGTCTGACAATGTCAATATCTGTGGTTTATCCAGTCTGACAAAGTCAATATCTGAGGTTTATCCAGTCTGACAAAGTCAATATCAGTGGTTTATCCAGTCTGACAAAGTCAATATCAGTGGTTTATCCAGTCTGACAAAGTCAATATCAATGGTTTATCCAGTCTGACAAAGTCAATATCAGTGGTTTATCCAGTCTGACAATGTTAATATCAGTGATTTATCCAGTCTGACAAAGTCAATATCAGTGATTTATCCAGTCTGACAACGTTAATATCAGTGGTTTATCCAGTCTGACAAAGTCAATATCAGTGGTTTATCCTGTCTGACAAAGTCAATATCAGTGATTTATCCAGTCTGACAAAGTCAATATCAGTGATTTATCCAGTCTGACAATGTTAATATCAGTGGTTTATCCAGTCTGACAATGTTAATATCAGTGATTTATCCAGTCTGACAAAGTCAATATCAGTGATTTATCCATTCTGACAATGTGAATATCAGTGATTTATCCAGTCTGACAATCTTAATATCTGTGATTTATCCAGTCTGACAAAGTCAATATCTGTTGTTTATCCAGTCTGACAGTGTCAATATCAGTGGTTTATCCAATCTGACAAAGTCAATATCAGTGGTTTATCCAGGCTGACAAAGTCAATATCAGTGGTTTATCCAGTCTGACAATGTCAATATCTGTAGTTTATCCAGTCTGACGAAGTCAACATCTGAGGTTTATCCAGTCTGACAAAGTCAATATCTGTGGTTTATCCAGGCTGACAATGTCACTATCAGTGGTTTATCCAGTCTGACAAAGTCAATATCAATGGTATATCCAGTCTGACAAAGTCAATATCTGTGGTTTATCCAGTCTGACATGGTCAAAATCTGTGGTTTCTCCAGTCTGACAAAGTCAATATCTGTGGTTTACCCAGTCTGACAATGTCAATATCTGTGGTTTATCCAGTCTGACAATGTTAATGTCGGTGGTTTATCCAGTCTTACAAAGTCAATATCAGTGGTTTATCCAGTCTGACAATGGTAATATCAGTGATTTATCCAGTCTGACAATGTTAATATCAGTGATTTATCCAGTCTGACAATGTTAATATCAGTGATTTATCCAGTCTGACAAAGTCAATCTCTGTGGTTTATCCAGTCTGACAATGTTAATATCAGTGGTTTATCCAGTCTGACAATGGTAATATCAGTGATTTATCCAGTCTGACAATGTTAATATCAGTGATTTATCCAGTCTGACAAAGTCAATATCTGTGGTTTATCCAGTCTGACAATGTTAATATCAGTGGTTTATCCAGTCTGACAAAGTCAATATCAGTGATTTATCCAGTCTGACAATGTTAATATCTGTGGTTTATCCAGTCTGACAATGTTAATATCAGTGGTTTATCCTGTCTGACAAAGTCAATATCAGTGATTTATCCAGTCTGACAAACTCAATATCTGTGGTTTATCCAGTCTGACAAAGTCAATATCAGTGGTCTATCCAGTCTGACAAAGTCAATATCAGTGGTTTATCCAGTCTGACAAAGTCAGTATCAGTGGTTTATCCAGTCTGACAATGTCAATATCTGTGGTTTATCCAGTCTGACAAAGTCAATATCTGTGGTTTATCCAGTCTGACAAAGTCAATATCAGTGGTTTATCCAGTCTGACAAAGTCAATATCAATGGTTTATCCAGTCTGACAAAGTCAATATCAGTGATTTATCCAGTCTGACAATGTTAATATCAGTGATTTATCCAGTCTGACAATGTTAATATCTGTGGTTTATCCAGTCTGACAAAGTCAATATCAGTGGTTTATCCAGTCTGACAAAGTCAATATCTGTGGTTTATCAAGTCTGACAATGTTAATATCTGTGGTTTATCCAGTCTGACAATGTTAATATCTGTGGTTTATGCAGTCTGACAATGTCAATATTAGTGGTTTATCCAGTCTGACAATGTTAATATCTGTGGTTTATCAAGTCTGACAATGTTAATATCTGTGGTTTATCCAGTCTGACAATGTTAATATCAGTGGTTTATGCAGTCTGACAATGTCAATATCAGTGGTTTATCCAGTCTGACAATGTCAATATCTGTGGTTTATCAACTCTGACAATGTTAATATCAGTGATTTATCAAGTCTGACAATTTCAATATCAGTGGTTTATCAAGTCTGACAATGTTAATATCAGTGATTTATCCAGTCTGACAATGTTAATATCAGTGATTTATCCAGTCTGACAATTTCAATATCAATGGTTTATCAAGTCTGACAATGTTAATATCAGTGATTTATCCAGTCTGACAAAGTCAATATCAGTGACTTATCCATTCTGACAATGTGAATATCGGTGATTTATCCAGTCTGACAATCTTAATATCAGTGATTTATCCAGTCTGACAAAGTCAATATCAGTGGTTTATCCAATCAGACAAAGTCAATATCAGTGGTTTATCCAGTCTGACAAAGTCAATATCAGTGGTCTATCCAGTCTGACAAGTCAATATCAGTGGTTTATCCAGTCTGACAAAGTCAGTATCAGTGGTTTATCCAGTCTGACAATGTCAATATCTGTGGTTTATCCAGTCTGACAAAGTCAATATCTGTGGTTTATCCAGTCTGACAAAGTCAATATCTGAGGTTTATCCTGTCTGACAAAGTCAATATCAGTGGTTTATCCAGTCTGACAAAGTCAATATCTGTGGTTTATCCAGGCTGACAAAGTCAATATCAGTGGTTTATCCAGTCTGACAAAGTCAATATCAATGGTTTATCCAGTCTGACAAAGTCAATATCAGTGGTTTATCCAGTCCGACAATGTTAATATCAGTGATTTATCCAGTCTGACAAAGTCAATATCAGTGATTTATCCAGTCTGACTATGTTAATATCAGTGGTTTATCCAGTCTGACAATGTTAATATCAGTGGTTTATCCAGTCTGACAAAGTCAATATCAGTGATTTATCCATTCTGACAATGTGAATATCCGTGATTTATCCAGTCTGACAATCTTAATATCAGTGATTTATCCAGTCTGACAAAGTCAATATCAGTGATTTATCCAGTCTGACAAAGTCAATATCGGTGGTTTATCCAGTCTGACAATGTCAATATCTGTGATTTATCCAGTCTAACAATGTGAATATCAGTGATTTATCCAGTCTGACAATGTCAATATCTGTAGTTTATGCAGTCTGACAAATTCAATAAAAGTGGTTTATCCAGCCTGACAATGTCAATATCACTGGTTTATCCAGTCTGACAATGTCAATATCTGTGATTTATCCAGTCTGACAAAGTCAATATCTGTGGTTTATCCAGTCTGACAATGTCAATATCAGTGGTTTATCCAATCTGACAAAGTCAATATCAGTGGTTTATCCAGTCTGACAAAGTCAATATCAGTGGTTTATCCAGTCTGACAATGTCAATATCTGTGGTTTATCCAGTCTGACAAAGTCAATATCTGAGGTTTATCCAGTCTGACAAAGTCAATATCAGTGGTTTATCCAGTCTGACAAAGTCAATATCAGTGGTGTATCCAGTCTGACAAAGTCAATATCTGTGATTTATCCAGTCTGACAAAGTCAATATCTGTGGTTTATCCAGGCTGACAAAGTCAATATCAGTGGTTTATCCAGTCTGACAAAGTCAATATCAATGGTTTATCCAGTCTGACAAAGTCAATATCTGTGGTTTACCCAGTCTGACAATGTCAATATCTGTGGTTTATCCAGTCTGACAATGTTAATGTCGGTGGTTTATCCAGTCTGACAAAGTCAATATCAGTGGTTCATCAAGTCTGACAATGTTAATATCAGTGATTTATCCAGTCTGACAATGTTAATATCAGTGTTTGATCAAGTCCGACAAAGTCAATCTCTGTGGTTTATCCAGTCTGGCAATGTTAATATCAGTGGTTTATCCAGACTGACAATGGTAATATCAGTGATTTATCCAGTCTGACAATGTTAATATCAGTGATTTATCCAGTCTGACAAAGTCAATATCTGTGGTTTATCCAGTCTGACAATGATAATATCAGTGGTTTATCCAGACTGACAAAGTCAATATCAGTGATTTATCCAGTCTGACAATGTTAATATCTGTGGTTTATCCAGTCTGACAATGTTAATATCAGTGGTTTATCCTGTCTGACAATGTCAATATCTGTGATTTATCCAGTCTGACAAAGTCAATATCTGTGGTCTATCCAGTCTGACCAAGTCAATATCAGGGGTTTATCCAGTCTGACAATGTTAATATCAGCGGTTTATCCTGTCTGACAAAGTCAATATCACTGATTTATCCAGTCTGACAAAGTCAATATCTGTGGTTTATCCAGTCTGACAAAGTCAATATCAGTGGTTTATCCAGTCTGACAAAGACAATATCTGTGGTTTATCCAGTCTGACAATGATAATATCAGTGGTTTATCCAGTCTGACAAAGTCAATATCAGTGATTTATCCAGTCTGACAATGTTAATATCTGTGGTTTATCCAGTCTGACAATGTTAATATCAGTGGTTTATCCTGTCTGACAATGTCAATATCTGTGATTTATCCAGTCTGACAAAGTCAATATCTGTGGTCTATCCAGTCTGACCAAGTCAATATCAGGGGTTTATCCAGTCTGACAATGTTAATATCAGCGGTTTATCCTGTCTGACAAAGTCAATATCACTGATTTATCCAGTCTGACAAAGTCAATATCTGTGGTTTATCCAGTCTGACAAAGTCAATATCAGTGGTTTATCCAGTCTGACAAAGACAATATCTGTGATTTATCCAGTCTGACAAAGTCTATATCAGTGATTTATCCAGTATGACAAAGTCAATATCTGTGGTTTATCCAGGCTGACAAAGTCAATATCAGTGATTTATCCAGTCTGACAAAGTCAATATCAGTGATTTATCCATTCTGACAATGTGAATATCAGTGATTTATCCAGTCTGACAATCTTAATAACAGTGATTTATCCAGTCTGACAAAGTCAATATCAGTGATTTATCCATTGTGACAATGTGAATATCAGTGATTTATCCAGTCTGACAATCTCAATATCAGTGATTTATCCAGTCTGACAAAGTCAATATCAGTGATTTATCCAGTCTGACAAAGTCAATATCGGTGGTTTATCCAGTCTGACAATGTCAATATCTGTGATTTATCCAGTCTAACAATGTGAATATCAGTGAAGTATCCAGTCTGACAATCTTAATATCAGTGATTTATCCAGTCTGACAAAGTCAATATCAGTGATTTATCCAGTCTGACAAAGTCAATATCAGCGATTTATCCAGTCTGACAATGTTAATATCGGTGGTTTATCCAGTCTGACAATGTCAATATCTGTGATTTATCCAGTCTAACAATGTGAATATCAGTGATTTATCCAGTCTGACAATGTCAATATCTGTGGTTTATCCAGTCTGACAAATTCAATTTCAGTGGTTTATCCTGTCTGACAAAGTCAATGTCAGTGATTTATCCAGTCTGACTAAGTCAATATCTGTGGTTTATCCAGTCTGACAAAGTCAATATCTGTGGTTTATCCAGTCTGACAATGTCAATATCTGTGATTTATCCAGTCTGACAAAGTCAATATCAATGGTTTATCCAGTCTGACAATGTCAATATCTGTGATTTATCCAGTCTGACAAAGTCAATATCTGTGGTTTATCCAGTCTGACAGTGTCAATATCAGTGGTTTATCCAGGCTGACAAAGTCAATATCAGTGGTTTATCCAGTCCGACAATGTTAATATCTGTGGTTTATCCAGTCTGACAATGTTAATATCAGTGGTTTTTCCTGTCTGACAAAGTCAATATCAGTGATTTATCCAGTCTGACAAAGTCAATATCTGTGGTTTATCCAGTCTGACAAAGTCAATATCAGTGGTCTATCCAGTCTGACAAAGTCAATATCAGTGGTTTATCCAGTCTGACAAAGTCAGTATCAGTGGTTTATCCAGTCTGACAATGTCAATATCTGTGGTTTATCCAGTCTGACAAAGTCAATATCTGTGGTTTATCCAGTCTGACAAAGTCAATATCTGTGGTTTGTCCAGTCTGACAAAGTCATTATCAGTGGTTTATCCAGTCTGACAAAGTCAATATCTGTGGTTTATCCAGGCTGACAAAGTCAATATCAGTGGTTTATCCAGTCTGACAAAGTCAATATCAATGGTTTATCCAGTCTGACAAAGTCAATATCAGTGATTTATCCAGTCTGACAATGTTAATATCAGTGATTTATCCAGTCTGACAATGTTAATATCTGTGGTTTATCCAGTCTGACAATGTTAATATCAGTGGTTTATCCAGTCTGACAAAGTCAATATCAGTGGTTTATCCAGTCTGACAAAGTCAATATCTGTGGTTTATCAAGTCTGACAATGTTAATATCTGTGGTTTATCCAGTCTGACAATGTTAATATCTGTGGTTTATGCAGTGTGACAATGTCAATATTAGTGGTTTATCCAATATGACAATGTTAATATCTGTGGTTTATCCAGTCTGACAATGTTAATATCAGTGGTTTATGCAGTCTGACAATGTCAATATCAGTGGTTTATCCAGTCTAACAATGTCAATATCTATGGTTTATCAACTCTGACAATGTTAATATCAGTGATTTATCAAGTCTGACAACTTCAATATCAGTGGTTTATCAAGTCTGACAATGTTAACATCAGTGATTTATCCAGTCTGACAATGTTAATATCAGTGATTTATCCAGTCTGACAATTTCAATATCAATGGTTTATCAAGTCTGACAATGTTAATATCAGTGATTTATCCAGTCTGACAAAGTCAATATCAGTGATTTATCAAGTCTGACAATGTTAATATCTGTGGTTTATCCAGTCTGACAATGTTAATATCAGTGGTTGTTCCTGTCTGACAAAGTCAATATCAGTGATTTATCCAGTCTGACAAAGTCAATATCTGTGGTTTATCCAGTCTGACAAAGTCAATATCAGTGGTCTATCCAGTCTGACAAAGTCAATATCAGTGGTTTATCCAGTCTGACAAAGTCAGTATCAGTGGTTTATCCAGTCTGACAATGTCAATATCTGTGGTTTATCCAGTCTGACAAAGTCAATATCTGTGGTTTATCCAGTCTGACAAAGTCAATATCTGTGGTTTGTCCAGTCTGACAAAGTCAATATCAGTGGTTTATCCAGTCTGACAAAGTCAATATCTGTGGTTTATCCAGGCTGACAAAGTCAATATCAGTGGTTTATCCAGTCTGACAAAGTCAATATCAATGGTTTATCCAGTCTGACAAAGTCAATATCAGTGATTTATCCAGTCTGACAATGTTAATATCAGTGATTTATCCAGTCTGACAATGTTAATATCTGTGGTTCATCCAGTCTGACAAAGTCAATATCAGTGGTTTATCCAGTCTGACAAAGTCAATATCTGTGGTTTATCAAGTCTGACAATGTTAATATCTGTGGTTTATCCAGTCTGACAATGTCAATATTAGTGGTTTATCCAATCTGACAATGTTAATATCTGTGGTTTATCCAGTCTGACAATGTTAATATCAGTGGTTTATGCAGTCTGACAATGTCAATATCAGTGGTTTATCCAGTCTGACAATGTCAATATCTGTGGTTTATCAACTCTGACAATGTTAATATCAGTGATTTATCAAGTCTGACAACTTCAATATCAGTGGTTTATCAAGTCTGACAATGTTAACATCAGTGATTTATCCAGTCTGACAATGTTAATATCAGTGATTTATCCAGTCTGACAATTTCAATATCAATGGTTTATCAAGTCTGACAATGTTAATATCAGTGATTTATCCAGTCTGACATTGTTAATATCAGTGATTTATCCAGTCTGACAAAGTCAATATCAGTGTTTTATCCATTCTGACAATGTGAATATCGGTGATTTATCCAGTCTGACAATCTTAATATCAGTGATTTATCCAGTCTGACAAAGTCAATATCAGTGGTTTAGCCAATCTGACAAAGTCAATATCAGTGGTTTATCCAGTCTGACAAAGTCAATATCAGTGGTTTATCCAGTCTGACAATGTCAATATCAGTGGTTTATCCAGTCTGACAATGTCAATATCAGTGATTTATCCAGTCTGACAAAGTCAATATCTGTGGTTTATCCAGTCTGATAAAGTCAATATCAGTGGTCTATCCAGTCTGACAAGTCAATATCAGTGGTTTATCCAGTCTGACAAAGTCAGTATCAGTGGTTTATCGAGTCTGACAATGTCAATATCTGTGGTTTATCCAGTCTGACAAAGTCAATATCTGTGGTTTATCCAGTCTGACAAAGTCAATATCTGTGGTTTATCCAGTCTGACAAAGTCAATATCAGTGGTTTATCCAGTCTGACAAAGTCAATATCTGTGGTTTATCCAGGCTAACAAAGTCAATATCAGTGGTTTATCCAGTCTGACAAAGTCAATATCAATGGTTTATCCAGTCTGACAAAGTCAATATCAGTGGTTTATCCAGTCTGACAATGTTAATATCAGTGATTTATCCAGTCTGACAAAGTCAATATCAGTGATTTATCCAGTCTGACAATGTTAATATCAGTGGTTTATCCAGTCTGACAAAGTCAATATCAGTGATTTATCCATTCTGACAATGTGAATATCAGTGATTTATCCAGTCTGACAATCTTAATATCAGTGATTTATCCAGTCTGACAAAGTCAATATCAGTGATTTATCCAGTCTGACAAAGTCAATATCGGTGGTTTATCCAGTCTGACAATGTCAATATCTGTGATTTATCCTGTCTAACAATGTGAATATCAGTGATTTATCCAGTCTGACAATGTCAATATCTGTGGTTTATGCAGTCTGACAAATTCAATAAAAGTGGTTTATCCAGTCTGACAATGTCAAGATCACTGGTTTATCCAGTCTGACAATGTCAATATCTGTGATTTATCCAGTCTGACAAAGTCAATATCTGTGGTTTATCCAGTCTGACAATGTCAATATCAGTGGTTTATCCAATCTGACAAAGTCAATATCAGTGGTTTATCCAGTCTGACAAAGTCAATATCAGTGGTTTATCCAGTCTGACAATGTCAATATCTGTGGTTTATCCAGTCTGACAAAGTCAATATCTGAGGTTTATCCAGTCTGACAAAGTCAATATCAGTGGCTTATCCAGTCTGACAAAGTCAATATCAGTGGTGTATCCAGTCTGACAAAGTCAATATCTGTGATTTATCCAGTCTGACAAAGTCAATATCTGTGGTTTATCCAGGCTGACGAAGTCAATATCAGTGGTTTATGCAGGCTGACAAAGTCAATATCAATGGTTTATCCAGTCTGACAAAGTCAATATCTGTGGTTTACCCAGTCTGACAATGTCAATATCTGTGGTTTATCCAGTCTGACAATGTTAATGTCGGTGGTTTATCCAGTCTGACAAAGTCAATCTCTGTGGTTTATCCAGTCTGACAATGTTAATATCAGTGGTTTATCCAGTCTGACAATGGTAATATCAGTGATTTATCCAGTCTGACAATGTTAATATCAGTGATTTATCCAGTCTGACAAAGTCAATACCTGTGGTTTATCCAGTCTGACAATGATAATATCAGTGGTTTATCCAGTCTGACAAAGTCAATATCAGTGATTTATCCAGTCTGACAATGTTAATATCTGTGGTTTATCCTGTCTGACAATGTCAATATCTGTGATTTATCCAGTCTGACAAAGTCAATATCTGTGGTCTATCCAGTCTGACAAAGTCAATATCAGGGGTTTATCCAGTCTGACAATGTTAATATCAGCGGTTTATCCTGTCTGACAAAGTCAATATCACTGATTTATCCAGTCTGACAAAGTTAATATCTGTGGTTTATCCAGTCTGACAAAGTCAATACCAGTGGTTTATCCAGTCTGACAAAGACAATATCTGTGATTTATCCAGTCTGACAAAGTCAATATCTGTGATTTATCCAGTATGACAAAGTCAATATCTGTGGTTTATCCAGGCTGACATAGTCAATATCAGTGGTTTATCCAGTCTGACAATGTCAAAATCAATGGTTTATCCAGTCTGACAAAGTCAATATCGGTGATTTATCCAGTCGGACAATGTTAATATCAGTGGTTTATCCAGTCTGACAATGTTAATATCAGTGATTTATCCAGTCTGCCAAAGTCAATATCAGTGATTTATCCAGTCTGACAATGTTAATATCAGTGGTTTATCCAGTCTGATAATGTTAATATCAGTGATTTATCCAGTCTGACAAAGTCAATATCAGTGATTTATCCATTCTGACAATGTGAATATCAGTGATTTATCCAGTCTGACAATCTTAATATCAGTGATTTATCCAGTCTGACAAAGTCAATATCAGTGATTTATCCAGTCTGACAAAGTCAATATCGGTGGTTTATCCAGTCTGACAATGTCAATATCTGTGATTTATCCAGTCTAACAATGTGAATATCAGTGATTTATCCAGTCTGACAATGTCAATATCTGTGGTTTATGCGGTCTGACAAATTCAATAAAAGTGGTTTATCCAGTCTGACAATGTCAATATCACTGGTTTATCCAGTCTGACAATGTCAATATCTGTGATTTATCCAGTCTGACAAAGTCAATATCTGTGGTTTATCCAGTCTGACAATGTCAATATCAGTGGTTTATCCAATCTGACAAAGTCAATATCAGTGGTTTATCCAGTCTGACAAAGTCAATATCAGTGGTTTATCCAGTCTGACAATGTCAATATCTGTGGTTTATCCAGTCTGACAAAGTCAATATCTGAGGTTTATCCAGTCTGACAAAGTCAATATCAGTGGTTTATCCAGTCTGACAAAGTCAATATCAGTGGTGTATCCAGTCTGACAAAGTCAATATCTGTGATTTATCCAGTCTGACAAAGTCAATATCTGTGGTTTATCCAGGCTGACGAAGTCAATATCAGTGGTTTATCCAGGCTGACAAAGTCAATATCAATGGTTTATCCAGTCTGACAAAGTCAATATCTGTGGTTTACCCAGTCTGACAATGTCAATATCTGTGGTTTATCCAGTCTGACAATGTTAATGTCGGTGGTTTATCCAGTCTGACAAAGTCAATATCAGTGGTTTATCAAGTCTGACAATGTTAATATCAGTGATTTATCCAGTCTGACAATGTTAATATCAGTGATTTATCCAGTCCGACAAAGTCAATCTCTGTGGTTTATCCAGTCTGACAATGTTAATATCAGTGGTTTATCCAGTCTGACAATGGTAATATCAGTGATTTATCCAGTCTGACAATGTTAATATCAGTGATTTATCCAGTCTGACAAAGTCAATATCTGTGGTTTATCCAGTCTGACAATGATAATATCAGTGGTTTATCCAGTCTGACAAAGTCAATATCAGTGATTTATCCAGTCTGACAATGTTAATATCTGTGGTTTATCCAGTCTGACAATGTTAATATCAGTGGTTTATCCTGTCTGACAATGTCAATATCTGTGATTTATCCAGTCTGACAAAGTCAGTATCTGTGGTCTATCCAGTCTGACAAAGTCAATATCAGGGGTTTATCCAGTCTGACAATGTTAATATCAGCGGTTTATCCTGTCTGACAAAGTCAATATCACTGATTTATCCAGTCTGACAAAGTCAATATCTGTGGTTTATCCAGTCTGACAAAGTCAATATCAGTGGTTTATCCAGTCTGACAAAGACAATATCTGTGATTTATCCAGTCTGACAAAGTCAATATCTGTGATTTATCCAGTCCGACAAAGTCAATCTCTGTGGTTTATCCAGTCTGACAATGTTAATATCAGTGGTTTATCCAGTCTGACAATGGTAATATCAGTGATTTATCCAGTCTGACAATGTTAATATCAGTGATTTATCCAGTCTGACAAAGTCAATATCTGTGGTTTATCCAGTCTGACAATGATAATATCAGTGGTTTATCCAGTCTGACAAAGTCAATATCAGTGATTTATCCAGTCTGACAATGTTAATATCTGTGGTTTATCCAGTCTGACAATGTTAATATCAGTGGTTTATCCTGTCTGACAATGTCAATATCTGTGATTTATCCAGTCTGACAAAGTCAATATCTGTGGTCTATCCAGTCTGACAAAGTCAATATCAGGGGTTTATCCAGTCTGACAATGTTAATATCAGCGGTTTATCCTGTCTGACAAAGTCAATATCACTGATTTATCCAGTCTGACAAAGTCAATATCTGTGGTTTATCCAGTCTGACAAAGTCAATATCAGTGGTTTATCCAGTCTGACAAAGACAATATCTGTGATTTATCCAGTCTGACAAAGTCAATATCTGTGATTTATCCAGTATGACAAAGTCAATATCTGTGGTTTATCCAGGCTGACAAAGTCAATATCAGTGGTTTATCCAGTCTGACAATGTCAATATCAATGGTTTATCCAGTCTGACAAAGTCAATATCGGTGATTTATCCAGTCGGACAATGCTAATATCAGTGGTTTATCCATTCTGACAATGTTAATATCAGTGATTTATCCAGTCTGACAAAGTCAATATCAGTGATTTATCCAGTCTGACAATGTTAATATCAGTGGTTTATCCAGTCTGACAATGTTAATATCAGTGATTTATCCAGTCTGACAAAGTCAATATCAGTGATTTATCCATTCTGACAATGTCAATATCAGTGATTTATCCACTCTGACAATCTTAATATCAGTGATTTATCCAGTCTGACAAAGTCAATATCAGTGATTTATCCAGTCTGACAAAGTCAATATCGGTGGTATATCCAGTCTGACAATGTCAATATCTGTGATTTATCCAGTCTAACAATGTGAATATCAGTGAAGTATCCAGTCTGACAATGTCAATATCTGTGGTTTATCCAGTCTGACAAATTCAATATAAGTGGTTTATCCTGTCTGACTAAGTCAATATCTGTGGTTTATCCAGTCTGACAAAGTCAATATCTGTGGTTTATCCAGTCTGACAATGTCAATATCTCTGATTTATCCAGTCTGACAAAGTCAATATCAGTGGTTTATCCAGTCTGACAATGTCAATATCTGTGATTTATCCAGTCTGACAATGTCAGTATCAGTGGTTTATCCAGTCTGACAAAGTCAATATCAGTGGTTTATCCAGTCTGACAATGTCAATATCTGTGGTTTATCCAGTCTGACAAACTCAATATCTGAGGTTTATCCAGTCTGACAAAGTCAAGATCAGTGGTTTATCCAGTCTGACAAAGTCAATATCAGTGGTTTATCCAGTCTGACAAAGTCAATATCTGTGATTTATCCAGTCTGACAAAGTCAATATCTGTGGTTTATCCAGGCTGACAAAGTCAATATCAGTGGTTTATCCAGTCTGACAAAGTCAATATCAATGGTTTATCCAGTCTGACAAAGTCAATATCTGTGGTTTATCCAGTCTGACATGGTCAATATCTGTGGTTTCTCCAGTCTGATAAAGTCAATATCTGTGGTTTACCCAGTCTGACAATGTCAATATCTGTGGTTTATCCAGTCTGACAATTTTAATCTCGGTGGTTTATCCAGTCTGGCAAAGTCAATATCAGTGGTTTATCAAGTCTGACAATGTTAATATCAGTGATTTATCCAGTCTGACAATGTTAATATCAGTGATTTATCCAGTCTGACAAAGTCAATCTCTGTGGTTTATCCAGTCTGACAATGTTAATATCAGTGGTTTATCCAAAAGAACAAAGAACAAAGAACAAAGATAATTACAACACAGGAACAGGCCCTTCGGCCCTCCAAGCCTGCGCCGATCCAGATCCTCTCTCTAAACATGTCGCCGATTTTCTAAGGTTCTGTATCTCTTTTCTTCCTGCCCATTCATGTATCTGTCTAGATACATCTTAAAAGAATCCATCGTGCCCGCATCTACCACCTGACAATGGTAATATCAGTGATTTATCCAGTCTGACAATGTTAATATCAGTGATTTATCCAGTCTGACAAAGTCAATATCTGTGGTTTATCCAGTCTGACAATGTTAATATCAGTGGTTTATCCAGTCTGACAAATTCAATATCAGTGATTTATCCAGTCTGACAATGTTAATATCTGTGGTTTATCCAGTCTGACAATGTTAATATCAGTGGTTTATCCTGTCTGACAAAGTCAATATCAGTGATTTATCCAGTCTGACAAAGTCAATATCTGTGATGTATCCAGTCTGACAAAGTCAATATCTGTGGTTTATCCAGTCTGACAATGTTAATATCAGTGGTTTATCCAGTCTGACAATGTCAATATCTGTGATTTATCCAGTCTGACAAAGTCAATATCTGTGGTCTATCCAGTCTGACAAAGTCAATATCAATGGTTTATCCAGTCTGACAAAGTCAATATCAGTGGTTTATCCCGTCTGACAAATGCAATATCTGTGATTTATCCAGTCTGACAATGTTAATATCAGTGATTTATCCAGTCTGACAAAGTCAATCTCTGTGGTTTATCCAGTCTGACAATGTTAATATCAGTGGTTTATCCAAAAGAACAAAGAACAAAGAACAGAGATAATTACAGCACAGGAACAGGCCCTTCGGCCCTCCAAGCCTGCGCCGATCCAGATCCTCTCTCTAAACATGTCGCCTATTTTCTAAGGTTCTGTATCTCTTTTCTTCCTGCCCATTCATGTATCTGTCTAGATACATCTTAAAAGAATCCATCGTGCCCGCATCTACCACCTGACAATGGTAATATCAGTGATTTATCCAGTCTGACAATGTTAATATCAGTGATTTATCCAGTCTGACAAAGTCAATATCTGTGGTTTATCCAGTCTGACAATGTTAATATCAGTGGTTTATCCAGTCTGACAAATTCAATATCAGTGATTTATCCAGTCTGACAATGTTAATATCTGTGGTTTATCCAGTCTGACAATGTTAATATCAGTGGTTTATCCTGTCTGACAAAGTCAATATCAGTGATTTATCCAGTCTGACAAAGTCAATATCTGTGATGTATCCAGTCTGACAAAGTCAATATCTGTGGTTTATCCAGTCTGACAATGTTAGTATCAGTGGTTTATCCAGTCTGACAATGTCAATATCTGTGATTTATCCAGTCTGACAAAGTCAATATCTGTGGTCTATCCAGTCTGACAAAGTCAATATCAATGGTTTATCCAGTCTGACAAAGTCAATATCAGTGGTTTATCCCGTCTGACAAATGCAATATCTGTGATTTATCCAGTCTGACAAAGTCAATATCTGTGGTTTATCCAGTCTGACAAAGTCAATATCAGTGTTTTATCCAGTCTGTCAAAATCTATATCATTGGTTTATCCAGTCTGACAATGTCAATATCTGTGGTTTACCCAGTCTGACAATGTCAATATCTGTGGATTATCCAGTCTGACAATGTTAATGTCGGTGGTTTATCCAGTCTGACAATGTTAATCTCAGTGATTTATCCAGTCTAACAATGTTAATATCAGTGATTTATCCAGTCTGACAATGTTAATATCAGTGATTTATCCAGTCTGACAATGTCAATATCTGTAGTTTATCCAGTCTGACAATGTTAATATCAGTGGTTTATCCAGTCTGACAAAGTCAATATCAGTGATTTCTCCAGTCTGACAATGTTAATATCTGTGGTTTATCCAGTCTGACAATGTTAATATCAGTGGTTTATCCAGTCTGACAATGTTAATATCTGTGGTTTTTCCAGTCTGACAATGTTAATATCAGTGGTTTATCCAGTCTGACAATGTCAATATCTGTGATTTATCCAGTCTGACAATGTTAATATCAGTGATTTATCCAGTCTGACAAAGTCAATATCAGTGATTTATCCAGTCTGACAATGTCAATATCTGTGGTTTATCCAGACTGACAATGTTAATATCAGTGGTTTATCCAGTCTGACAATGTTAATATCAGTTGTTTATCCAGTCTGACAATGTTAATATCAATGATTTATCCAGTCTGACAATGTCAATATCAGTGGTTTATCCAGTCTGACAATGTTAATATCAGTGATTTATCCAGTCTGACAAAGTCAATATCTGTGGTTTATCCAGTCTGACAAAGTCAATATCAGTGGTTTATCCAATCTGACAAAGTCAATATCAGTGGTTTATCCAGTCTGACAAAGTCAATATCAGTGGTTTATCCAGTCTGACAATGTCAATATCTGTGGTTTATCCAGTCTGACAAAGTCAATATCTGAGGTTTATCCAGTCTGACAAAGTCAATATCAGTGGTTTATCCAGTCTGACAAAGTCAATATCAGTGGTTTATCCAGTCTGACAAAGTCAATATCTGTGATTTATCCAGTCTGACAAAGTCAATATCTGTGGTTTATCCAGGCTGACAAAGTCAATATCTGTGGTTTATCCAGTCTGACATGGTCAATATCTGTGGTTTCTCCAGTCTGATAAAGTCAATATCTGTGGTTTACCCAGTCTGACAATGTCAATATCTGTGGTTTATCCAGTCTGACAATGTTAATCTCGGTGGTTTATCCAGTCTGACAAAGTCAATATCAGTGGTTTATCAAGTCTGACAATGTTAATATCAGTGATTTATCCAGTCTGACAATGTTAATATCAGTGATTTATCCAGTCTGACGAAGTTAATCTCTGTGGTTTATCCAAAAGAACAAAGAACAAAGAACAAAGATAATTACAGCACAGGATCAGGCCCTTCGGCCCTCCAAGCCTGCGCCGATCCAGATCCTCTCTCTAAACATGTCGCCTATTTTCTAAGGTTCTGTATCTCTTTTCTTCCTGCCCATTCATGTATCTGTCTAGATACATCTTAAAAGAATCCATCGTGCCCGCATCTACCACCTGACAATGGTAATATCAGTGATTTATCCAGTCTGACAATGTTAATATCAGTGATTTATCCAGTCTGACAAAGTCAATATCTGTGGTTTATCCAGTCTGACAATGTTAATATCAGTGGTTTATCCAGTCTGACAAAGTCAATATCAGTGATTTATCCAGTCTGACAATGTTAATATCTGTGGTTTATCCAGTCTGACAAAGTCAATATCAGTGATTTATCCAGTCTGACAAAGTCAATATCAGTGGTTTATCCAGTCTGACAAAGTCAATATCAGTGGTTTATCCAGTCTGACAAATGCAATATCTGTGATTTATCCAGTCTGACAAAGTCAATATCTGTGGTTTATCCAGTCTGACAAAGTCAATATCTGTGGTTTATCCAGTCTGACAAAGTCAATATCAGTGTTTTATCCAGTCTGACAAAGTCAATATCAGTGGTTTATCCAGTCTGACAATGTCAATATCTGTGGTTTACCCAGTCTGACAATGTCAATATCTGTGGTTTATCCAGTCTGACAATGTTAATGTCGGTGGTTTATCCAGTCTGACAATGTTAATCTCAGTGATTTATCGAGTCTGACAAAGTCAATATCCGTAGTTTATCCAGTCTGACAATGTTAATATCAGTGGTTTATCCACTCGGACAAAGTCAATATCAGTGATTTATCCAGTCTGACAATGTTAATATCTGTGTTTTATCCAGTCTGACAATGTTAATATCAGTGGTTTATCCAGTCTGACAATGTTAATATCTGTGGTTTTTCCAGTCTGACAATGTTAATATCAGTGGTTTATCCAGTCTGACAATGTCAATATCTGTGATTTATCCAGTCTGACAATGTTAATATCAGTGATTTATCCAGTCTGACAAAGTCAATATCAGTGATTTATCCAGTCTGACAATGTCAATATCTGTAGTTTATCCAGACTGACAATGTTAATATCAGTGGTCTATCCAGTCTGACAATGTTAATATCAGTTGTTTATCCAGTCTGACAATGTTAATATCAGTTGTTTATCCAGTCTGACAATGTTAATATCAGTGATTTATCCAGTCTGACAATGTCAATATCAGTGGTTTATCCAGTCTGACAATGTTAATATCAGTGGTTTATCCAGTCTGACAATGTTAATATCAGTGATTTATCCAGTCTGACAATGTCAATATCTGTGGTTTATCCAGTCTGACAATGTTAATATCAGTGGTTTATCCAGTCTGACAAAGTCAATATCAGTGATTTATCCATTCTGACAATGTGAATATCAGTGATTTATCCAGTCTGACAATCTTAATATCAGTGATTTATCCAGTCTGACAAAGTCAATATCAGTGATTTATCCAGTCTGACAAAGTCAATATCGGTGGTTTATCCAGTCTGACAATGTCAATATCTGTGATTTATCCAGTCTAACAATGTGAATATCAGTGGTTTATCCTGTCTGACAAAGTCAATATCAGTGATTTATCCAGTCTGACTAAGTCAATATCAGTGGTTTATCCAGTCTGACAAAGTCAATATCTGTGGTTTATCCAGTCTGACAATGTCAATATCTCTGATTTATCCAGTCTGACAAAGTCAATTTCAGTGGTTTATCCTTTCTGACAATGTCAATATCTGTGATTTATCCAGTCTGACAAAGTCAATATCTGTGGTTTATCCAGTCTGACAATGTCAATATCAGTGGTTTATCCAGTCTGACAATGTCAATATCTGTGGTTTATCCAGTCTGACAAAGTCAATATCTGAGGTTTATCCAGTCTGACAAAGTCAATATCAATGGTTTATCCAGTCTGACAAAGTCAATATCAGTGGTTTATCCAGGCTGACAATGTCAATATCAGTGGTTTATCCAGTCTGACAAAGTCAATATCAATGGTTTATCCAGTCTGACAAAGTCAATATCTGTGGTTTATCCAGTCTGACATGGTCAATATCTGTGGTTTCTCCAGTCTGACAAAGTCAATATCTGTGGTTTACCCAGTCTGACAATGTCAATATCTGTGGTTTATCCAGTCTGACAATGTTAATCTCGGTGGTTTATCCAGTCTGACAAAGTCAATATCAGTGGTTTATCAAGTCTGACAATGTTAATATCAGTGATTTATCCAGTCTGACAATGTTAATATCAGTGATTTATCCAGTCTGACAAAGTCAATCTCTGTGGTTTATCCAGTCTGACAATGTTAATATCAGTGGTTTATCCAAAAGAACAAAGAACAAAGAACAAAGATAATTACAGCACAGGAACAGGCCCTTCGGCCCTCCAAGCCTGCGCCGATCCAGATCCTCTCTCTAAACATGTCGCCTATTTTCTAAGGTTCTGTATCTCTTTTCTTCCTGCCCATTCATGCATCTGTCTAGATACATCTTAAAAGAATCCATCGTGCCCGCATCTACCACCTGACAATGGTAATATCAGTGATTTATCCTGTCTGACAATGTTAATATCTGTGGTTTATCCAGTCTGACAATGTTAATATCAGTGGTTTATCCTGTCTGACAAAGTCAATATCAGTGATTTATCCAGTCTGACCAAGTCAATATCTAGATTAATCCAGTCTGACAAAGTCAATATCTGTGGTTTATCCAGTCTGACAATGTTAATATCAGTGGTTTATCCAGTCTGACAATGTCAATATCTGTGATTTATCCAGTCTGACAAAGTCAATATCTGTGGTCTATCCAGTCTAACAAAGTCAATATCAGTGGTTTATCCAGTCTGACAAAGTCAATATCAGTGGTTTATCCAGTCTGACAAATGCAATATCTGTGATTTATCCAGTCTGACAAAGTCAATATCAGTGGTTTATCCAGTCTGACAATGTCAATATCTGTGGTTTACCCAGTCTGACAATGTCAATATCTGTGGTTTATCCAGTCTGACAATGTTAATGTCGGTGGTTTATCCAGTCTGACAATGTTAATCTCAGTGATTTATCCAGTCTAACAATGTTAATATCAGTGATTTATCCAGTCTGACAATGTTAATATCAGTGATTTATCCAGTCTGACAAAGTCAATATCTGTGGTTTATCCAGTCTGACAATGTTAATATCAGTGGTTTATCCAGTCTGACAAATTCAATATCAGTGATTTATCCAGTCTGACAATGTTAATATCTGTGGTTTATCCAGTCTGACAATGTTAATATCAGTGGTTTATCCTGTCTGACAAAGTCAATATCAGTGATTTATCCAGTCTGACAAAGTCAATATCTGTGATGTATCCAGTCTGACAAAGTCAATATCTGTGGTTTATCCAGTCTGACAATGTTAATATCAGTGGTTTATCCAGTCTGACAATGTCAATATCTGTGATTTATCCAGTCTGACAAAGTCAATATCTGTGGTCTATCCAGTCTGACAAAGTCAATATCAGTGGTTTATCCAGTCTGACAAAATCTATATCATTGGTTTATCCAGTCTGACAATGTTAATATCTGTGGTTTTTCCAGTCTGACAATGTTAATATCAGTGGTTTATCCAGTCTGACAATGTCATTATCTGTGATTTATCCAGTCTGACAATGTTAATATCAGTGATTTATCCAGTCTGACAAAGTCAATATCAGTGATTTATCCAGTCTGACAATGTCAATATCTGTGGTTTATCCAGTCTGACAATGTTAATATCAGTTGTTTATCCAGTCTGACAATGTTAATATCAATGATTTATCCAGTCTGACAATGTCAATATCAGTGGTTTATCCAGTCTGACAATGTTAATATCAGTGATTTATCCAGTCTGACAAAGTCAATATCTGTGGTTTATCCAGTCTGACAAAGTCAATATCAGTGGTTTATCCAATCTGACAAAGTCAATATCAGTGGTTTATCCAGTCTGACAAAGTCAATATCAGTGGTTTATCCAGTCTGACAATGTCAATATCTGTGGTTTATCCAGTCTGACAAAGTCAATATCTGAGGTTTATCCAGTCTGACAAAGTCAATATCAGTGGTTTATCCAGTCTGACAAAGTCAATATCAGTGGTTTATCCAGTCTGACAAAGTCAATATCTGTGATTTATCCAGTCTGACAAAGTCAATATCTGTGGTTTATCCAGGCTGACAAAGTCAATATCTGTGGTTTATCCAGTCTGACATGGTCAATATCTTTGGTTTCTCCAGTCTGATAAAGTCAATATCTGTGGTTTACCCAGTCTGACAATGTCAATATCTGTGGTTTATCCAGTCTGACAATGTTAATCTCGGTGGTTTATCCAGTCTGACAAAGTCAATATCAGTGGTTTATCAAGTCTGACAATGTTAATATCAGTGATTTATCCAGTCTGACAATGTTAATATCAGTGATTTATCCAGTCTGACGAAGTTAATCTCTGTGGTTATCCAGTCTGACAATGTTAATATCAGTGGTTTATCCAAAAGAACAAAGAACAAAGAACAAAGATAATTACAGCACAGGATCAGGCCCTTCGGCCCTCCAAGCCTGCGCCGATCCAGATCCTCTCTCTAAACATGTCGCCTATTTTCTAAGGTTCTGTATCTCTTTTCTTCCTGCCCATTCATGTATCTGTCTAGATACATCTTAAAAGAATCCATCGTGCCCGCATCTACCACCTGACAATGGTAATATCAGTGATTTATCCAGTCTGACAATGTTAATATCAGTGATTTATCCAGTCTGACAAAGTCAATATCTGTGGTTTATCCAGTCTGACAATGTTAATATCAGTGGTTTATCCAGTCTGACAAAGTCAATATCAGTGATTTATCCAGTCTGACAATGTTAATATCTGTGGTTTATCCAGTCTGACAATGTTAATATCAGTGGTTTATCCTGTCTGACAAAGTCAATATCAGTGGTTTATCCAGTCTGACAAATGCAATATCTGTGATTTATCCAGTCTGACAAAGTCAATATCTGTGGTTTATCCAGTCTGACAAAGTCAATATCTGTGGTTTATCCAGTCTGACAAAGTCAATATCAGTGTTTTATCCAGTCTGACAAAGTCAATATCAGTGGTTTATCCAGTCTGACAATGTCAATATCTGTGGTTTACCCAGTCTGACAATGTCAATATCTGTGGTTTATCCAGTCTGACAATGTTAATGTCGGTGGTTTATCCAGTCTGACAATGTTAATCTCAGTGATTTATCCAGTCTAACAATGTTAATATCAGTGATTTATCCAGTCTGACAATGTTAATATCAGTGATTTATCCAGTCTGACAAAGTCAATATCCGTAGTTTATCCAGTCTGACAATGTTAATATCAGTGGTTTATCCACTCTGACAAAGTCAATATCAGTGATTTATCCAGTCTGACAATGTTAATATCTGTGTTTTATCCAGTCTGACAATGTTAATATCAGTGGTTTATCCAGTCTGACAATGTTAATATCTGTGGTTTTTCCAGTCTGACAATGTTAATATCAGTGGTTTATCCAGTCTGACAATGTCAATATCTGTGATTTATCCTGTCTGACAATGTTAATATCAGTGATTTATCCAGTCTGACAAAGTCAATATCAGTGATTTATCCAGTCTGACAATGTCAATATCTGTAGTTTATCCAGACTGACAATGTTAATATCAGTGGTCTATCCAGTCTGACAATGTTAATATCAGTTGTTTATCCAGTCTGACAATGTTAATATCAGTGATTTATCCAGTCTGACAATGTCAATATCAGTGGTTTATCCAGTCTGACAATGTTAATATCAGTGATTTATCCAGTCTGACAAAGTCAATATCTGTGGTTTATCCAGTCTGACAATGTTAATATCAGTGGTTTATCCATCTGACAAAGTCAATATCAGTGATTTATCCATTCTGACAATGTGAATATCAGTGATTTATCCAGTCTGACAATCTTAATATCAGTGATTTATCCAGTCTGACAATGTCAATATCAGTGATTTATCCAGTCTGACAAAGTCAATATCGGTGGTTTATCCAGTCTGACAATGTCAATATCTGTGATTTATCCAGCCTAACAATGTGAATATCAGTGAAGTATCAAGTCTGACAATGTCAATATCTGTGGTTTATCCAGTCTGACAAATTCAATATAAGTGGTTTATCCTGTCTGACAAAGTCAATATCTGTGGTTTATCCAGTCTGACAAATTCAATATAAGTGGTTTATCCTGTCTGACAAAGTCAATATCAGTGATTTATCCAGTCTGACTAAGTCAATATCAGTGGTTTATCCAGTCTGACAAAGTCAATATCTGTGGTTTATCCAGTCTGACAATGTCAATATCTCTGATTTATCCAGTCTGACAAAGTCAATTTCAGTGGTTTATCCAGTCTGACAATGTCAATATCTGTGATTTATCCAGTCTGACAAAGTCAATATCTGTGGTTTATCCAGTCTGACAATGTCAATATCAGTGGTTTATCCAATCTGACAAAGTCAATATCAGTGGTTTATCCAGTCTGACAATGTCAATATCTGTGGTTTATCCAGTCTGACAAAGTCAATATCTGAGGTTTATCCAGTCTGACAAAGTCAATATCAGTGGTTTATCCAGTCTGACAAAGTCAATATCAGTGGTTTATCCAGGCTGACAATGTCAATATCAGTGGTTTATCCAGTCTGACAAAGTCAATATCAATGGTTTATCCAGTCTGACAAAGTCAATATCTGTGGTTTATCCAGTCTGACATGGTCAATATCTGTGGTTTCTCCAGTCTGACAAAGTCAATATCTGTGGTTTACCCAGTCTGACAATGTCAATATCTGTGGTTTATCCAGTCTGACAATGTTAATCTCGGTGGTTTATCCAGTCTGACAAAGTCAATATCAGTGGTTTATCAAGTCTGACAATGTTAATATCAGTGATTTATCCAGTCTGACAATGTTAATATCAGTGATTTATCCAGTCTGACAAAGTCAATCTCTGTGGTTTATCCAGTCTGACAATGTTAATATCAGTGGTTTATCCAAAAGAACAAAGAACAAAGAACAAAGAACAAAGATAATTACAGCACAGGAACAGGCCCTTCGGCCCTCCAAGCCTGCGCCGATCCAGATCCTCTCTCTAAACATGTCGCCTATTTTCTAAGGTTCTGTATCTCTTTTCTTCCTGCCCATTCATGCATCTGTCTAGATACATCTTAAAAGAATCCATCGTGCCCGCATCTACCACCTGACAATGGTAATATCAGTGATTTATCCTGTCTGACAATGTTAATATCTGTGGTTTATCCAGTCTGACAATGTTAATATCAGTGGTTTATCCTGTCTGACAAAGTCAATATCAGTGATTTATCCAGTCTGACCAAGTCAATATCTAGATTTATCCAGTATGACAAAGTCAATATCTGTGGTTTATCCAGTCTGACAATGTTAATATCAGTGGTTTATCCAGTCTGACAATGTCAATATCTGTGATTTATCCAGTCTGACAAAGTCAATATCTGTGGTCTATCCAGTCTAACAAAGTCAATATCAGTGGTTTATCCAGTCTGACAAAGTCAATATCAGTGGTTTATCCAGTCTGACAAATGCAATATCTGTGATTTATCCAGTCTGACAAAGTCAATATCAGTGGTTTATCCAGTCTGACAATGTCAATATCTGTGGTTTACCCAGTCTGACAATGTCAATATCTGTGGTTTATCCAGTCTGACAATGTTAATGTCGGTGGTTTATCCAGTCTGACAATGTTAATCTCAGTGATTTATCCAGTCTAACAATGTTAATATCAGTGATTTATCCAGTCTGACAATGTTAATATCAGTGATTTATCCAGTCTGACAAAGTCAATATCTGTAGTTTATCCAGTCTGACAATGTTAATATCAGTGGTTTTTCCAGTCTGACAAAGTCACTATCAGTGATTTATCCAGTCTGACAATGTTAATATCTGTGGTTTATCCAGTCTGACAATGTTAATATCAGTGGTTTATCCAGTCTGACAATGTTAATATCTGTGGTTTTTCCAGTCTGACAATGTTAATATCAGTGGTTTATCCAGTCTGACAATGTTAATATCAGTGATTTATCCAGTCTGACAAAGTCAATATCACTGATTTATCCAGTCTGACAATGTCAATATCTGTGGTTTATCCAGACTGACAATGTTAATATCAGTGGTTTATCCAGTCTGACAATGTTAATATCTGTTGTTTATCCAGTCTGACAATGTTAATATCAGTGATTTATCCAGTCTGACAATGTCAATATCAGTGGTTTATCCAGTCTCACAATGTTAATATCAGTGATTTATCCAGTCTGACAAAGTCAATATCTGTGGTTTATCCAGTCTGACAATGTTAATATCAGTGGTTTATCCAGTCTGACAAAGTCAATATCAGTGATTTATCCAGTCTGACAATGTTAATATCTGTGGTTTATCCAGTCTGACAATGTTAATATCAATGGTTTATCCTGTCTGACAATGTCAATATCAGTGATTTATCCAGTCTGCCAAAGTCAATATCTGTGATTTATCCAGTCTGACAAAGTCAATATCTGTGGTTTATCCAGTCTGACAAAGTCAATATCAGTGGTTTATCCAGTCTGACAAAGTCAATATCAGTGTTTTATCCAGTCTGACAAAGTCAATATCAGTGGTTTATCCAGTCTGACAATGTCAATATCTGTGGTTTACCCAGTCTGACAATGTCAATATCTGTGGTTTATCCAGTCTGACAATGTTAATGTCGGTGGTTTATCCAGTCTGACAATGTTAATCTCAGTGATTTATCCAGTCTAACAATGTTAATATCAGTGATTTATCCAGTCTGACAAAGTCAATATCTGTAGTTTATCCAGTCTGACAATGTTAATATCAGTGGTTTTTCCAGTCTGACAAAGTCAATATCAGTGATTTATCCAGTCTGACAACGTTAATATCTGTGGTTTATCCAGTCTGACAATGTTAAATATCAGTGGTTTATCCAGTCTGACAATGTTAATATCTGTGGTTTTTCCAGTCTGACAATGTTAATATCAGTGGTTTATCCAATCTGACAATGTCAATATCTGTGATTTATCCAGTCTGACAATGTTAATATCAGTGATTTATCCAGTCTGACAAAGTCAATATCACTGATTTATCCAGTCTGACAATGTCAATAGCTGTGGTTTATCCAGACTGACAATGTTAATATCAGTGGTTTATCCAGTCTGACAATGTTAATATCTGTTGTTTATCCAGTCTGACAATGTTAATATCAGTGATTTATCCAGTCTGACAATGTCAATATCAGTGGTTTATCCAGTCTCACAATGTTAATATCAGTGATTTATCCAGTCTGACAAAGTCAATATCTGTGGTTTATCCAGTCTGACAATGTTAATATCAGTGGTTTATCCAGTCTGACAAAGTCAATATCAGTGATTTATCCAGTCTGACAATGTTAATATCTGTGTTTTATCCAGTCTGACAATGTTAATATCAATGGTTTATCCTGTCTGACAAAGTCAATATCAGTGATTTTTCCAGTCTGACAAAGTCAATATCTGTGATTTATCCAGTCTGACAATGTCAATATCTGTGGTTTATCCAGTCTGACAAAGTCAATATCAGTGGTTTATCCAGTCTGACAAAGTCAATATCAGTGGTTTATCCAGTCTGACAAATACAATATCTGTGATTTATCCAGTCTGGCAAAGTCAATATCTGTGGTTTATCCAGTCTGTCAAAGTCAATATCAGTATTTTATCCAGTCTGACAATGTTAATATCAGTGGTTTATCCAATCTGACAAAGTCAATATCTGTGGTTTACCCAGTCTGACAATGTCAATATCTGTGGTTTATCCAGTCTGACAAAGTCAATATCAGTGGTTTATCAAGTCTGACAATGTTAATATCAGTGATTTATCCAGTCTGACAATGTTAATATCAGTGATTTATCCGGCTGACAATGTTAATATCAGTGATTTATCCAGTCTGACAAAGTCAATATCTGTAGTTTATCCAGTCTGACAATGTTAATATCAGTGGTTTATCCAGTCTGACAAAGTCAATATCAGTGATTTATCCAGTCTGACAATGTTAATATCTGTGGTTTATCCAGTCTGACAATGTTAATATCAGTGGTTTATCCAGTCTGACAATGTTAATATCAGTGGTTTATCCAGTCTGACAATGTCAATATCTGTGATTTATCCAGTCTGACAAAGTTAATATCAGTGATTTATCCAGTCTGACAAAGTCAATATCAGTGATTTATCCAGTCTGACAATGTCAATATCTGTGGTTTATCCAGTCTGACAATGTTAATATCAGTGGTTTATCCAGTCTGACAATGTTAATATCTGTGGTTTATCCAGTCTGACAATGTTAATATCAGTGATTTATCCAGTCTGACAATGTCAATATCAATGGTTTATCCAGTCTGACAATGTCAATATCTGTGATTTATCCAGTCTGACAAAGTCAATATCAGTGGTTTATCCAGTCTGACAAAGTCAATATCTGTGGTTTATCCAGTCGGACAAAGTCAATATCAGTGGTTTATCCAGCCTGACATGATCAAATTCTGTGGTTTATCCAGTCGGACAAAGTCAATATCTGTGGTTTATCCAGTCTGACAATGTTAATATCAGTGGTTTATGCAGTCTGACAATGTCAATATCAGTGATTTATCCAGTCTGACAATGTCAATATCATTGGTTTATCCAGTCTGACAATGTCAATATCTGTGATTTATCCAGTCTAACAAAGTCAATATCTGTGGTTTATCCAGTCGGACAAAGTCAATATCAGTGGTTTATCCAGTCTGACATGGTCAATATCTGTGGTTTATCCAGTCTGACAAAGTCAATATCTGTGGTTTACCCAGTCTGACAAAGTCAATATCTGTGGTTTATCCAGTCTGACAATGTTAATATCGGTGGTTTATCCAGTCTGACAATGTCAATATCTGTGGTTCATCCAGTCTGACAGTGTTAATATCAGCGGTTTATCAAGTCTGACAATGTTAATATCTGTGGTATACCCAGTCTGACAATGTCAATATCTGTGGTTCATCCAGTCTGACAATGTTAATGGCAGTGGTTTATCCAGTCTGACAAAATCAATATCTGTGGTTTATCCAGTCTGATTATGATAATATCTGCAGATTATCCTGTCTGGCAATGTTAATATCTGTGGTATATCCTGTCTGACAATGTTAATATCTGTGGTATATCCTGTCTGGCAATGTTAATATATGTGGTTTCTCCAGTCTGACAATGTTAATATATGTGGTTTATCCAGTCTGACAAAGTTGATATCTGTGGTATATCCTGTCTGACAATGTTAATATCTGTGGTATATCCTGTCTGTCAATGTCAATGTCAGTGGTTTATCCAGTCTGACAATGTTAATATCTGTGGTATATCCTGTCTGACAATGTTAATATCTGTGGTATATCCTGTCCGAACAATGCACCCCTCAAACTAAGGCAGACTCTCAAACTAAGGCAGCCCCTCAGACGAAGGCAGCCCCTCAGACTAAGGCAGCCCCTCAGACTAAGGCAGCCCCTCAGACTAAGGCAGCCCCTCAAACTAAGGCAGCCCCTCAAACTAAGGCAACCCCTCAATGTGAGGGAGCTACTCAAACTAAGGCAACCCCTCAAACTGAGGCAGACTCTCCTACTAATGCAGCCCTCAAACTAAGGCAGACCGTCAAACTAAGGCAGACTCTCAGACTCAGGCAGCCCCTCAGACTGAGGCAGGCCCTCAGACTGAGGCAGATCCTCAAACTAAGGCAGCCCCTCAAACTAAGGCAGCCCCTCAGACTAAGGCAGCCCCTCAAACTAAGGCAGCCCCTCAAACTAAGGCAACCCCTCAATCTGAGGGAGCTACTCAAACTAATGCACCCCTCAAACTAAGGCAGACCGTCAAACTAAGGCAGACTCTCAGACTAAGGCAGCCCCTCAGACTGAGGCAGGCCCTCAGACTGAGGCAGATCCTCAAACTAAGGCAACCCTCAACCTCAGGGAACCCTCAACCTAAGGCAACCCCTCAAACTAAGGCAACCCCTCCAACTAAGGCAGCCCCTCAAACTAAGGCAGACTCTCAAACTAAGGCAGCCCCTCAAACTGAGGCTGACCCTCAAACTGAGGCAGACACTCAAACTAACGCAACCCCTCAAATTAAGGCAGCCCCTCAAACTAAGGCAGCCCCTTCAAACTAAGGCAACCCCTCAAACTAAGGCAACCCCTTGAACTATGGCAGACTCTCAAACTAAGGCAACCCCTCAAACTGAGGCAGCCCCTCAAACTAAGGCAGCCCCTTCAAACTAAGACAACCCCTCCAACTAAGGCAGACTCTCAAACTGAGGCAACCCCTCAAACTGAGGCAGCCCCTCAAACTAAGGCAGCCCCTCAAACCAAGGCAGCCCCTCAAACCAAGGCAACACCTTAAACTAAGGCAGCCCCTCAATCTAAGGCAGACTCTCGAACTAAGGCAACCCCTCAAACTGAGGCAACCCCTCAAACTAAGGCAGACTCTCAAACTAAGGCAACCCCTCAAACTAAGGCAGAATCTCAAACTAAGGCAGCCACTCAAACTGAGGCAGCCCCTCAAAGCGAGGCATCCCCTCAAACTAAGGCAGCCCGTCAAACTAAGGCAGCCCCTCAAACTAAGGCAGACTCTCAAACTAAGGCAACCCCTCAAACTAAGGCAGAATCTCAAACGAAGGCAGCCCCTCAAACTGAGGCAGCCCCTCAAAGTGAGGCAGCCCGTCAAACTAAGGCAGCCTCTCAAACGAAGGCAACACATCAAACTAAGGCAGCCCCTCAAACTAAGGCAGCCCCTCAATCTAAGGCAACCTCTCAAACTGAGGCAGCCCCTCAAACTGAGGCAGACTCTCAAACTGAGGCAACCCCTTAAAATAAGGCAGCCCCTGCAACTAAGGCAGTCTCTCAAACCAAGACAGCCCCTCAAACTAAGGCAGAATCTCAAACTAAGGCAACCCCTCAAACTGAGGCAGAATCTCAAACTAAGGCAGACCCTCAAACTAAGGCAACCCCTCAAATTAAGGCTGACTCTCAAACTAAGGCAGCCCCTCAAACTAAGGCAGCCCCTCAAACTAAGTCAGCCCCTCAAAGTAAGGCAGCCCCTCAATTTAAGGTAACCCATCAAACTAAGTCAGACCCTCTAACTAAGGCAGAATTTCAAACTGAGGCCACCCCTCAAACTAAGGCAACCCCTCAAACTGAGGCAGAGCCTCAAACTGAGGCAGCCCCTCAAACTGAGGCAACCCCTCAAATTAAGGCTGACTCTTAAAATATGGCAGAATCTGAAAACTAAGGCAACCCCTCAAATAAGGCAGCCCCTCAAACTAAGGCAGCCCCTCAAACTAAGGCAGATCCTCAAACTAAGGCAACCCCTTCAAACTAAGGCAACCCCTCAAATAAGGCAGCCCCTCAAACTAAGGCAGCCCCTCAAACTAAGGCAGATCCTCAAACTAAGGCAACCCCTCAAACTATGCGACCCCTCAAACTATGCGACCCCTCAAATTATGGCAGCCCCTCAAACTAAGGCAGCCCCTCAACTGAGGCAGCCCCTCAACTGAGGCAGCCCCTCAACTAAGGCAGCCCCTCATAGATAGGCAGCCCCTCAAAGTTAGGCAGCCCCTTCAAACTAAGGCAACCCCTCAAACTGAGGCAACCCCTCAAACGAAGGCATCCCCTCAAACTAAGGCAGCCCGTCAAACTAAGGCAGCCCCTCAAACTAAGGCAGACTCTCAAACTAAGGCAACCCCTCAAACTAAGGCGGAATCTCAAACTAAGGCAGCCCCTCAAACTGAGGCAGCCCCTCAAACTGAGGCAGCCCCTCAAAGTGAGGCAGACCCTCAAACTGAGGCAACCCCACAAACGAAGGCATCCCCTCAAACTAAGGCAGCTCGTCAAACTAAGGCGGACTCTCAAACTAAGGCAGCCCCTCAAACTGAGGCTGACCCTCAAACTGAGGCAGACACTCAAACTAACGCAACCCCTCAAATTAAGGCAGCCCCTCAAACTAAGGCAGCCCCTTCAAACTAAGGCAACCCCTCAAACTAAGGCAACCCCTGAACTATGGCAGACTCTCAAACTGAGACAACCCCTCCAACTAAGACAGACTCTCAAACTGAGGCAACCCCTCAAACTGAGGCAGCCCCTCAAACTAAGGCAGCCCCTCAAACCAAGGCAGCCCCTCAAACCAAGGCAACACCTTAAACTAAGGCAGCCCCTCAATCTAAGGCAGACTCTCGAACTAAGGCAACCCCTCAAACTGAGGCAACCCCTCAAACTAAGGCAGACTCTCAAACTAAGGCAACCCCTCAAACTAAGGCAGAATCTCAAACTAAGGCAGCCACTCAAACTGAGGCAGCCCCTCAAAGCGAGGCATCCCCTCAAACTAAGGCAGCCCGTCAAACTAAGGCAGCCCCTCAAACTAAGGCAGACTCTCAAACTAAGGCAACCCCTCAAACTAAGGCAGAATCTCAAACTAAGGCAGCCCCTCAAACTGAGGCAGCCCCTCAAAGTGAGGCAGCCCGTCAAACTAAGGCAGCCTCTCAAACGCAGGCAACACATCAAACTAAGGCAGCCCCTCAAACTAAGGCAGCCCCTCAATCTAAGGCAACCTCTCAAACTGAGGCAGCCCCTCAAACTGAGGCAGACTCTCAAACTGAGGCAACCCCTTAAAATAAGGCAGCCCCTGCAACTAAGGCAGTCTCTCAAACCAAGACAGCCCCTCAAACTAAGGCAGAATCTCAAACTAAGGCAACCCCTCAAACTGAGGCAGAATCTCAAACTAAGGCAGACCCTCAAACTAAGGCAACCCCTCAAATTAAGGCTGACTCTCAAACTAAGGCAGCCCCTCAAACTAAGGCAGCCCCTCAAACTAAGTCAGCCCCTCAAAGTAAGGCAGCCCCTCAATTTAAGGCAACCCATCAAACTAAGTCAGACCCTCTAACTAAGGCAGAATTTCAAACTGAGGCCACCCCTCAAACTAAGGCAACCCCTCAAACTGAGGCAGAGCCTCAAACTGAGGCAGCCCCTCAAACTGAGGCAACCCCTCAAATTAAGGCTGACTCTTAAAATATGGCAGAATCTGAAAACTAAGGCAACCCCTCAAATAAGGCAGCCCCTCAAACTAAGGCAGCCCCTCAAACTAAGGCAGATCCTCAAACTAAGGCAACCCCTTCAAACTAAGGCAACCCCTCAAATAAGGCAGCCCCTCAAACTAAGGCAGCCCCTCAAACTAAGGCAGATCCTCAAACTAAGGCAACCCCTCAAACTATGCGACCCCTCAAACTACGCGACCCCTCAAATTATGGCAGCCCCTCAAACTAAGGCAGCCCCTCAACTGAGGCAGCCCCTCAACTGAGGCAGCCCCTCAACTAAGGCAGCCCCTCATACATAGGCAGCCCCTCAAAGTTAGGCAGCCCCTTCAAACTAAGGCAACCCCTCAAACTGAGGCAACCCCTCAAAGGAAGGCATCCCCTCAAACTAAGGCAGCCCGTCAAACTAAGGCAGCCCCTCAAACTAAGGCAGACTCTCAAACTAAGGCAACCCCTCAAACTAAGGCGGAATCTCAAACTAAGGCAGCCCCTCAAACTGAGGTAGCCCCTCAAACTGAGGCAGCCCCTCAAAGTGAGGCAGACCCTCAAACTGAGGCAACCCCACAAACGAAGGCATCCCCTCAAACTAAGGCAGCTCGTCAAACTGAGGCAACCCATCAAACTAAGGCAGCCCCTCAATCTAAGGCAGACCCTCAAGCTAAGGCAGCCCCTCAAACTAAGGCAGCCCCTCAATCTAAGGCAACCCCTCAAACTGAGGCAGCCCCTCAAACTGAGGCAGACTCTCAAACTGAGGCAACCCCTTAAAATAAGGCAGCCCCTGCAACTATGGCAGATTCTCAAACCAAGACAACCCCTCAAACTAAGGCAGAATCTCAAACTAAGGCAGCCCCTCAAACTAAGGCAACCCCTCAAATTAAGGCTGACTCTCAAACTAAGGCAGCCCCTCAAACTAAGGCAGCCCCTCAAACTAAGGCAGCCCATCAAACTAAGTCAGACCCTCAAACTAAGGCAGAATCTCAAACTAAGGCCACCCCTCAAACTGAGGCAACCCCTCAAACTGAGGCAGAGCCTCAAACTGAGGCAGCCCCTCAAACTGAGGCAACCCCTCAAACTGAGGCAGACTCTCAAACTGAGGCAGCCTCTTAAACTAAGGCAGCCCATCAAACTAAGTCAGACCCTCAAACTAAGGCAGAATCTCAAACTAAGGCCACCCCTCAAACTAAGGCAGACTCTCAAACTAAGGCAGACTCTCAAACTAAGGCAACTCCTCAAATAAGGCAACCCCTCAAACTAAGGCAGACCCTCAAACTTAGGGAACCCATCAAACTAAGGCAGACCCTCAAACTAAGGCAACCCCTCAAAGTAAGGCAGACCCTCAAACTAATGCAGACTCTCAAACTAAGGCAGCCCCTCAAACTAAGTCAACCCCTCCAACTAAGGCAAACCCTCAAATTAAGGCTGACTATTAAAATATGGCAGACTCTCAAACTAAGGGAACCCATCAAACTAAGGCAAACCTTCAAACTAAGGCAACCCCTCAAAATAAGGCAGACCCTCAAACTAATGCAGACTCTCAAACTAAGGCAACCCCTCAAACTAAAGCAGACTCTCAAACTAATGCAGACTCTCAAACTAAGGCAACCCCTTCAAACTAAGGCAACCCCTAAAATAAGGCAGCCCCTCAAACTAAGGAATCCCCTCAAACTACGGCAGCCCCTCAAACTAAGGCAGCCCCTCAAACTAAGGCAGATCCTCAAACTAAGGTGACCCCTCAAACTATGCGACCCCTCAAACTATGCGACCCCCCAAACTATGCGACCCCTCAAATTATGGCAGCCCCTCAAACTAAGGCAGCCCCTCAACTGAGGCAGCCCCTCAACTAAGGCAGCCCCTCATATGTAGGCAGCCCCTCATACGTAGGCAGCCCTTCAAACTTAGGCAGCCCCTCAAACTAAGGCAGACTCTCAAACTAAGGCAGACTCTCAAACTAAGGCAACCCCTCAATCTCAGGCAGACTCTCAAACTAAGGCAGACTCTCAAACTAAGGCAACCCCTCAAACTGAGGCAACCCCTCAAACTGAGGCAGCCCCTCAAACTGAGGCAACCCCTCAAACTAAGGCAGACTCTCAAACTAAGGCAGAATCTCAAACTAAGGCAACCCCTCAAACTAAGGCAGACTCTCAAACTAAGGCAGCCCCTCAAACTAAGGCAATCCCTCAAACTAAGGCAGACTCTCAAACTAAGGCAGCCTCTCAAACTGAGGCAACCCATCAAACTAAGTCAGACCCTCAAATTAAGGCTGACTCTCAAACTAAGGCAGACTCTCAAACTAAGGCAACTCCTCAAATAAGGCAACTCCTCAAACTAAGGCAGCCACTCAAACTAAGGCAGCCCCTCAAACTAAGTCAACCCCTCCAACTCATTTCCCGGCGGAGCAGCAGGAGAAGGTAGCGACTCTTCGGTGGGTGAGTGAAGGCATCAGGAGCTGTGTTTTAAAAGTAAGTACTTACTGTTTTACTTACTGTTTTCCTTGTCTTTGAGTTTCTTTTGGCGCCGGAGGAACCGGAAGCTGGTCGGCAGCGAGGACTCCTGGGTAGGTATTTTCCTTAAAGGTGCGGAGCTGAGTAAACCCGAGCCAGTACACATGTAGTGTCTCCCACCCATCCTCCTCCTCTAACCTAATAATAAGACCCTTTTTACCCTCCTCCTCTAACCAAAAAGGACTGAGCAGGTAAGCTATTTACTGTTTTTGTTAATATCTATAGTTGTACTTAACTAAGGGGTAATTGAATAAAAGAAATGGCAGCCAGTGTAGTGTATTGCTCCTCCTGCAGAATGTTCGAGGTGAGGGAAACCTCCGGTGGCCCTGCCGACTTCACCTGCTGGAAGTGCATCCGTCTCCAGCTCCTATCAGACCGTGTTAGGGAATTGGAGCTGGAGCTGGATGAACTGAGGATCATTCGGGAAGCTGAGGGGTTGATAGATAGAAGCTACACGGAGGTCGTTACTCCACAAATCAAAGGCAGCTGGGTAACAGTTAGAGGTGGGAAGAGGTCAGTGCAGGGATCTCCTGTGGTCGTTCCCCTCAACAACAAGTATACAGTTTTAGATACTGTTGGGGGGGACGGCCTATCGGGGGCAGGCTGCAGTGACCGGGCCTCTGGCACGGGGTCCTGCACTGTGGCTCAGAAGGGAAGGAGGGAGAATGGGAGAGCACTAGTCATCGGGGACTCGATGGTGAGGAGTACGGACAGGCGGTTCTGTGGGCGCAGGCGAGACGCACGGATGGTTTGTTGCCTCCCTGGTGCCAGGGTCCGTGATGTTTGTGATCGCGTCTTCAGGATCCTTAAAGGGGAGGGGGAGCAGCCAGAGGTCGTGGTGCACATTGGCACCAACGACGTAGGAAGGAAGGGTGGCACAGATGTTAGAAGTGAGTTTAGGGAGATAGGCTGGAAGCTGAAAGCTCGGACGGACAGAGTTGTTATCTCTGGTTTGTTGCCGGCGCCACGTGATAGTGAGGCTAGGAATAGGGAGAGAGCACAGCTGAACACGTGGCTGCAGGAATGGTGTAGGAGGGAGGGCTTCCAGTTCTTGGATAATTGGACTGCATTCTGGGGAAGATGGGACCTGTTCAAACAGGACGGGCTGCATCTGAACCAGAGGGGCACCAATATCCTGGGAGGGAGGTTTGCTAGTACTGTTCGGGAGGGTTTAAACTAGTTTGGGAGGGGGATGGGAACCGGACTTGTAATCCAGGGACCAGTGGGTCCACTCAGAAAGACAAAGAGTGTAGTGAGGTATTGGGGAAGGTAGCACTGTCGCAGAGGACAGATGGGCACGGAGAAGGGTTAAAGTGCGTATACTTCAACGCAAGAAGCATCAGGAATAAGGTGAGTGAATTGAAGGCGTGGATGGGCACTTGGGACTACGATGTTGTGGCCATCACTGAAACGTGGATAGGTGAGGGGGAGGAATGGTTTTTGGAGGTACCTGGTTATAGATGTTTTCATAAGATTAGGAATGGTGGTAAAAGAGGTGGGGGGGTGGCATTGTTAGTTAGAAATAGTGTAACAACTGCTGAAAGAATTTTCGAGGAGGATCTGCCGACTGAGGCACTGTGGGTTGAGGTCAGGAACAGGAAAGGAGCAGTCACCTTGATGGGAGTTTTCTATAGGCCCCCCAATAGCAGCAGGGAGGTGGAAGAGCAGATTGGGAAACAGATTTTGGAAAGGAGCAGAAGTCACAGGGTAGTAATTATGGGGGATTTCAACTTCCCAAATATTGATTGGCAACTCTTTAGATCGAATAGTTTGGATGGGGTAGTGTTTGTGCAGTATGTCCAGGAAGCTTTTCTGACTCAGTATGTAGACTGCCCGACCAGAGGGGAGGCAATATTGGATTTGGTACTAGGTAATGAACCAGGGCAAGTGATAGAGCTGTTGGTGGGCGAGCACTTTGGAGATAGTGATCACAATTCTGTAGCATTCACTGTGGTAATGGAGAGGGATAGGTATGTGCAACAGGGCAAGGTTTACAATTGGGGGAAGGGTAGATATGATGCTGTCAGGCAGGAACTGAGGAGCATAAGTTGGGAGCATATGCTGGCAGGGAAGGGCACGGTCGAAATGTGGAACTTTTTCAAGGAGCAGATAGTAGGGGCCATTGATAAGCATGTCCCTGTCAGACAGGGAAGGGATGGTCATGTGAGGGAACCGTGGTTGACAAGAGAGGTTGAGAGTCTTGTTAGGAAGAAGAAGGATGCGTATATAAAGTTGAGGAAAAAGGGCACAGGCATAGCTCTGGAGGGATACAAGATGGCCAGGAAGGATCTGAAGAAAGGGATTAGGAGAGCTAAGAGAGGGCATGAAAAATGCTTGGCGGGTAGGATAAAAGAAAACCCCAAGGCCTTTTACGCGTATGTCAGAAATATGAGGATGACTAGGGGGACCGTAGGTCCGGTCAAGGACAATAGCGGGAGACTGTGTGTTGAGCCGGAAGAGATAAGTGAGGTTTTGAATGAGTACTTCTCTTCGGTATTTACAAATGAGAAGGGGTGTATTACTGAAGAGGACGGTGGGAAGCAGACTGGTAAGCTCGAGGAAGTGCTCGTTAGGAGGGAAGATGTGTTGGGGTTTTTGAATAACTTGAAGATAGACAAGTCTCCCGGGCCTGACGGGGTATATCCAAGGATGTTATGGGAAGCAAGGGATGAAATTGCAGAGCCGCTGGCAATGATCTTTTCATCTTCTCTGCTGACGGGGGTGGTACCAGGTGATTGGAGGGTGGCAAATGTTGTGCCCCTGTTCAAGAAAGGGAATAGGAACAACCCTGGGAATTACAGGCCAGTTAGTCTTACTTCGGTGGTAGGCAAGTTGATGGAAAAGGTGCTGAGGGATAGGATTTCTGAGCATCTGGAAAGACACTGCTTGATTCGGGACAGTCAGCACGGTTTTGTGAGGGGTAGGTCTTGCCTCACAAGCCTGATTGAATTCTTTGAGCAGGTGACCAAGCAAGTGGATGAGGGTAAACCAGTGGATGTGGTGTACATGGATTTTAGTAAGGCATTTGATAAGGTCCCCCATGGTAGACTTATGGAGAAAGTCAGGAGGCATGGGATAGTGGGGAATGTGGCCAGTTGGATTAAGAATTGGCTAACTGATAGAAGGCAGAGAGTGGTCTTAGATGGTAAATACTCAGCCTGGAGCCCAGTTACCAGTGGCGTGCCGCAGGGATCAGTTCTGGGTCCTCTCCTGTTTGTGATTTTTATTAACGACTTGGATGAGGAAGTCGAAGGGTGGGTCAGTAAATTTGCAGATGATACAAAGGTTGGTGGAGTTGTGGATACCGAGGAGGGCTATTGTCGTCTGCAAAGGGACTTGGATAGGTTGCAGTGCTGGGCTGAAAAGTGGCAGATGGAGTTTAACCCTGAAAAGTGTGAGGTCGTCCATTTTGGAAGGACAAACATGAATGCAAAATACTGGGTTAACGGTAGGGTTCTTGGGCATGTGGAGGAGCAGAGAGACCTTGGGGTCTATGTGCATAGATCATTGAAAGTTGCAACTCAAGTGGATAGGGCTGTGAAGAAGGCATATGGGGTGTTAGCGTTCATTAGCAGAGGGATTGAATTTAAGAGCCGTGAGGTGATGATGCAGCTGTACAGGACCTTGGTAAGGCCTCATTTGGAGTACTGTGTGCAGTTCTGGTCGCCTTATTTTAGGAAGGATGTGGAAGCCTTGGAGAGGGTGCAGAGGAGATTTACCAGGATGTTGCCTGGAATGGAGAATAAGTCTTACGAGGAAAGGCTGAACATTCTAGGCCTCTTCTCATTAGAAAGGAGAAGGATGAGGGGTGACATGATAGAGGTTTATAAGATGATCAGGGGAATAGATAGGGTAGACAGTCAGAAACTTTTTCCCCGGGTGGAGCAAAGCGTTACAAGGGGTCATAAATTTAAGGTGAAGGGTGGGAGATATAAGGGGGATGTCAGGGGAAGGTTCTTTACCCAGAGAGTGGTCGAGGCATGGAATGCCTTGCCCGGGGAAGTTGTTGAGTCAGAAACTTTAGGGACTTTCAAAAGGCTTTTGGATAGGTATATGGATAAAGGAGAATGATGGGGTATAGATTAAATTGTCCTTGACAGAGGACAAAGGATCGGCACAACATTGTGGGCCGAAGGGCCTGTTCTGTGCTGTATGTTCTATGTTCTATGTTCTATGTTCTAACTCAGGCAACCCCTCAAATTAAGGCTGACTATTAAACTAAGGCAGCCCCTCAAACTAAGGGAACCCATCAAACTAAGGCACACCCTCAAACTGAGGCAACCCCTCAAAATAAGGCAGACCCTCAAACTAATGCAGACTCTCAAACTAAGGCAACCCCTCAAACTAAAGCAGACTCTCAAACTAAAGCAGACTCTCAAACTAATGCAGACTCTCAAACTAATGCAGACTCTCAAACTAATGCAGACTCTCAAACTAATGCAGACTCTGAAACTAAGGCAGACTCTCAAACTAAGGCAACCCCTCAAATAAGGCAGCCGCTCAAACTGAGGCAACACCTCAAACTAAGGCAGCCCCTCAAACTAAGGCAGCCCCTCAATCTAAGGCAACCTCTCAAACTGAGGCAGCCCCTCAAACTGAGGCAGACTCTCAAACTGAGGCAACCCCTTAAAATAAGGCAGCCCCTGCAACTAAGGCAGTCTCTCAAACCAAGACAGCCCCTCAAACTAAGGCAGAATCTCAAACTAAGGCAACCCCTCAAACTGAGGCAGAATCTCAAACTAAGGCAGACTCTCAAACTAAGGCAACCCCTCAAATTAAGGCTGACTCTCAAACTAAGGCGGCCCCTCAAACTAAGGCAGCCCCTCAAACTAAGTCAGCCCCTCAAAGTAAGGCAGCCCCTCAATTTAAGGCAACCCATCAAACTAAGTCAGACCCTCTAACTAAGGCAGAATTTCAAACTGAGGCCACCCCTCAAACTAAGGCAACCCCTCAAACTGAGGCAGAGCCTCAAACTGAGGCAGCCCCTCAAACTGAGGCAACCCCTCAAATTAAGGCTGACTCTTAAAATATGGCAGAATCTGAAAACTAAGGCAACCCCTCAAATAAGGCAGCCCCTCAAACTAAGGCAGCCCCTCAAACTAAGGCAGATCCTCAAACTAAGGCAACCCCTCAAACTATGCGACCCCTCAAACTATGCGACCCCTCAAATTATGGCAGCCCCTCAAACTAAGGCAGCCCCTCAACTGAGGCAGCCCCTCAACTGAGGCAGCCCCTCAACTAAGGCAGCCCCTCATACATAGGCAGCCCCTCAAAGTTAGGCAGCCCCTTCAAACTAAGGCAACCCCTCAAACTGAGGCAACCCCTCAAACGAAGGCATCCCCTCAAACTAAGGCAGCCCGTCAAACTAAGGCAACCCCTCAAACTAAGGCAGACTCTCAAACTAAGGCAACCCCTCAAACTAAGGCGGAATCTCAAACTAAGGCAGCCCCTCAAACTGAGGCAGCCCCTCAAACTGAGGCAGCCCCTCAAAGTGAGGCAGACCCTCAAACTGAGGCAACCCCACAAACGAAGGCATCCCCTCAAACTAAGGCAGCTCGTCAAACTGAGGCAACCCATCAAACTAAGGCAGCCCCTCAATCTCAGGCAGACCCTCAAACTAAGGCAGCCCCTCAAACTAAGGCAGCCCCTCAATCTAAGGCAACCCCTCAAACTGAGGCAGCCCCTCAAACTGAGGCAGACTCTCAAACTGAGGCAACCCCTTAAAATAAGGCAGCCCCTGCAACTATGGCAGATTCTCAAACCAAGACAACCCCTCAAACTAAGGCAGAATCTCAAACTAAGGCAGCCCCTCAAACTAAGGCAACCCCTCAAATTAAGGCTGACTCTCAAACTAAGGCAGCCCCTCAAACTAAGGCAGCCCCTCAAACTAAGGCAGCCCATCAAACTAAGTCAGACCCTCAAACTAAGGCAGAATCTCAAACTAAGGCCACCCCTCAAACTGAGGCAACCCCTCAAACTGAGGCAGAGCCTCAAACTGAGGCAGCCCCTCAAACTGAGGCAACCCCTCAAACTGAGGCAGACTCTCAAACTGAGGCAGCCTCTCAAACTAAGGCAGCCCATCAAACTAAGTCAGACCCTCAAACTAAGGCAGAATCTCAAACTAAGGCCACCCCTCAAACTAAGGCAGCCCCTCAAACTAAGTCAACCCCTCCAACTAAGGCAACTCCTCAAATTAAGGCTGACTATTAAAATATGGCAGACTCTCAAACTAAGGGAACCCATCAAACTAAGGCAGACCCTCAAACTAAGGCAACCCCTCAAAATAAGGCAGACCCTCAAACTAATGCAGACTCTCAAACTAAGGCAACCCCTCAAACTAAAGCAGACTCTCAAACTAATGCAGACTCTCAAACTAAGGCAACCCCTTCAAACTAAGGCAACCCCTAAAATAAAATAAGGCAGCCCCTCAAACTAAGGAATCCCCTCAAACTACGGCAGCCCCTCAAACTAAGGCAGCCCCTCAAACTAAGGCAGATCCTCAAACTAAGGTGACCCCTCAAACTATGCGACCCCTCAAACTATGCGACCCCCCAAACTATGCGACCCCTCAAATTATGGCAGCCCCTGAAACTAAGGCAGCCCCTCAACTGAGGCAGCCCCTCAACTAAGGCAGCCCCTCATACGTACGCAGCCCCTCATACGTAGGCAGCCCTTCAAACTTAGGCAGCCCCTCAAACTAAGGCAGACTCTCAAACTAAGGCAGACTCTCAAACTAAGGCAACCCCTCAATCTCAGGCAGACTCTCAAACTAAGGCAGACTCTCAAACTAAGGCAACCCCTCAAACTGAGGCAACCCCTCAAACTAGGGCAGCCCCTCAAACTGAGGCAACCCCTCAAACTAAGGCAGACTCTCAAACTAAGGCAGAATCTCAAACTAAGGCAACCCCTCAAACTAAGGCAGACTCTCAAACTAAGGCAGCCCCTCAAACTAAGGCAATCCCTCAAACTAAGGCAGACTCTCAAACTAAGGCAGCCTCTCAAACTGAGGCAACCCATCAAACTAAGTCAGACCCTCAAATTAAGGCTGACTCTCAAACTAAGGCAGACTCTCAAACTAAGGCAACTCCTCAAATAACGCAACTCCTCAAACTAAGGCAGCCACTCAAACTAAGGCAGCCCCTCAAACTAAGTCAACCCCTCCAACTCAGGCAACCCCTCAAATTAAGGCTGACTATTAAACTAAGGCAGCCCCTCAAACTAAGGGAACCCATCAAACTAAGGCACACCCTCAAACTGAGGCAACCCCTCAAAATAAGGCAGACCCTCAAACTAATGCAGACTCACAAACTAAGGCAACCCCTCAAACTAAAGCAGACTCTCAAACTAAAGCAGACTCTCAAACTAATGCAGACTCTCAAACTAATGCAGACTCTCAAACTAATGCAGACTCTCAAACTAATGCAGACTCTGAAACTAAGGCAGACTCTCAAACTAAGGCAACCCCTCAAATAAGGCAGCCGCTCAAACTGAGGCAACACCTCAAACTAAGGCAGACTCTCAAACTAAGGCAGAATCTCAACCTAAGGCAACCCCTCAAACCAAGGCAGACTCTCAAACTAAGGCAGCCCCTCAAACTAAGGCAGCCCCTCAAACTAAGGCAGCCCCTCAAACTAAGGCAGCCCCTCAAACTAAGGCAACCCCTCAAACTAAGGCAGACTCTCAAACTAAGGCCACCCCTCAAACTGAGGCAGACCCTCAAACTGAGGCATCCCCTCAAACTAAGGCAGACCCACAAACTAAGGCACACCCTCAAACTAAGGCAACCCCTCAAAATAAGGCAGACCCTCAAACTAATGCAGACTCTCAAACTAAGGCAGCCCCTCAAACTAAGTCAACCCCTCCAACTAAGGCAAACCCTCAAATTAAGGCTGACTATTAAAATATGGCAGTCTCTCAAACTAAGGGAACCCATCAAACTAAGGCAGACCCTCAAACTAAGGCAACCCCTCAAAATAAGGCAGACCCTCAAACTAATGCAGACTCTCAAACTCAGGCAACCCCTCAAACTAAAGCAGACTCTCAAACAAATGCAGACTCTCAAACTAAGGCAACCCCTTCAAACTAAGGCAACCCCTCAAATAAGGCAGCCCCTCAAACTAAGGAATCCCCTCAAACTACGGCAGCCCCTCAAACTAAGGCAGCCCCTCAAACTAAGGCAGATCCTCAAACTAAGGTGACCCCTCAATCTATGCGACCCCTCAATTTATGCGACCCCTCAAACTATGCGACCCCTCAAATTCTGGCAGCCCCTCAAACTAAGGCAGCCCCTCAAATGAGGCAGCCCCTCAACTAAGGCAGCCCCTCATACGTAGGCAGCCCTTCAAACTTAGGCAGCCCCTCAAACTAAGGCAGACTGTCAAAGTAAGGCAGACTCTCAAACTAAGGCAACCCCTCAATCTCAGGCAGACTCTCAAACTAAGGCAGACTCTCAAACTAAGGCAACCCCTCAAACTGAGGCAACCCCTCAAACTGAGGCAGCCCCTCAAACTGAGGAAGCCCCTCAAACTAAGTCAGACCCTCAAATTAAGGTTGACTCTCAAACTAAAGCAGACTCTCAAACTAAGGCAACTCCTCAAATAAGGCAACCCCTCAAACTAAGGCAGCCGCTCAAACTAAGGCAGCCCCTCAAACTAAGTCAACCCCTCCAACTAAGGCAACCCCTCAAATTAAGGATGACTATTAAACTAAGGTAGCCCCTCAAACTAAGGGAACCCATCAAACTAAGGCACACCCGCAAACTAAGGCAACCCCTCAAAATAAGGCAGACCCTCAAATTAATGCAGACTCTCAAACTGAGGCAACCGCTCAAACTAAAGCAGACTCTCAAACTAAAGCAGACTCTCAAACTAATGAAGATTCTCAAACTAATGCAGACTCTCAAACTAAGGCAGTCTCTCAAACTAAGGCAACCCCTCAAATAAGGCAGCCCCTCAAATTGAGGCAACCCCTCAAACTAAGGCAGACTCTCAAACTAAGGCAGAATCTCAAACTAAGGCAACCCCTCAAACTAAGGCAGACTCTCAAACTAAGGCAGCCCCTCAAACTAAGGCAGCCCCTCAAACTAAGGCAACCCCTCAAACTAAGGCAGACTCTCAAACTAAGGCAGACTCTCAAACTAAGGAAGCCCCTCAAACTAAGGCAACCCCTCAAACAAAGGCAGACTCTCAAACTAAGGCCACCCCTCAAACTGAGGCAGACCCTCAAACTGAGGCAACCCCTCAAATTAAGGCTGACTCTTAAAATATGGCAGAATCTCAAACAAAGGCAACCCCTCAAACTAAGGCAGACTCTCAAACTAAGGTCACCCCTCATACTGAGGCAAGCCCTCAAACTGTGGCAGAGCCTCAAACTGAGGCAGCCCCTCAAACTGAGGCAACCCCTCAAACTGAGGCAACCCCTCAAATTAAGGCAGCCCCTCAAATTAGGCAGCCCCTCAAACTAAGGCAGCCCCTCATACTTAGGCAGCCCCTCAAACTTAGGCAGCCCCTCAAACGGAGGCAGCCCCTCAAACGGAGGCAGACCCTCAAACTGAGGCAGCCTCTCAAACTGTCTCCCTCGCAGTCTCCCTCGCAGTCTCCCTCGCTGTCTCCCTCGCAGTCTCTCTCGCAGTCTCTCTCGCAGTCTCTCTCAATCTCTCCCTCACAGTCTCTCTCGCTGTCTCTCTCGCAGACTCTCTCGCTGTCTCCCTCGCAGTCTCTCTCGCTTTCTCCCTCGCTTTCTCCCTCGCTGTCTCTCTCGACGCCTCTCTCGCCGTCTCTCTCGCAGTCTCTCTCGCCTTCTCTCTCGCTGTCTCTCTCGTTGTCTCCCTCGCAGTCTGTCTTGCTGTCTCTCTCGCAGTCTCTCTCGCTGAATCACTGGCAGTCTCTCTCGCTGTCTCCCTCGCTGTCTCCCTCGCTGTCTCCCTCGCTGTCTCCCTCGCAGTCTCTCTCGCTGTCTCCCTCGCAGTCTCTCTCGCTTTCTCCCTCGCTGTTTCCCTCGCATTTTCTCTCGCAGTCTCTCTCGCTATCTCACTCGCAGTCTCCCTCGCTGTCTCCCTCGCAGTCTCTCTCGCAGTCTCTCTCGCAGTCTCTCTCAATCTCTCCCTCACAGTCTCTCTCGCTGTCTCTCTCGCAGACTCTCTCGCTGTCTCCCTCGCAGTCTCTCTCACTTTCTCCCTCGCTTTCTCCCTCGCTGTCTCTCTCGACGCCTCTCTCGCCGTCTCTCTCGCAGTCTCTCTCGCCTTCTCTCTCGCTGTCTCTCTCGTTGTCTCCCTCGCAGTCTCTCTTGCTGTCTCTCTCGCAGTCTCTCTCGCTGAATCACTGGCAGTCTCTCTCGCTGTCTCCCTCGCTGTCTCCCTCGCTGTCTCCCTCGCTGTCTCCCTCGCAGTCTCTCTCGCTGTCTCCCTCGCAGTCTCTCTCGCTTTCTCCCTCGCTGTTTCCCTCGCATTTTCTCTCGCAGTCTCTCTCGCTATCTCACTTGCAGTCTCTCTCGCTGTCTCCATCGCTGTCTAACTCGCTGTCTACCTCGCATTCTCTCTCACAGTCTCTCTCGCTGTCTCCCTCGATGTCTCCTCACATTTTCACTCGCAGTCTCTCTCGCTTTCGCCCTTGCAGTCTCCCTCGCTGTCTCCATCACTGTCTAACTCGCTGTCTACCTGGCATTCTCTCTCGCAGTCTCTCTCGCAGTCTCTCTTGCTGTCTCCCTCGCTGTCTCCCTCGCTGTCTCCCTCGCTGTCTCCCTCGCTGTCTCTCTCGCTGTCTCCCTCGCTGTATCTCTCGCAGTCTCTCTCGCTGTCTCCCTCTCTGTCTCTCTCGCTGTCTCCCTCGCTGTATCCCTCGCTGTCTCCCTCGCTGTCACCCTCGCTGTCTCCCTCGCAGTCTCCCTCGCAGTCTCTCTCGCAGTCTCTCTCGCTGTAGCCCTGCCAGTCTCTCTCGCAGTCTCTCTCGCAGTCTCCCTCGCTGTCTCCCTCGATGTCTCGCTCGCTGTCTCTTTCGCAGTCTCTGTCGCTGTCTCCCTAGCTGTCTCTCTCGCTGTCTCTCGCTGTCTCCCTCGCAGTCTCCCTCGCAGTCTCCCTCGCAGTCTCTCTCGCTGTAGCCCTCGCAGTCTCTCTCGCAGTCTCGCTCGATGTCTCGCTCGCTGTCTCTTTCGCAGTCTCTCTCGCTGTCTCCCTCGCTGTCTCCCTCGATGTCTCGCTCGCTGTCTCTTTCGCAGTCTCTGTCGCTGTCTCCCTAGCTGTCTCTCTCGCTGTCTCTCGCTGTCTCCCTCGCAGTCTCCCTCGCAGTCTCCCTCGCAGTCTCTCTCGCTGTAGCCCTCGCAGTCTCTCTCGCAGTCTCGCTCGATGTCTCGCTCGCTGTCTCTTTCGCAGTCTCTCTCGCTGTCTCCCTCGCTGTCTCTCTCGCTGTCTCCCTCGAAGTCTCCCTCGCAGTCTCTCTCTCAGTCTCTCTCACTGTCGCCCTCGCAGTCTCTCTCGCAGTCTCTCTCGCAGTCTCTCTCGCAGTCTCTCTCGCAGTCTCTCTCGCAGTCTCTCTCGCAGTCTCGCTCGCAGTCTCGCTCACTGTCTCCCTCGCAGTCTCCCTCGCAGTCTCCCTCGCAGTCTCCCTCGCTGTCTCCCTCGCAGTCTCTCTCGCTGTCTCCCTCGCAGTCTCTCTCACTTTCTCCCTCGCTGTCTCTCTCGCAGTCTCTCTCGCCGCCTCACTCACCGTCTCTCTCGCCGTCTCTCTCGCCGTCTCTCTCGCAGTCTCTCTCGCCTTCTCTCTCGCTGTCTCCCTCGCAATTTCTCTCGCAGTCTCTCTCGCAGTCTCACTCGCTATCTCCCTAGCAGTCTCTCTCGCTGTCTCCATCGCTGTCTAACTCGCTGTCTTCCTCGCATTCTCTCTCACAGTCTCTCTCGCTGTCTCTCTCTCTCTGTCTCCCTCACATTTTCACTCGCAGTCTCTCTCGCTTTCTCCCTTGCAGTCTCCCTCGCTGTCTCCATCACTGTCTAACTCGCTGTATACCTGGCATTCTCTCTCGCAGTCTCTCTCGCAGTCGCTCTCGCTGTCTCCCTTGCTGTCTCCCTCGCTGTCTCCCTCGCTGTCTCCCTCACTGTATCTCTCGCAGTCTCTCTCGCTGTCTCCCTCTCTGTCTCTCTCGCTGTCTCCCTCGCTGTATCCCTCGCTGTCTCCCTCGCTGTCACCCTCGCTGTCTCCCTCGCAGTCTCCCTCGCAGTCTCTCTCGCAGTCTCTCTCGCTGTAGCCCTGCCAGTCTCTCTCGCAGTCTCTCTCGCAGTCTCCCTCGCTGTCTCCCTCGATGTCTCGCTCGCTGTCTCTTTCGCAGTCTCTGTCGCTGTCTCCCTCGCTGTCTCCCTCGCTGTCTCCCTCGCTGTCTCCCTCGCTGTCTCCCTCGCTGTCTCCCTCGCTGTATCTCTCGCAGTCTCTCTCGCTGTCTCCCTCTCTGTCTCTCTCGCTGTCTCCCTCGCTGTATCCCTCGCTGTCTCCCTCGCTGTCACCCTCGCTGTCTCCCTCGCAGTCTCCCTCGCAGTCTCTCTCGCAGTCTCTCTCGCTCTAGCCCTGCCAGTCTCTCTCGCAGTCTCTCTCGCATTCTCCCTCGCTGTCTCCCTCGATGTCTCGCTCGCTGTCTCTTTCGCAGTCTCTGTCGCTGTCTCCCTAGCTGTCTCTCTCGCTGTCTCTCGCTGTCTCCCTCGCAGTCTCCCTCGCAGTCTCTCTCGCTGTAGCCCTCGCAGTCTCTCTCGCAGTCTCGCTCGATGTCTCGCTCGCTGTCTCTTTCGCAGTCTCTCTCGCTGTCTCCCTCGCTGTCTCTCTCGCTGTCTCCCTCGCTGTCTCTCGCTGTCTCCCTCGAAGTCTCCCTCGCAGTCTCCCTCTCAGTCTCTCTCGCTGTCGCCCTCGCAGTCTCTCTCGCAGTCTCTCTCGCAGTCTCTCTCGCAGTCTCTCTCGCAGTCTCGCTCGCAGTCTCGCTCGCAGTCTCGCTCACTGTCTCCCTCGCAGTCTCCCTCGCAGTCTCCCTCGCAGTCTCCCTCGCTGTCTCCCTCGCAGTCTCTCTCGCTGTCTCCCTCGCAGTCTCTCTCACTTTCTCCCTCGCTGTCTCTCTCGCAGTCTCTCTCGCCGCCTCGCTCACCGTCTCTCTCGCCGCCTCTCTCGCCGTCTCTCTCGCATTCTCTCTCGCCTTCTCTCTCGCTGTCTCCCTCGCATTTTCTCTCACAGTCTCTCTCGCAGTCTCACTCGCTATCTCCCTTGCAGTCTCTCTCGCTGTCTCCATCGCTGTCTAACTCACTGTCTTCCTCGCATTCTCTCTCACAGTCTCTCTCGCTGTCTCTCTCTCTGTCTCCCTCACATTTTCACTCGCAGTCTCTCTCGCTTTCTCCCTTGCAGTCTCCCTCGCTGTCTCCATCACTGTCTAACTCGCTATATACCTGGCCTTCTCTCTCGCAGTCTCTCTCGCAGTCTCTCTCGCTGTCTCCCTCGCTGTCTCCCTCGCTGTCTCCCTCGCTGTCTCCCTCGCTGTCTCCCTCGCTGTATCTCTCGCTGTATCTCTCGCAGTCTCTCTCGCTGTCTCCCTCTCTGTCTCTCTCGCTGTCTCCCTCGCTGTATCCCTCGCTGTCTCCCTCGCTGTCACCCTCGCTGTCTCCCTCGCAGTCTCCCTCGCAGTCTCTCTCGCAGTCTCTCTCGCTGTAGCCCTGCCAGTCTCTCTCGCAGTCTCTCTCGCAGTCTCCCTCGCTGTCTCCCTCGATGTCTCGCTCGCTGTCTCTTTCGCAGTCTCTGTCGCTGTCTCCCTCGCTGTCTCCCTCGCTGTCTCTCTCGCTGTCTCTCGCTGTCTCCCTCGCAGTCTCCCTCGCAGTCTCTCTCGCTGTAGCCCTCGCAGTCTCTCTCGCAGTCTCCCTCGCTGTCTCTCTCGCTGTCTCCCTCGCTGTCTCTCGCTGTCTCCCTCGAAGTCTCCCTCGCAGTCTCTCTCAGTCTCTCTCGCTGTCGCCCTCGCAGTCTCTCCCGCAGTCTCTCTCGCAGTCTCTCTCGCAGTCTCTCTCGCAGTCTCGCTCGCAGTCTCGCTCGCAGTCTCGCTCACTGTCTCCCTCGCAGTCTCCCTCGCAGTCTCCCTCGCAGTCTCCCTCGCTGTCTCCCTCGCAGTCTCTCTCGCTGTCTCCCTCGCAGTCTCTCTCACTTTCTCCCTCGCTGTCTCTCTCGCAGTCTCTCTCGCCGCCTCTCTCGCCTTCTCTCTCGCCGTCTCTCTCGCCGTCTCTCTCGCAGTCTCTCTCGCCTTCTCTCTCGCTGTCTCCCTCGCATTTTCTCTCGCAGTCTCTCTCGCAGTCTCACTCGCTATCTCCCTTGCAGTCTCTCTCGCTGTCTCCATTGCTGTCTAACTCGCTGTCTTCCTCGCATTCTCTCTCACAGTCTCTCTCGCTGTCTCTCTCTCTGTCTCCCTCGCGTTTTCTCTCGCAGTCTCTCTCGCAGTCTCTCTCGCTATCTCCCTTGCAGTCTCCCTCGCTGTCTCCATCGCTGTCTAACTCGCTGTCTACCTCGCATTCTCTCTCGCAGTCTCTCTCGCTGTCTCTCTCGCTGTCTCCCTCGCTGTCTCCCTCGCTGTCTACCTCGCTGTCTCTCTCGCAGTCTCCCTCGCAGTCTCTTTCGCAGTCTCTCTTGCTGTTGCACTCGCAGTCTCTCTCGCAGTCTCTCGCAGTCTCTCTCGCTGTCTCTCTCGCAGTCTCCCTCACAGTCTCCCTCGCAGTCTCCCTCCCTGTCTCTCTCGCAGTCTCTCTCGCTGTCTCTCACGCAGTCTGTCTCGCTGTCGCTCTCGCAGTCTCTCGCTGTCTCCCTCGATGTCTCGCTCGCTGTCTGACTCGCAGTCTCTCTCGCTGTCTCTCTCGCAGTCTCTCTCGCAGTCTCTCTCGCAGTCTCTCTCGCTGTCTCCCTCGCAGTCTCGCTCGCTGTCTCCCTCGCTGTCTCCCTAGCTGTCTCCCTAGCTGTCTCCCTCGCTGTCTCCCTCGCAGTCTCTCTCGCAGTCTCTCTCGCAGTCTCTTTTGCAGTCTCTCTCGCTGTCTCCCTCGCAGTCTCCCTCGCTTTCTTCCTCGCTGTCTCCCTCGCTGTCTCCCTCGCTGTCTCTCTCGCAGACTCTCTCGCAGACTCTCTCGCTGTCTCTCTCGCATTCTCTCTCTCTGTCTCTCTCGCTGACTCCCTCGCATTTTCTCTCGCAGTCTCTCTCGCTATCTCCCTTGCAGTCTCCCTCGCTGTCTCCATCACTGTCTAACTCGCTGTCTACCTCGCATTCTCTCTCGCATTCTCTCTCGCAGTCTCTCTCGCAGTCTCTCTCACTGTCTCCCTTGCTGTCTCCCTCGCTGTCTCCCTCGCTGTCTCCCTCGCTGTCTCACTCGCTGTCTCACTAGCTGTCTTCTCGCTGTCTCCCTCGCTGTCACCCTCGCTGTCTCCCTCGCTGTCTCCCTCTCTGTCTCCCTCGCAGTCTCTCTCGCTGTAGCCCTCGCAGTCTCTCTCGCAGTCTCTCTCGCAGTCTCTCGCAGTCTTCTTCGCTGTCTCCCCCGCTGTCTCCCTCTCAGTCTCCGTCGCAGTCTCCCTCGCAGTCTCCCTCGCATTTCCTCTCGCTGTCTCTCTCGCTGACTCCCTCGCATTTTCTCTCGCAGTCACTCTCGCAGACTCTCTCGCAGTCGCTCTCGCTATCTCCCTTGCAGTCTCCCTCGCTGTCTCCATCACTGTCTAACTCGCTGTCTACCTCGCATTCTTTCTCACATTTTCTCTCGCAGTCTCTCTCGCAGTCTCACTCGCTATCTCCCTTGCAGTCTCTCTCGCTGTCTCCATCGCTGTCTAACTCGCTCTCTACCTCGCATTCTCTCTCACAGTCTCTCTCGCTGTCTCTCTCTCTGTCTCCCTCTCGTTTTCTCTCGCAGTCTCTCTCGCAGTCTCTCTCGCTATCTTCCTTGCAGTCTCCCTCGCTGTCTCCATCGCTGTCTAACTCGCTGTCTACCTCGCATTCTCTCTCGCAGTCTCTCTCGCTGTCTCTCTCGCTGTCTCCCTCGCTGTCTCCCTCGCTGTCTCCCTCGCTGTCTCTCTTGCCGTCTCCCTCGCTGTCTCTCTCGCTGTCTCCCTCGCTGTCTCTCTCGCAGTCTCTCTCGCTGTAGCACTCGCAGTCTCCCTCGCAGTCTCCCTCACAGTCTCTCTCGCAGTCTCTCTCGCTGTAGCACTCGCAGTCTCCCTCGCAGTCTCCCTCACAGTCTCCCTCGCAGTCTCCATCGCTGTCTCTCTCGCTGTCTCGCTCGATGTCTCGCTCGCTGTCTCCCTCGCAGTCTCTCTCGCTGTCTCTCTCGCAGTGTCTCTCGCTGACTCCCTCGCTGTCTCCCTCACTGTCTCCCTCGCTGTCTCCCTCGCTGTCTCCCTCGCAGTCTCTCTCGCAGTCTCCCTCGCAGTCTCTTTTGCAGTCTCTCTCGCTGTCTCCCTCGCAGTCTCCCTCGCTTTCTCCCTCGCTTTCTCCATCGCTGTCTCCCTTGCTGTCTCTCTCGCAGACTCTCTCGCAGACTCTCTCGCAGACTCTCTCGCTGTCTCTCTCGCAGTCTCCCTCGCAGTCTCTTTTGCAGTCTCTCTCGCTGTCTCCCTCGCAGTCTCCCTCGCTTTCTCCCTCGCTTTCTCCCTCGCTTTCTCCCTCGCTGACTCTCTCGCAGACTCTCTCGCAGTCTCTCTCGCAGTCTCTCTCGCTATCTTCCTTGCAGTCTCCCTCGCTGTCTCCATCACTGTCTAACTCGCTGTCTACCTCGCATTCTCTCTCGCATTTTCTCTCGCAGTCTCTCTCGCAGTCTCACTCGCTATCTCCCTTGCAGTCTCTCTCGCTGTCTCAATCGCTGTCAAACTCGCTGTCTACCTCGCATTCTCTCTCGCATTTTCTCTCACCGTCTCTCTCGCAGTCTCTCTCGCCTTCTCTCTCGATGTCTCTCTCGCTGTCTCTCTCTCTGTCTCCCTCGCGTTTTCTCTCGCAGTCTCTCTCGCAGTCTCTCTCGCGATCTCCCTTGCAGTCTCCCTCGCTGTCTCCATCGCTGTCTAACTCGCTGTCTACCTCGCATTCTCTCTCGCTGTCTCCCTCGCTGTCTCCCTCGCTGTCTCCCTCGCTGTCTCCCTCGCTGTCTCACTTGCAGTCTCCCTCGCTGTCTCTCTCGCTGTCTCCCTCGCTGTCTCTCCCGCAGTCTCCCTCGCAGTCCTCTCGCAGTCTCTCTCGCTGTAGCACTCGCAGTCTCCCTCGCAATCTCCCTCACAGTCTCCCTCGCAGTCTCCCTCGCTGTCTCTCTCGCTGTCTCGCTCGATGTCTCGCTCGCTGTCTCCCTCGCTGTCTCCCTCGCTGTCTCCCTCGCCGTCTCTCTCGCAGTCTCTCTCGCATTCTCTTTTGCAGTCTCTCTCGCTGTCTCCCTCGCAGTCTCCCTCGCTTTCTCCCTCGCTTTCTCCCTCGCTGTCTCCCTCGCTGTCTCTCTCGCAGACTCTCTCGCAGACTCTCTCGCAGACTCTCTCGCTGTCTCTCTCGCAGTCTCTCTCGCTATCTCCCTTGCAGTCTCCCTCGCTGTCTCCATCACTGTCTAACTCGCTGTCTACCTCGCATTCTCTCTCGCATTCTCTCTCGCAGTCTCCCTCGCTGTCTCCCTCGCTGTCTCTCTCGCAGTCTCTCTCGCTGTCTCCCTCGCTGTCTCTCTCGCTGTCTCCCTCGCTGTCTGTCTCGCTGTCTCCCTCGCTGTCTCCCTCGCAGTCTCTCTCGCAGTCTCTCTATCTGTAGCCCTCGCAGTCTCTCTCGCAGTCTCTCTCGCAGTCTCTCTCGCAGTCTCTCGCAGTCTCCCTCGCTGTCTCCCTCGATGTCTCGCTCGCTGTCTCTCTCGCAGTCTCTCTCGTTGTCTCTCTCGCAGTCTCTCTCGCTGTCTCCCTCGCTGTCTCTCTCGCAGTCTCTCTCGCAGTCTCGCTCGCAGTCTCTCTCGCAGTCTCTCTCGTTGTCTCTCTCGCAGTCTCTCTCGCTGTCTCCCTCGCTGTCTCTCTCGCAGTCTCGCTCGCTGTCTCCCTCGCAGTCTCCCTCGCAGTCTCCCTCGCAGTCTCCCTCGCTTTCTCCTTCGCAGTCTCGCTCGCTGTCTCGCTCGGTGTCTCCCTCGAAGTCTCCCTCGCTGTCTCTCTCGCAGTCTCTCTCGCTGTCTCCCTCACAGTCTCTCTCACATTCTCCCTCGCTGTCTCTCTCGCAGACTCTCTCGCTGTCTCTCTCACAGTCTCTCTCGCCGCCTCTCTCGCCGTCTCTCTCGCCGTCTCTCTCGCAGTCTCTCTCGCAGTCTCACTCGCTATCTCTCTTGCAGTCTCTCTCGCTGTCTCCATCGCTGTCAAACTCGCTGTCTACCTCGCATTCTCTCTCACAGTCTCTCTCGCTGTCTCTCTCTCTGTCTCCCTCGCGTTTTCTATCGCAGTCTCTCTCGCAGTCTCTCTCGCTATCTCCCTTGCAGTCCCCCTCGCTGTCTCCATTGCTGTCGAAATCGCTGTCTTCCTCGCATTCTCTCTCGCAGTCACTCTCGCTGTTTCTGTCGCTGTCTACCACGCTCTCTCCCTCGCTGTCTCCCTCGTTGTCTCCCTCGCTGTCTCCCTCGCTGTCTCCCTCGCTGTCGTTCTTGCAGTCTCCCTCGCTGTCTCTCTCGCTTTCTCCCTCGCTGTTTCTGTCGCAGTCTCCCTCGCAGTCTCTCTCGCTGTCTCTCTCGCTGTAGCACTCGCAGTCTCTCTCGCAGTCTCTCGCAGTCTCCCTCGCAGTCTCCCTCGCAGTCTCCCTCACAGTTTCTCTTGCAGTCTCCCTCGCTGTCTCCCTCGTTGTCTATCTCGCAGTCTCTCTCGCAGTCTCTCTCACTGTCTGTCTCGCAGTCTCTCTCGCTTTCTCTCTCGCAGTCTCTCTCGCTGTCTCCCTCGCTGTCTCGCTTGCTGTCTCCCTCGCAGTCTCTTTCGCTGTCTCTCTCACAGTCTCTCTCGCAGTCTCTCTCGCAGTCTCTCTCGCTGTCTCCCTCGCTGACTCCCTCGCTGTCTCCCTCGCTGTCGCCCTCGCTGTCTCCCTAGCTGTCTCCCTAGCTGTCTCCCTCGCAGTCTCTCTCGCAGTCTCTCTCGCAGTCTCTTTTGCAGTCTCTCTCGCTGTCTCCCTCGCAGTCTCCCTTGCTTTCTCCCTCGCTTTCTCCCTCGCATTCTCCCTCGCTGTCTCCCTCGCTGTCTCTCTCGCAGACTCTCTCGCAGACTCTCGCGCAGACTCTCTCGCTTTCTCTCTCGCAGTCTCTCTCGCTGTCTCACTCGCTGACTCCCTCGCAATTTCTCTCGCAGTCACTCTCGCAGTCTCCTTCGCAGTCTCTCTCGCTATCTCCCTTGCAGTCTCCCTCGCTGTATCCATCACTTTCTAACTCGCTGTCTACCTCGCATTCTCTCTCGCATTCTCTCTCGCAGTCTCTCTCGCAGTCTCTCTCGCTGTCTCCCATGCTGTCTCACTCGCTGTCTCCCTCGCTGTCTCCCACGCTGTCTCCCTCGCTGTCTCACTCGCTTTCTCCCTCGCTGTCTCACTCGCTGTCTCCGTCGCTGTCTCCCTCGCTGTCTCCCTCGCAGTCTCTCTCGCAGTCTCTCTCGCTGTAGCCCTCGCAGTCTCTCTCGCAGTCTCTCTCGCAGTCTCTCGCATCCTTCCTCGCTGTCTCCCTCGCTGTCTCCCTCGCAGTCTCCCTCGCAGTCTCCCACGCAGTCTCTCTCGCTGTCTCTCTCGCAGTCCCTCTCGCTGTCTCCCTCGATGTCTCACTCGCTGTCTCCCTCGCAGTCTCTCTCGCTGTCTCTCTCGCTGTCTCCCTGGCACTTTCTCTCGCAGCCCCTCTCGCAGCCCCTCTCGCAGTCTCTCTCGCTGTCTCCCCCGCAGTCTCTCTCGCTTTGTCTCTCGCTTTCTCCCTCGCTTTCTCCCTCGCTTTCTCCCTCGCTGTCTCTCTCGCAGACTCTCTCGCAGACTCTCTCGCTGTCTCCCTCGCCGTCTCTCTCGCTGTCTCTCTCTCTGTCTCTCTCGCTGTCTCTCTCGCTATCTCCCTTGCAGTCTCTCTCGCAGTCTCTCTCGCTTTCTCCCTCGCTGTCTCTTTCGCAGACTCTCTCGCTGTCTCTCTCACAGTCTCTCTCGCAGCCTCTCTCGCCGTCTCTCTCGCCGTCTCTCTCGCAGTCTCTCTCGCCTTCTCTCTCGCTGTCTCCCGCGCATTTTCACTCGCAGTCTCTCTCGCAGTCTCTCTCGCTATCTCCTTTGCAGTCTCTCTCGCGGTCTCCATCGCTGTCTAACTCGATGTCTACCTCGCATTCCCTCTCACAGTCTCTCTCGCTGTCTCTCTCGCTGTCTCCCTCGCTGTCTCCCTCGCTGTCTCCCTCGCTGTCTCCCTCGCTGTCTCTCTTGCAGTCTCCCTCGCTGTCTCTCTCGCTGTCTCCCTCGCTGTCTCTCCCGCAGTCTCCCTCGCAGTCCTCTCGCAGTCTCTCTCGCTGTAGCAATCGCAGTCTCCATCGCAATCTCCCTCACAGTCTCCCTCGCAGTCTCCCTCGCTGTCTCTCTCGCTGTCTCGCTCGATGTCTCGCTCGCTGTCTCCCTCACTGTCTCCCTCGCTGTCTCCCTCGCCGTCTCTCTCGCAGTCTCTCTCGCATTCTCTTTTGCAGTCTCTGTCGCTGTCTCCCTCGCAGTCTCCCTCGCTTTCTCCCTCGCTTTCTCCCTCGCTGTCTCCCTCGCTGTCTCTCTCGCAGACTCTCTCGCAGACTCTCTCGCAGACTCTCTCGCTGTCTCTCTCGCAGTCTCTCTCGCTATCTCCCTTGCAGTCTCCCTCGCTGTCTCCATCACTGTCTAACTCGCTGTCTACCTCGCATTCTCTCTCGCATTCTCTCTCGCAGTCTCCCTCGCTGTCTCCCTCGCTGTCTCTCTCGCAGTATCTCTCGCTGTCTCCCTCGCTGTCTCTCTCGCTGTCTCCCTCGCTGTCTGTCTCGCTGTCTCCCTCGCTGTCTCCCTCGCAGTCTCTCTCGCAGTCTCTCTATCTGTAGCCCTCGCAGTCTCTCTCGCAGTCTCTCTCGCAGTCTCTCTCGCAGTCTCTCGCAGTCTCCCTCGCTGTCTCCCTCGATGTCTCGCTCGCTGTCTCTCTCGCAGTCTCTCTCGTTGTCTCTCTCGCAGTCTCTCTCGCTGTCTCCCTCGCTGTCTCTCTCGCAGTCTCTCTCGCAGTCTCTCTCGCCGTCTCGCTCGCAGTCTCTCTCGCAGTCTCTCTCGTTGTCTCTCTCGCAGTCTCTCTCGCTGTCTCCCTCGCTGTCTCTCTCGCAGTCTCGCTCGCTGTCTCCCTCGCAGTCTCCCTCGCAGTCTCCCTCGCTTTCTCCTTCGCAGTCTCGCTCGCTGTCTCGCTCGGTGTCTCCCTCGAAGTCTCCCTCGCTGTCTCTCTCGCAGTCTCTCTCGCTGTCTCCCTCGCAGTCTCTCTCACATTCTCCCTCGCTGTCTCTCTCGCAGACTCTCTCGCTGTCTCTCTCACAGTCTCTCTCGCCGCCTCTCTCGCCGTCTCTCTCGCCGTCTCTCTCGCAGTCTCTCTCGAAGTCTCACTCGCTATCTCCCTTGCAGTCTCTCTCGCTGTCTCCATCGCTGTCAAACTCGCTGTCTACCTCGCATTCTCTCTCACAGTCTCTCTCGCTGTCTCTCTCTCTGTCTCCCTCGCGTTTTCTCTCGCAGTCTCTCTCGCAGTCTCTCTCGCTATCTCCCTTGCAGTCCCCCTCGCTGTCTCCATTGCTGTCGAAATCGCTGTCTTCCTCGCATTCTCTCTCGCAGTCACTCTCGCTGTTTCTGTCGCTGTCTCCCACGCTCTCTCCCTCGCTGTCTCCCTCGTTGTCTCCCTCGCTGTCTCCCTCGCTGTCTCCCTCGCTGTCGTTCTTGCAGTCTCCCTCGCTGTCTCTCTCGCTGTCTCCCTCGCTGTTTCTGTCGCAGTCTCCCTCGCAGTCTCTCTCGCTGTCTCTCTCGCTGTAGCACTCGCAGTCTCTCTCGCAGTCTCTCGCAGTCTCCCTCGCAGTCTCCCTCGCAGTCTCCCTCACAGTTTCCCTTGCAGTCTCCCTCGCTGTCTCCCTCGTTGTCTATCTCACAGTCTCTCTCGCAGTCTCTCTCGCTGTCTGTCTCGCAGTCTCTCTCGCTTTCTCTCTCGCAGTCTCTCTCGCTGTCTCCCTCGCTGTCTCGCTTGCTGTCTCCCTCGCAGTCTCTTTCGCTGTCTCTCTCACAGTCTCTCTCACAGTCTCTCTCGCAGTCTCTCTCGCTGTCTCCCTCGCTGACTCCCTCGCTGTCTCCCTCGCTGTCGCCCTCGCTGTCTCCCTAGCTGTCTCCCTAGCTGTCTCCCTCGCAGTCTCTCTCGCAGTCTCTCTCGCAGTCTCTTTTGCAGTCTCTCTCGCTGTCTCCCTCGCAGTCTCCCTTGCTTTCTCCCTCGCTTTCTCCCTCGCATTCTCCCTCGCTGTCTCCCTCGATGTCTCTCTCGCAGACTCTCTCGCAGACTCTCGCGCAGACTCTCTCGCTTTCTCTCTCGCAGTCTCTCTCGCTGTCTCACTCGCTGACTCCATCGCATTTTCTCTCGCAGTCACTCTCGCAGTCTCCTTCGCAGTCTCTCTCGCTATCTCCCTTGCAGTCTCCCTCGCTGTATCCATCACTTTCTAACTCGCTGTCTACCTCGCATTCTCTCTCGCATTCTCTCTCGCAGTCTCTCTCGCAGTCTCTCTCGCTGTCTCCCATGCTGTCTCACTCGCTGTCTCCCTCGCTGTCTCCCACGCTGTCTCCCTCGCTGTCTCACTCGCTTTCTCCCTCGCTGTCTCACTCGCTGTCTCCGTCGCTGTCTCCCTCGCTGTCTCCCTCGCAGTCTCTCTCGCAGTCTCTCTCGCTGTAGCCCTCGCAGTCTCTTTCGCAGTCTCTCTCGCAGTCTCTCGCATCCTTCCTCGCTGTCTCCCTCGCTGTCTCCCTCGCAGTCTCCCTCGCAGTCTCCCTCGCAGTCTCTCTCGCTGTCTCTCTCGCAGTCCCTCTCGCTGTCTCCCTCGATGTCTTGCTCGCTGTCTCCCTCGCAGTCTCTCTCGCTGTCTCTCACGCTGTCTCCCTGGCACTTTCTCTCGCAGTCCCTCTCGCAGTCTCTCTCGCTGTCTCCCCCGCAGTCTCTCTCGCTTTGTCTCTCGCTTTCTCCCTCGCTTTCTCCCTCGCTTTCTCCCTCGCTGTCTCTCTCGCAGACTCTCTCGCAGACTCTCTCGCTGTCTCTCTCGCAGTCTCTCTCGCTGCCTCCCTCGCCGTCTCTCTCGCTGTCTCTCTCGCTGTCTCTCTCGCGCTCTCTCTCGCTGTCTCCCTCGCATTTTCTCTCGCAGACTCTCTAGCAGTCTCTCTCGCTATCTCCCTTGCAGTCTCTCTCGCAGTCTCTCTCGCTATCTCCCTCGCTGTCTCTTTCGCAGACTCTCTCGCTGTCTCTCTCACAGTCTCTCTCGCCGCCTCTCTCGCCGTCTCTCTCGCCGTCTCTCTCGCAGTCTCTCTCGCCTTCTCTCTCGCTGTCTCCCGCGCATTTTCACTCGCAGTCTCTCTCGCAGTCTCACTCGCTATCTCCTTTGCAGTCTCTCTCGCGGTCTCCATCGCTGTCTAACTCGATGTCTACCTCGCATTCCCTCTCACAGTCTCTCTCGCTGTCTCTCTCTCTGTCTCGCTCGCTGTCTCCCTCGCAGTCTCTCTCGCTGTCTCTCTCGCAGTCTCTCTCGCAGACTCCCTCGCAGTCTCTCTCGCAGTCTCTCTCGCAGTCTCTCTCGCTGTCTCCCTCGCAGTCTCTCTCGCTTTCTCCCTCGCTTTCTTCCTCGCTTTCTCCCTCGCTTTCTCCCTCGCTGTCTCTCTCGCTGTCTCCCTCGCATTTTCTCTCGCAGTCTCTCTCGCAGTCTCACTCGCTATCTTCCTTGCAGTCTCTCTCGCGGTCTCCATCGCTGTCTAACTCGCTGTCCACCTCACATTCCCTCTCACAGTCTCTCTCGCTGTCTCTCTGTCTGTCTCGCTCGCTGTCTCCCTCGCAGTCTCTCTCGCTTTCTCCCTCGCTTTCTCCCTCGCTTTCTCCCTCGCAGTCTCACTCGCAGTCTCTCTCGCAGTCTCTCTCGCTATCTCTCTTGCGGTCTCCCTCGCAGTCTCTCTCGCAGTCTCTCTCGCTATCTCCCTTGCAGTCTCTCTCGCTGTCTCCATCGCTGTCTAACTCGCTGTCTAACTCGCATTCTCTCTCGCAGTCTCTCTCGCTGTCTCTCTCACTGTCTCCCTCGCTGTCTCCCTCGCTGTCTCCCTCGCTGTCTCTCTCGCTGTCTCCCTCGCTGTCTCTCTCACAGTCTCCCTCGCAGTCTCTCTCGCAGTCTCTCTCGCTGTAGCACTCGCAGTCTCTCTCGCAGTCTCTCGCAGTCTCCCTCGCAGTCTCCCTCGCAGTCTCCCTCGCAGTCTCCCTCGCTGTCTCTCTCGCAGTCTCCCTCGCAGTCTCCCTCGCTGTCTCTCTCGCAGTCTCTCTCGCAGTCTCTCTCGCTGTCTCTCTCGCAGTCTCTCTCGCTGTCTGTCTCTCTCGCGTCTCCCTCGCAGTCTCCCTCGCTTTCTCCCTCGCTTTCTCCCTCGCTGTCTCCCTCGCTGTCTCTCTCGCAGACTCTCTCGCAGACTCTCTCGCTGTGTCTCTCGCAGTCTCCCTCGCTGTCTCTCTCGCTGTCTCCCTCGCTGTTTCTGTCGCAGTCTCCCTCGCAGTCTCTCTCGCTGTCTCTCTCGCTGTCTCCCTCGCTGTCTCCCTCGCTGTCTCCCCAGCTGTCTCCCTCGATGTCTCCCTCGCAGTCTCTCTCGCAGTCTCTCTCGCAGTCTCTTTTGCAGTCTCTCTCGCTGTCTCCCTCGCAGTCTCCCTCGCTTTCTCCCTCGCTTTCTCCCTCGCTTTCTCCCTCGCTGTCTCCCTCGCTGTCTCTCTCGCAGACTCTCTCGCAGACTCTCTCGCTGTGTCTCTCGCAGTCTCTCTCGCTGTCTCTCTCGCTGACTCCCTCGCATTTTCTCTCGCAGTCACTCTCGCAGTCTCTCTCGCTATCTCCCTTGCAGTGTCCCTCGCTGTCTCCATCACTGTCTAACTCGCTGTCTACCTCGCATTCTCTCTCGCATTCTCTCTCGCAGTCTCTCTCGCTTTCTCCCTTGCTGTCTCCCTCACTGTCTCCCTCGCTGTCTCCCTCGATGTCTCCCTCACTGTCTCCCTCGCTGTCCCTCTCGCTGTCTCCCTCGCTTTCTCTCTCGCTGTCTCCCTCGCTGTCTCCCTCGCTGTCTCCCTCGCAGTCTCTCTCGCAGTCTCTCTCGCTGTAGCCCTCGCAGTCTATCTCGCAGTCTCTCTCGCAGTCTCTCGCAGTCTCCCTCGCTGTCTCCCTCGCAGTCTCCCTCGCAGACTCTCTCGCAGTCTCTCTCGCTGTCTCCCTCGCTGTCTCCCTTGCTGTCTCCCTCGCTGTCACCCTCGCAGTCTCTCCCTGTCTCCCTCGCTGTCTCCCTCGCTGTCTCTCTCGCTGTCTCTCTCGCTGTCTCCTTCGCTGTCTCCCTCGCTGTCTCCCTCGCTGTCTTTCGCAGTCACACTCGCTGTCTCCCTCGCAGTCTCCCTCACAGTCTCCCTCTCTGTCTCCCTCGCAGTCTCTCTCGCTGTCTCCCTCGCTATCTCGCTCGCTGTCTCCCTCGCTGTCTCTCTCGCAGTCTCTCTCACTGTCTCCCTGGCAGTCTCTCTCGCAGTCTCTCTCGCTTTCACCCTCGCTTTCTCCCTCGCTTTCTCCCTCGCTGTCTCTCTCGCTGTCTCCCTCGCATTTTCTCTCGCAGTCTCTCTCGCAGTCTCACTCGCTATCTCCCTTGCAGTCTCTTCTCGCTGTCTCCATCGCTGTCTAACTCGCTGTCTACCTCGCTTTCTCTCTCACAGTCTCTCTCGCTGTCTCTCTCTCTGTCTCCCTCGCGTTTTCTCTCGCAGTCTCACTCGCAGTCTCTCTCGCAGTCTCTCTCGCTATCTCCCTTGCAGTCTCCCTCGCTGTCTCCATCGCTGTCTAACTCGCTGTCTTACTCGCATTCTCTCTCGCAGTCTCTCTCGCTGTCTCTCTCGCTGTCTCTCTCGCTGTCTCCCTCGCTGTCTTCCTCGCTGTCTCTCTTGCAGTCTCCCTCGCTGTCTCTCTCGCTGTCTCCCTCGCTGTCTGTCTCGCAGTCTCCCTCGCAGTCTCTCTCGCAGTCTCTCTCGCTGTAGCGCTCGCATTCTCTCTCGCAGTCTCTCGCACTCTCCCTCGCAGTCTACCTCGCAGTCTGCCTCGCAGTCTCCCTCGCTGTCTCTCTCGCAGTCTCTCTCGCAGTCTCTCTCGCTCTCTGTCTCTCTCGCATCTCTCTCGCTGTCTCCCTCGATGTCTCGCTCGCTGTCTCCCTCGCAGTCTCTCTCGCTGTCTCTCTCGCATTCTTTCTCGCAGTCTCTCTCGCTGTCTCTCTCGCTGTCTCCCTCGCTGTCTCCCTCGCTGTCTCCCTCGCTGTCTCTCTCGCTGTCTCCCTCGCTGTCTCTCTCGCAGTCTCCCTCGCAGTCTCTCTCGCAGTCTCTCTCGCTGTAGCACTCGCAGTCTCTCTCGCAGTCTCTCGCAGTCTCCCTCGCAGTCTCCCTCGCAGTCTCCCTCGCAGTCTCCCTCGCTGTCTCTCTCGCAGTCTCTCTCGCAGTCTCTCTCGCTGTCTCTCTCGCAGTCTCTCTCGCTGTCTGTCTCTCTCGTGTCTCTCTCGCTGTCTCCCTCGATGTCTCGCTCGCTGTCTCCCTCGCAGTCTCTCTCGCTGTCTCTCTCGCAGTCTCTCTCGCAGTCTCTCTCGCTGTCTCCCTCGCTGTCTCCCTCGCTGTCTCCCTCGCTGTCTCCCTAGCTGTCTCCCTCGCTGTCTCCCTCGCAGTCTCTCTCGCAGTCTCTTTTGCAGTCTCTCTCGCTGTCTCCCTCGCAGTCTCCCTCGCTTTCTCCCTCGCTTTCTCCCTCGCTGTTTCCCTCGCTGTCTCTCTCGCAGACTCTCTCGCAGACTCTCTCGCTGTGTCTCTCGCAGTCTCTCTCGCTGTCTCTCTCGCTGACTCCCTCGCATTTTCTCTCGCAGTCACTCTCGCAGTCTCTCTCGCTATCTCCCTTGCAGTGTCCCTCGCTGTCTCCATCACTGTCTAACTCGCTGTCTACCTCGCATTATCTCTCGCATTCTCTCTCGCAGTCTCTCTCGCTTTCTCCCTTGCTGTCTCCCTCACTGTCTCCCTCGCTGTCTCCCTCGATGTCTCCCTCACTGTCTCCCTCGCTGTCCCTCTCGCTGTCTCCCTCGTTTTATCTCTCGCTGTCTCCCTCGCTGTCTCCCTCGCTGTCTCCCTCGCAGTCTCTCTCGCAGTCTCTCTCGCTGTAGCCCTCGCAGTCTATCTCGCAGTCTCTCTCGCAGTCTCTCGCAGTCTCCCTCGCTGTCTCCCTCGCAGTCTCCCTCGCAGACTCTCTCGCAGTCTCTCTCGCAGTCTCCCTCGCTGTCTCCCTCGCTGTCTCCCTCGCTGTCACCCTCGCAGTCTCTCCCTGTCTCCCTCGCTGTCTCCCTCGCTGTCTCTCTCGCTGTCTCTCTCGCTGTCTCCCTCGCTGTCTCCCTCGCTGTCTCCCTCGCTGTCTTTCGCAGTCACACTCGCTGTCTCCCTCGCAGTCTCCCTCGCAGTCTCCCTCTCTGTCTCCCTTGCAGTCTCTCTCGCTGTCTCCCTCGCTATCTCGCTCGCTGTCTCCCTCGCTGTCTCTCTCGCAGTCTCTCTCACTGTCTCCCTGGCAGTCTCTCTCGCAGTCTCTTTCGCTTTCACCCTCGCTTTCTCCCTCGCTTTCTCCCTCGCTGTCTCTCTCGCTGTCTCCCTCGCATTTTCTCTCACAGTCTCTCTCGCAGTCTCACTCGCTATCTCCCTTGCAGTCTCTTCTCGCTGTCTCCATCGCTGTCTAACTCGCTGTCTACCTCGCTTTCTCTCTCGCAGTCTCTCTCGCTGTCTCTCTCTCTGTCTCCCTCGCGTTTTCTCTCGCAGTCTCACTCGCAGTCTCTCTCGCAGTCTCTCTCGCTATCTCCCTTGCAGTCTCCCTCGCTGTCTCCATCACTGTCTAACTCGCTGTCTAACTCGCATTCTCTCTCGCAGTCTCTCTCGCTGTCTCTCTCGCTGTCTCTCTCGCTGTCTCCCTCGCTGTCTTCCTCGCTGTCTCTCTTGCAGTCTCCCTCGCTGTCTCTCTCGCTGTCTCCTCGCTGTCTCTCTCGCTGTCTCCCTCGCTGTCTCTCTCGCTGTCTCCCTCGCTGTCTCCCTCGCTGTCTCTCTCGCAGTCTCTCTCACTGTAGACCTCGCAGTCTATCTCGCAGTCTCTCTCGCAGTCTCTCGCAGTCTCCCTCGCCGTCTCCCTCGCAGACTCCTTCGCAGACTCTCTCGCAGTCTCTCTCGCTGTCTCCCTCGCTGTCTCCCTCGCTGTCTCCCTCGCTGTCACCCTCGCAGTCTCTCCCTGTCTCCCTCGCTGTCTCCCTCGCTGTCTCTCTCGCTGTCTCTCTCGCTGTCTCCCTCGCTGTCTCCCTCGCTGTCATTCGCAGTCACACTCGCTGTCTCCCTCGCAGTCTCCCTCGCAGTCTCCGTCGCAGTCTCCCACCCTGTCTCCCTCGCAGTCTCTCTCGCTGTCTCCCTCGCTATCTCGCTCGCTGTCTCCCTCGCTGTCTCTCTCGCAGTCTCTCTCACTGTGACCCTGGCAGTCTCTCTCGCAGTCTCTCTCGCTGTCTCCCTCGCAGTCTCTCTCGCTGTCTCCTTCGCAGTCTCTCTCGCTTTCTCCCTCGCTTTCTCCCTCGCTGTCTCTCTCGCAGACTCTCTCGCTGTCTCCCTCGCAGTCTCTCTCGCTTTCTCCCTCGCTTCCTCCCTCGCTGTCTCTGTCGCCGCCTCTCTCGCCGTCTCTCTCGCAGTCTCTCTCGCTTTCTCTCTCGCTGTCTCTCTCGCTGTCTCCCTCGCAGTCTCTCTTGCTGTCTCTCTCGCAGTCTCTCTCGCTGTCTCACTCGCAGTCTCACTCGCAGTCCCTCTCGCTGTCTCCCTCGCTGTCTCCCTCGCAGTCTCGCTCGCTGTCTCCCTCGCAGTCTCTCTCGCTTTCTCCCTCGCTGTCTCTCTCACAGACTCTCTCGCTGTCTCTCTTGCAGTCTCTCTCGCCGCCTCTCTCGCCTTCTCTCTCGCTGTTTCCCTCGCATTTTCTCTCGCAGTCTCTCTCGCTATCTCCCTTGCAGTCTCTCTCGCTGTCTCCATCGCTGTCTAACTCGCTGTCTACCTCGCATTCTCTCTCACAGTCTCTCTCTCTGTCTCCCATGCATTTTCTCTCTCAGTCTCTCTCGCAGTCTCTCTCGCTATCTCCCTTGCAGTCTCCCTCGCTGTCTCCCTCGCTGTCTCCCTCGCTGTCTCCCTCGCTGTCTCCCTCGCTGTTTCCCTCGCAGTCTCTCTCGCTGTCTCTCTCACAGTCTCTCTCGCTGTCTCCCTCGATGTCTCGCTCGCTGTCTCCCTCGCAGTCTCTCTCGCTGTCTCTCGCTGTCTCTCGCTGTCTCTCTCGCTGTCTCTCTCGCAGTCTCGCTCGCTGTCTCCCTCGCTGTCTCCCTCGCTGTCTCCCTCGCTGTCTCCCTCGCTGTCTTTCGCAGTCACACTCGCTGTCTCCCTCGCAGTCTCCCTCGCAGTCTCCCTCTCTGTCTCCCTCGCAGTCTCTCTCGCTGTCTCCCTCGCTATCTCGCTCGCTGTCTCCCTCGCTGTCTCTCTCGCAGTCTCTCTCACTGTCTCCCTGGCAGTCTCTCTCGCAGTCTCTCTCGCTTTCACCCTCGCTTTCTCCCTCGCTTTCTCCCTCGCTGTGTCTCTCGCTGTCTCCCTCGCATTTTCTCTCGCAGTCTCTCTCGCAGTCTCACTCGCTATCTCCCTTGCAGTCTCTTCTCGCTGTCTCCATCGCTGTCTAACTCGCTGTCTACCTCGCTTTCTCTCTCACAGTCTCTCTCGCTGTCTCTCTCTCTGTCTCCCTCGCGTTTTCTCTCGCAGTCTCACTCGCAGTCTCTCTCGCAGTCTCTCTCGCTATCTCCCTTGCAGTCTCCCTCGCTGTCTCCATCGCTGTCTAACTCGCTGTCTTACTCGCATTCTCTCTCGCAGTCTCTCTCGCTGTCTCTCTCGCTGTCTCTCTCGCTGTCTCCCTCGCTGTCTTCCTCGCTGTCTCTCTTGCAGTCTCCCTCGCTGTCTCTCTCGCTGTCTCCCTCGCTGTCTGTCTCGCAGTCTCCCTCGCAGTCTCTCTCGCAGTCTCTCTCGCTGTAGCGCTCGCATTCTCTCTCGCAGTCTCTCGCAGTCTCCCTCGCAGTCTACCTCGCAGTCTGCCTCGCAGTCTCCCTCGCTGTCTCTCTCGCAGTCTCTCTCGCAGTCTCTCTCGCTCTCTGTCTCTCTCGCGTCTCTCTCGCTGTCTCCCTCTTTGTCTCGCTCGCTGTCTCCCTCGCAGTCTCTCTCGCTGTCTCTCTCGCATTCTCTCTCGCAGTCTCTCTCGCTGTCTCTCTCGCTTTCACCCTCGCTTTCTCCCTCGCTTTCTCCCTCGCTGTCTCTCTCGCTGTCTCCCTCGCATTTTCTCTCGCTGTCTCCCTCGCTGTCTCTCTCGCTGTCTCTCTCACTGTCTCCCTGGCAGTCTCTCTCGCAGTCTCTCTCGCTTTCACCCTCGCTTTCTCCCTCGCTTTCTCCCTCGCTGTCTCTCTCGCTGTCTCCCTCGCATTTTCTCTCGCAGTCTCTCTCGCAGTCTCACTCGCTATCACCCTTGCAGTCTCTTCTCGCTGTCTCCATCGCTGTCTAACTCGCTGTCTACCTCGCTTTCTCTCTCACAGTCTCTCTCGCTGTCTCTCTCTCTGTCTCCCTCGCGTTTTCTCTCGCAGTCTCACTCGCAGTCTCTCTCGCAGTCTCTCTCGCTATCTCCCTTGCAGTCTCCCTCGCTGTCTCCATCGCTGTCTAACTCGCTGTCTTACTCGCATTCTCTCTCGCAGTCTCTCTCGCTGTCTCTCTCGCTGTCTCTCTCGCTGTCTCCCTCGCTGTCTTCCTCGCTGTCTCTCTTGCAGTCTCCCTCGCTGTCTCTCTCGCTGTCTCCCTCGCTGTCTGTCTCGCAGTCTCCCTCGCAGTCTCTCTCGCAGTCTCTCTCGCTGTAGCGCTCGCATTCTCTCTCGCAGTCTCTCGCACTCTCCCTCGCAATCTACCTCGCAGTCTGCCTCGCAGTCTCCCTCGCTGTCTCTCTCGCAGTCTCTCTCGCAGTCTCTCTCGCTCTCTGTCTCTCTCGCGTCTCTCTCGCTGTCTCCCTCGATGTCTCGCTCGCTGTCTCCCTCGCAGTCTCTCTCGCTGTCTCTCTCGCATTCTCTCTCGCAGTCTCTCTCGCTGTCTCTCTCGCTGTCTCCCTCGCTGTCTCCCTCGCTGTCTCCCTCGCTGTCTCTCTCGCTGTCTCCCTCGCTGTCTCTCTCGCAGTCTCCCTCGCAGTCTCTCTCGCAGTCTCTCTCGCTGTAGCACTCGCAGTCTCTCTCGCAGTCTCTCGCAGTCTCCCTCGCAGTCTCCCTCGCAGTCTCCCTCGCAGTCTCCCTCGCTGTCTCTCTCGCAGTCTCTCTCGCAGTCTCTCTCGCTGTCTCTCTCGCAGTCTCTCTCGCTGTCTGTCTCCCTCGCGTCTCTCTCGCTGTCTCCCTCGATGTCTCGCTCGCTGTCTCCCTCGCAGTCTCTCTCGCTGTCTCTCTCGCAGTCTCTCTCGCAGTCTCTCTCGCTGTCTCCCTCGCTGTCTCCCTCGCTGTCTCCCTCGCTGTCTCCCTAGCTGTCTCCCTCGCTGTCTCCCTCGCAGTCTCTCTCGCAGTCTCTTTTGCAGTCTCTCTCGCTGTCTCCCTCGCAGTCTCCCTCGCTTTCTCCCTCGCTTTCTCCCTCGCTGTCTCCCTCGCTGTCTCTCTCGCATTTTCTCTCGCAGTCACTCTCGCAGTCTCTCTCGCTGTCTCTCTCGCTGACTCCCTCGCATTTTCTCTCGCAGTCACTCTCGCAGTCTCTCTCGCTATCTCCCTTGCAGTGTCCCTCGCTGTCTCCATCACTGTCTAACTCGCTGTCTACCTCGCATTATCTCTCGCATTCTCTCTCGCAGTCTCTCTCGCTTTCTCCCTTGCTGTCTCCCTCACTGTCTCCCTCGCTGTCTCCCTCGATGTCTCCCTCACTGTCTCCCTCGCTGTCCCTCTCGCTGTCTCCCTCGTTTTATCTCTCGCTGTCTCCCTCGCTGTCTCCCTCGCTGTCTCCCTCGCAGTCTCTCTCGCAGTCTCTCTCGCTGTAGCCCTCGCAGTCTATCTCGCAGTCTCTCTCGCAGTCTCTCGCAGTCTCCCTCGCTGTCTCCCTCGCAGTCTCCCTCGCAGACTCTCTCGCAGTCTCTCTCGCTGTCTCCATCGCTGTCTCCCTCGCTGTCTCCCTCGCTGTCACCCTCGCAGTCTCTCCCTGTCTCCCTTGCTGTCTCCCTCGCTGTCTCTCTCGCTGTCTCTCTCGCTGTCTCCCTCGCTGTCTCCCTCGCTGTCTCCCTCGCTGTCGTTTGCAGTCACACTCGCTGTCTCCCTCGCAGTCTCCCTCGCAGTCTCCCTCTCTGTCTCCCTCGCAGTCTCCCTCGCTGTCTCCCTCGCTGTCTTTCGCAGTCACACTCGCTGTCTCCCTCGCAGTCTCCCTCGCAGTCTCCCTCTCTGTCTCCCTCGCAGTCTCTCTCGCTGTCTCCCTCGCTATCTCGCTCGCTGTCTCCCTCGCTGTCTCTCTCGCAGTCTCTCTCACTGTCTCCCTGGCAGTCTCTCTCGCAGTCTCTCTCGCTTTCACCCTCGCTTTCTCCCTCGCTTTCTCCCTCGCTGTCTCTCTCGCTGTCTCCCTCGCATTTTCTCTCGCTGTCTCCCTCGCTGTCTCTCTCGCTGTGTCTCTCACTGTCTCCCTGGCAGTCTCTCTCGCAGTCTCTCTCGCTTTCACCCTCGCTTTCTCCCTCGCTTTCTCCCTCGCTGTCTCTCTCGCTGTCTCCCTCGCATTTTCTCTCGCAGTCTCTCTTGCATTCTCACTCGCTATCTCCCTTGCAGTCTCTTCTCGCTGTCTCCATCGCTGTCTAACTCGCTGTCTACCTCGCTTTCTCTCTCACAGTCTCTCTCGCTGTCTCTCTCTCTGTCTCCCTCGCGTTTTCTCTCGCAGTCTCACTCGCAGTCTCTCTCGCAGTCTCTCTCGCTATCTCCCTTGCAGTCTCCCTCGCTGTCTCCATCGCTGTCTAACTCGCTGTCTTACTCGCATTCTCTCTCGCAGTCTCTCTCGCTGTCTCTCTCGCTGTCTCTCTCGCTGTCTCCCTCGCTGTCTTCCTCGCTGTCTCTCTTGCAGTCTCCCTCGCTGTCTCTCTCGCTGTCTCCCTCGCTGTCTGTCTCGCAGTCTCCCTCGCAGTCTCTCTCGCAGTCTCTCTCGCTGTAGCGCTCGCATTCTCTCTCGCAGTCTCTCGCAGTCTCCCTCGCAGTCTACCTCGCAGTCTGCCTCGCAGTCTCCCTCGCTGTCTCTCTCGCAGTCTCTCTCGCAGTCTCTCTCGCTCTCTGTCTCTCTCGCGTCTCTCTCGCTGTCTCCCTCGATGTCTCGCTCGCTGTCTCCCTCGCAGTCTCTCTCGCTGTCTCTCTCGCATTCTCTCTCGCAGTCTCTCTCGCTGTCTCTCTCGCTGTCTCCCTCGCTGTCTCCCTCGCTGTCTCCCTCGCTGTCTCTCTCGCTGTCTCCCTCGCTGTCTCTCTCGCAGTCTCCCTCGCAGTCTCTCTCGCAGTCTCTCTCGCTGTAGCACTCGCAGTCTCTCTCGCAGTCTCTCGCAGTCTCCCTCGCAGTCTCCCTCGCAGTCTCCCTCGCAGTCTCCCTCGCTGTCTCTCTCGCAGTCTCTCTCGCAGTCTCTCTCGCTGTCTCTCTCGCAGTCTCTCTCGCTGTCTGTCTCCCTCGCGTCTCTCTCGCTGTCTCCCTCGATGTCTCGCTCGCTGTCTCCCTCGCAGTCTCTCTCGCTGTCTCTCTCGCAGTCTCTCTCGCAGTCTCTCTCGCTGTCTCCCTCGCTGTCTCCCTCGCTGTCTCCCTCGCTGTCTCCCTAGCTGTCTCCCTCGCTGTCTCCCTCGCAGTCTCTCTCGCAGTCTCTTTTGCAGTCTCTCTCGCTGTCTCCCTCGCAGTCTCCCTCGCTTTCTCCCTCGCTTTCTCCCTCGCTGTCTCCCTCGCTGTCTCTCTCGCATTTTCTCTCGCAGTCACTCTCGCAGTCTCTCTCGCTGTCTCTCTCGCTGACTCCCTCGCATTTTCTCTCGCAGTCACTCTCGCAGTCTCTCTCGCTATCTCCCTTGCAGTGCCCCTCGCTGTCTCCATCACTGTCTAACTCGCTGTCTACCTCGCATTATCTCTCGCATTCTCTCTCGCAGTCTCTCTCGCTTTCTCCCTTGCTGTCTCCCTCACTGTCTCCCTCGCTGTCCCTCTCGCTGTCTCCCTCGTTATATCTCTCGCTGTCTCCCTCGCTGTCTCCCTCGCTTTCTCCCTCGCAGTCTCTCTCGCAGTCTCTCTCGCTGTAGCCCTCGCAGTCTGTCTCGCAGTCTCTCTCGCAGTCTCTCGCAGTCTCCCTCGCTGTCTCCCTCGCAGTCTCCCTCGCAGACTCTCTCGCAGTCTCTCTCGCTGTCTCCATCGCTGTCTCCCTCGCTGTCTCCCTCGCTGTCACCCTCGCAGTCTCTCCCTGTCTCCCTCGCTGTCTCCCTCGCTGTCTCTCTCGCTGTCTCTCTCGCTGTCTCCCTCGCTGTCTCCCTCGCTGTCTCCCTCGCTGTCTTTTGCAGTCACACTCGCTGTCTCCCTCGCAGTCTCCCTCGCAGTCTCCCTCTCTGTCTCCCTCGCAGTCTCTCTCGCTGTCTCCCTCGCTATCTCGCTCGCTGTCTCCCTCGCTATCTCTCTCGCAGTCTCTCTCACTGTCTCCCTGGCAGTCTCTCTCGCAGTCTCTCTCGCTTTCACCCTCGCTTTCTCCCTCGCTTTCTCCCTCGCTGTGTCTCTCGCTGTCTCCCTCGCATTTTCTCTCGCAGTCTCTCTCGCAGTCTCACTCGCTATCTCCCTTGCAGTCTCTTCTCGCTGTCTCCATCGCTGTCTAACTCGCTGTCTACCTCGCTTTCTCTCTCACAGTCTCTCTCGCTGTCTCTCTCTCTGTCTCCCTCGCGTTTTCTCTCGCAGTCTCACTCGCAGTCTCTCTCGCAGTCTCTCTCGCTATCTCCCTTGCAGTCTCCCTTGCTGTCTCCATCGCTGTCTAACTCGCTGTCTAACTCGCATTCTCTCTCGCGGTCTCTCTCGCTGTCTCTCTCGCTGTCTCTCTCGCTGTCTCCCTCGCTGTCTTCCTCGCTGTCTCTCTTGCAGTCTCCCTCGCTGTCTCTCTCGCTGTCTCCCTCGCTGTCTGTCTCGCAGTCTCCCTCGCAGTCTCTCTCGCAGTCTCTCTCGCTGTAGCGCTCGCATTCTCTCTCGCAGTCTCTCGCACTCTCCCTCGCAGTCTACCTCGCAGTCTGCCTCGCAGTCTCCCTCGCTGTCTCTCTCGCAGTCTCTCTCGCAGTCTCTCTCGCTGTCTCTCTCGCAGTCTCTCTCGCTGTCTGTCTCTCTCGCGTCTCTCTCGCTGTCTCCCTCGATGTCTCGCTCGCTGTCTCCCTCGCAGTCTCTCTCGCTGTCTCTCTCGCAGTCTCTCTCGCAGTCTCTCTCGCTGTCTCCCTCGCTGTCTCCCTCGCTGTCTCCCTCGCTGTCTCCCTAGCTGTCTCCCTCGCAGTCTCTCTCGCAGTCTCTTTTGCAGTCTCTCTCGCTGTCTCCCTCGCTGTCTGTCTCGCAGTCTCCCTCGCAGTCTCTCTCGCAGTCTCTCTCGCTGTAGCGCTAGCATTCTCTCTCGCAGTCTCTCGCACTCTCCCTCGCAGTCTACCTCGCAGTCTGCCTCGCAGTCTCCCTCGCTGTCTCTCTCGCAGTCTCTCTCGCAGTCTCTCTCACTCTCTGTCTCTCTCGCGTCTCTCTCGCTGTCTCCCTCGCTGTCTCCCTCGCTGTCTCCCTCGCTGTCTCTCTCGCTGTCTCCCTCGCTGTCTCCCTCGCTGTCTCCCTCGCTGTCTCTCTCGCTGTCTCCCTCGCTGTCTCTCTCGCAGTCTCCCTCGCAGTCTCTCTCGCAGTCTCTCTCGCTGTAGCACTCGCAGTCTCTCTCGCAGTCTCTCGCAGTCTCCCTCGCAGTCTCCCTCGCAGTCTCCCTCGCAGTCTCCCTCGCTGTCTCTCTCGCAGTCTCTCTCGCAGTCTCTCTCGCTGTCTCTCTCGCAGTCTCTCTCGCTGTCTGTCTCTCTCGCGTCTCTCTCGCTGTCTCCCTCGATGTCTCGCTCGCTGTCTCCCTCGCAGTCTCTCTCGCTGTCTCTCTCGCAGTCTCTCTCGCAGTCTCTCTCGCTGTCTCCCTCGCTGTCTCCCTCGCTGTCTCCCTCGCTGTCTCCCTAGCTGTCTCCCTCGCTGTCTCCCTCGCAGTCTCTCTCGCAGTATCTTTTGCAGTCTCTCTCGCTGTCTCCCTCGCAGTCTCCCTCGCTTTCTCCCTCACTTTCTCCCTCGCTGTCTCCCTCGCTGTCTCTCTCGCAGACTCTCTCGCAGACTCTCTCGCTGTGTCTCTCGCAGTCTCTCTCGCTGTCTCTCTCGCTGACTCCCTCGCATTTTCTCTCGCAGTCACTCTCGCAGTCTCTCTCGCTATCTCCCTTGCAGTGTCCCTCGCTGTCTCCATCACTGTCTAACTCGCTGTCTACCTCGCATTATCTCTCGCATTCTCTCTCGCAGTCTCTCTCGCTTTCTCCCTTGCTGTCTCCCTCACTGTCGCCCTCGCTGTCTCCCTCGATGTCTCGTTAACTGTCTCCCTCGCTGTCCCTCTCGCTGTCTCCCTCGTTTTATCTCTCGCTGTCTCCCTCGCTGTCTCCCTCGCTGTCTCCCTCGCAGTCTCTCTCGCAGTCTCTCTCGCTGTAGCCCTCGCAGTCTATCTCGCAGTCTCTCTCGCAGTCTCTCGCAGTCTCCCTCGCTGTCTCCCTCGCAGTCTCCCTCGCAGACTCTCTCGCAGTCTCTCTCGCTGTCTCCCTCGCTGTCTCCCTCGCTGTCTCCCTCGCTGTCACCCTCGCAGTCTCTCCCTGTCTCCCTCGCTGTCTCCCTCGCTGTCTCTCTCGCTGTCTCTCTCGCTGTCTCCCTCGCTGTCTCCCTCGCTGTCTCCCTCGCTGTCTTTCGCAGTCACACTCGCTGTCTCCCTCGCAGTCTCCCTCTCTGTCTCCATCGCAGTCTCCCTCGCTGTCTCTCTCGCAGTCTCTCTCACTGTCTCCCTGGCAGTCTCTCTCGCAGTCTCTCTCGCTTTCACCCTCGCTTTCTCCCTCGCTTTCTCCCTCGCTGTCTCTCTCGCTGTCTCCCTCGCATTTTCTCTCGCAGTCTCTCTCGCAGTCTCACTCGCTATCTCCCTTGCAGTCTCTTCTCGCTGTCTCCATCGCTGTCTAACTCGCTGTCTACCTCGCTTTCTCTCTCACAGTCTCTCTCGCTGTCTCTCTCTCTGTCTCCCTCGCGTTTTCTCTCGCAGTCTCAATCGCAGTCTCTCTCGCAGTCTCTCTCGCTATCTCCCTTGCAGTCTCCCTCGCTGTCTCCATCGCTGTCTAACTCGCTGTCTAACTCGCATTCTCTCTCGCAGTCTCTCTCGCTGTCTCTCTCGCTGTCTCTCTCGCTGTCTCCCTCGCTGTCTTCCTCGCTGTCACTCTTGCAGTCTCCCTCGCTGTCTCTCTCGCTGTCTCCCTCGCTGTCTGTCTCGCAGTCTCCCTCGCAGTCTCTCTCGCAGTCTCTCTCGCTGTAGCGCTCGCATTCTCTCTCGCAGTCTCTCGCACTCTCCCTCGCAGTCTACCTCGCAGTCTGCCTCGCAGTCTCCCTCGCTGTCTCTCTCGCAGTCTCTCTCGCAGTCTCTCTCGCTGTCTCTCTCGCATTCTCTCTCGCTGTCTGTCTCTCTCGCGTCTCTCTCGCTGTCTCCCTCGATGTCTCGCTCGCTGTCTCCCTCGCAGTCTCTCTCGCTGTCTCTCTCGCAGTCTCTCTCGCAGTCTCTCTCGCTGTCTCCCTCGCTGTCTCCCTCGCTGTCTCCCTCGCTGTCTCCCTAGCTGTCTCCCTCGCAGTCTCTCTCGCAGTCTCTTTTGCAGTCTCTCTCGCTGTCTCCCTCGCTGTCTGTCTCGCAGTCTCCCTCGCAGTCTCTCTCGCAGTCTCTCTCGCTGTAGCACTAGCATTCTCACTCGCAGTCTCTCGCACTCTCCCTCGCAGTCTACCTCGCAGTCTGCCTCGCAGTCTCCCTCGCTGTCTCTCTCGCAGTCTCTCTCGCAGTCTCTCTCACTCACTGTCTCTCTCGCGTCTCTCTCGCTGTCTCCCTCGATGTCTCGCTCGCTGTCTCCCTCGCAGTCTCTCTCGCTGTCTCTCTCGCATTCTCTCTCGCAGTCTCTCTCGCTGTCTCTCTCTCTGTCTCCCTCGCTGTCTCCCTCGCTGTCTCCCTCGCTGTCTCTCTCGCTGTCTCCCTCGCTGTCTCTCTCGCAGTCTCCCTCGCAGTCTCTCTCGCAGTCTCTCTCGCTGTAGCACTCGCAGTCTCTCTCGCAGTCTCTCGCAGTCTCCCTCGCAGTCTCCCTCGCAGTCTCCCTCGCAGTCTCCCTCGCTGTCTCTCTCGCAGTCTCTCTCGCAGTCTCTCTCGCTGTCTCTCTCGCAGTCTCTCTCGCTGTCTGTCTCTCTCGCGTCTCTCTCGCTGTCTCCCTCGATGTCTCGCTCGCTGTCTCCCTCGTAGTCTCTCTCGCTGTCTCTCTCGCAGTCTCTCTCGCAGTCTCTCTCGCTGTCTCCCTCGCTGTCTCCCTCGCTGTCTCCCTCGCTGACTCCCTAGCTGTCTCCCTCGCTGTCCGCCTCGCAGTCTCTCTCGCAGTCTCTTTTGCAGTCTCTCTCGCTGTCTCCCTCGCAGTCTCCCTCGCTTTCTCCCTCGCTTTCTCCTTCGCTGTCTCCCTCGCTGTCTCTCTCGCAGACTCTCTCGCAGACTCTCTCGCTGTGTCTCTCGCAGTCTCTCTCGCTGTCTCTCTCGCTGACTCCCTCGCATTTTCTCTCGCAGTCACTCTCGCAGTCTCTCTCGCTATCTCCCTTGCAGTGTCCCTCGCTGTCTCCCTCGCAGTCTCTCTCGCAGTCTCTCTCGCAGTCTCTCTCGCAGTCTCTCTCGCTTTCACCCTCGCTTTCTCCCTCGCTTTCTCCCTCGCTGTCTCTCTCGCTGTCTCCCTCGCATTTTCTCTCGCAGTCTCTCTCGCAGTCTCACTCGCTATCTCCCTTGCAGTCTCTTCTCGCTGTCTCCATCGCTGTCTAACTCGCTGTCTACCTCGCTTTCTCTCTCACAGTCTCTCTCGCTGTCTCTCTCTCTGTCTCCCTCGCGTTTTCTCTCGCAGTCTCACTCGCAGTCTCTCTCGCAGTCTCTCTCGCAGTCTCTCTCGCTATCTCCCTTGCAGTCTCCCTCGCTGTCTCCATCGCTGTCTAACTCGCTGTCTAACTCGCATTCTCTCTCGCAGTCTCTCTCGCTGTCTCTCTCGCTGTCTCTCTCGCTGTCTCCCTCGCTGTCTTCCTCGCTGTCACTCTTGCAGTCTCCCTCGCTGTCTCTCTCGCTGTCTCCCTCGCTGTCTGTCTCGCAGTCTCCCTCGCAGTCTCTCTCGCAGTCTCTCTCGCTGTAGCGCTCGCATTCTCTCTCGCAGTCTCTCGCACTCTCCCTCGCAGTCTACCTCGCAGTCTGCCTCGCAGTCTCCCTCGCTGTCTCTCTCGCAGTCTCTCTCGCAGTCTCTCTCGCTGTCTCTCTCGCAGTCTCTCTCGCTGTCTGTCTCTCTCGCGTCTCTCTCGCTGTCTCCCTCGATGTCTCGCTCGCTGTCTCCCTCGCAGTCTCTCTCGCTGTCTCTCTCGCAGTCTCTCTCGCAGTCTCTCTCGCTGTCTCCCTCGCTGTCTCCCTCGCTGTCTCCCTCGCTGTCTCCCTAGCTGTCTCCCTCGCTGTCTCCCTCGCAGTCTCTCTCGCAGTCTCTCTCGCAGTCTCTTTTGCAGTCTCTCTCGCTGTCTCCCTCGCAGTCTCCCTCGCTTTCTCCCTCGCTTTCTCCCTCGCTTTCTCCCTCGCTGTCTCCCTCGCTGTCTCTCTCGCAGACTCTCTCGCAGACTCTCTCGCTGTGTCTCTCGCAGTCTCTCTCGCTGTCTCTCTCGCTGACTCCCTCGCATTTTCTCTCGCTGTCTCCCTCGCAGTCTCTCTCGCTATCTCTCTTGCAGAGTCCCTCGCTGTCTCCATCACTGTCTAACTCGCTGTCTACCTCGCATTCTCTCTCACATTCTCTCTCGCATTCTCTCTCGCAGTCTCTCTCGCTTTCTCCCGTGCTGTCTCCCATACTGTCTCCCTCTCTGTCTCCCTCGCTGTCTCCCTCACTGTCTCCTCGCTGTCTCTCTCGCTGTCTCCCTCGCTGTCTCTCTCGCTGTCTCCCTCGCTGTCTCCCTCGCAGTCTCCCTCGCAGTCTCTCTCGCAGTCTCTCTCACTGTAGACCTCGCAGTCTATCTCGCAGTCTCTCTCGCAGTCTCTCGCAGTCTCCCTCGCTGTCTCCCTCGCAGACTCCTTCGCAGACTCTCTCGCAGTCTCTCTCGCTGTCTCCCTCGCTGTCTCCCTCGCTGTCTCCCTCGCTGTCACCCTCGCAGTCTCTCCCTGTCTCCCTCGCTGTCTCCCTCGCTGTCTCTCTCGCTGTCTCTCTCGCTGTCTCCCTCGCTGTCTCCCTCGCTGTCATTCGCAGTCACACTCGCTGTCTCCCTCGCAGTCTCCCTCGCAGTCTCCGTCGCAGTCTCCCACCCTGTCTCCCTCGCAGTCTCTCTCGCTGTCTCCCTCGCTATCTCGCTCGCTGTCTCCCTCGCTGTCTCTCTCGCAGTCTCTCTCACTGTGTCCCTGGCAGTCTCTCTCGCAGTCTCTCTCGCTGTCTCCCTCGCAGTCTCTCTCGCTGTCTCCTTCGCAGTCTCTCTCGCTTTCTCCCTCACTTTCTCCCTCGCTGTCTCTCTCGCAGACTCTCTCGCTGTCTCCCTCGCAGTCTCTCTCGCTTTCTCCCTCGCTTCCTCCCTCGCTGTCTCTGTCGCCGCCTCTCTCGCCGTCTCTCTCGCAGTCTCTCTCGCTTTCTCTCTCGCTGTCTCTCTCGCTGTCTCCCTCGCAGTCTCTCTTGCTGTCTCTCTCGCAGTCTCTCTCGCTGTCTCACTCGCAGTCTCACTCGCAGTCCCTCTCGCTGTCTCCCTCGCTGTCTCCCTCGCAGTCTCGCTCGCTGTCTCCCTCGCAGTCTCTCTCGCTTTCTCCCTCGCTGTCTCTCTCACAGACTCTCTCGCTGTCTCTCTCGCAGTCCCTCTCGCCGCCTCTCTCGCCTTCTCTCTCGCTGTTTCCCTCGCATTTTCTCTCGCAGTCTCTCTCGCAGTCTCTCTCGCTATCTCCCTTGCAGTCTCTCTCGCTGTCTCCATCGCTGTCTAACTCGCTGTCTACCTCGCATTCTCTCTCACAGTCTCTCTCTCTGTCTCCCATGCATTTTCTCTCTCATTCTCTCTCGCAGTCTCTCTCGCTATCTCCCTTGCAGTCTCCCTCGCTGTCTCCCTCGCTGTCTCCCTCGCTGTCTCCCTCGCTGTCTCCCTCGCTGTTTCCCTCGCAGTCTCTCTCGCTGTCTCTCTCGCAGTCTCTCTCGCTGTCTCCCTCGATGTCTCGCTCGCTGTCTCCCTCGCAGTCTCTCTCGCTGTCTCTCGCTGTCTCTCTCGCTGTCTCTCTCGCAGTCTCGCTCGCTGTCTCCCTCGCTGTCTCCCTCGCTGTCTCCCTCGCTGTCTCCCTCGCTGTCTTTCACAGTCACACTCGCTGTCTCCCTCGCAGTCTCCCTCGCAGTCTCCCTCTCTGTCTCCCTCGCAGTCTCTCTCGCTGTCTCCCTCGCTATCTCGCTCGCTGTCTCCCTCGCTGTCTCTCTCGCAGTCTCTCTCACTGTCTCCCTGGCAGTCTCTCTCGCAGTCTCTCTCGCTTTCACCCTCGCTTTCTCCCTCGCTTTCTCCCTCGCTGTCTCTCTCGCTGTCTCCCTCGCATTTTCTCTCGCAGTCTCTCTCGCAGTCTCACTCGCTATCTCCCTTGCAGTCTCTTCTCGCTGTCTCCATCGCTGTCTAACTCGCTGTCTACCTCGCTTTCTCTCTCACAGTCTCTCTCGCTGTCTCTCTCTCTGTCTCCCTCGCGTTTTCTCTCGCAGTCTCACTCGCAGTCTCTCTCGCAGTCTCTCTCGCTATCTCCCTTGCAGTCTCCCTCGCTGTCTCCATCGCTGTCTAACTCGCTGTCTTACTCGCATTCTGTCTCGCAGTCTCTCTCGCTGTCTCTCTCGCTGTCTCTCTCGCTGTCTCCCTCGCTGTCTTCCTCGCTGTCTCTCTTGCAGTCTCCCTCGCTGTCTCTCTCGCTGTCTCCCTCGCTGTCTGTCTCGCAGTCTCCCTCGCAGTCTCTCTCGCAGTCTCTCTCGCTGTAGCGCTCGCATTCTCTCTCGCAGTCTCTCGCACTCTCCCTCGCAGTCTACCTCGCAGTCTGCCTCGCAGTCTCCCTCGCTGTCTCTCTCGCAGTCTCTCTCGCAGTCTCTCTCGCTCTCTGTCTCTCTCGCGTCTCTCTCGCTGTCTCCCTCGATGTCTCGCTCGCTGTCTCCCTCGCAGTCTCTCTCGCTGTCTCTCTCGCATTCTCTCTCGCAGTCTCTCTCGCTGTCTCTCTCGCTGTCTCCCTCGCTGTCTCGCTCGCTGTCTCCCTCGCTGTCTCTCTCGCTGTCTCCCTCGCTGGCTCTCTCGCAGTCTCCCTCGCAGTCTCTCTCGCAGTCTCTCTCGCTGTAGCACTCGCAGTCTCTCTCGCAGTCTCTCGCAGTCTCCCTCGCAGTCTCCCTCGCAGTCTCCCTCGCAGTCTCCCTCGCTGTCTCTCTCGCAGTCTCTCTCGCAGTCTCTCTCGCTGTCTCTCTCGCAGTCTCTCTCGCTGTCTGTCTCTCTCGCGTCTCTCTCGCTGTCTCCCTCGATGTCTCGCTCGCTGTCTCCCTCGCAGTCTCTCTCGCTGTCTCTCTCGCAGTCTCTCTCGCAGTCTCTCTCGCTGTCTCCCTCGCTGTCTCCCTCGCTGTCTCCCTCGCTGTCTCCCTAGCTGTCTCCCTCGCTGTCTCCCTCGCAGTCTCTCTCGCAGTCTCTTTTGCAGTCTCTCTCGCTGTCTCCCTCGCAGTCTCCCTCGCTTTCTCCCTCGCTTTCTCCCTCGCTGTCTCCCTCGCTGTCTCTCTCGCAGACTCTCTCGCAGACTCTCTCGCTGTGTCTCTCGCAGTCTCTCTCGCTGTCTCTCTCGCTGACTCCCTCGCATTTTCTCTTGCAGTCACTCTCGCAGTCTCTCTCGCTATCTCCCTTGCAGTGTCCCTCGCTGTCTCCATCACTGTCTAACTCGCTGTCTACCTCGCATTATCTCTCGCATTCTCTCTCGCAGTCTCTCTCGCTTTCTCCCTTGCTGTCTCCCTCACTGTCTCCCTCGCTGTCTCCCTCGATGTCTCCCTCACTGTCTCCCTCGCTGTCCCTCTCGCTGTCTCCCTCGTTTTATCTCTCGCTGTCTCCCTCGCTGTCTCCCTCGCTGTCTCCCTCGCAGTCTCTCTCGCAGTCTCTCTCGCTGTAGCCCTCGCAGTCTATCTCGCAGTCTCTGTCGCAGTCTCTCGCAGTCTCCCTCGCTGTCTCCCTCGCAGACTCCCTCGCAGACTCTCTCGCAGTCTCTCTCGCTGTCTCCCTCGCTTTCTCCCTCGCTGTCTCCCTCGCTGTCACCCTCGCAGTCTCTCCCTGTCTCCCTCGCTGTCTCCCTCGCTGTCTCTCTCGCTGTCTCTCTCGCTGTCTCCCTCGCTGTCTCCCTCGCTGTCTCCCTCGCTGTCTTTCACAGTCACACTCGCTGTCTCCCTCGCAGTCTCCCTCGCAGTCTCCCTCTCTGTCTCCCTCGCAGTCTCTCTCGCTGTCTCCCTCGCTATCTCGCTCGCTGTCTCCCTCGCTGTCTCTCTCGCAGTCTCTCTCACTGTCTCCCTGGCAGTCTCTCTCGCAGTCTCTCTCGCTTTCACCCTCGCTTTCTCCCTCGCTTTCTCCCTCGCTGTCTCTCTCGCTGTCTCCCTCGCATTTTCTCTCGCAGTCTCTCTCGCAGTCTCACTCGCTATCTCCCTTGCAGTCTCTTCTCGCTGTCTCCATCGCTGTCTAACTCGCTGTCTACCTCGCTTTCTCTCTCACAGTCTCTCTCGCTGTCTCTCTCTCTGTCTCCCTCGCGTTTTCTCTCGCAGTCTCACTCGCAGTCTCTCTCGCAGTCTCTCTCGCTATCTCCCTTGCAGTCTCCCTCGCTGTCTCCATCGCTGTCTAACTCGCTGTCTAACTCGCATTCTCTCTCGCTGTCTCCCTCGCTGTCTTCCTCGCTGTCTCTCTTGCAGTCTCCCTCGCTGTCTCTCTCGCTGTCTCCCTCGCTGTCTGTCTCGCAGTCTCCCTCGCAGTCTCTCTCGCAGTCTCTCTCGCTGTAGCGCTCGCATTCTCTCTCGCAGTCTCTCGCACTCTCCCTCGCAGTCTACCTCGCAGTCTGCCTCGCAGTCTCCCTCGCTGTCTCTCTCACAGTCTCTCTCGCAGTCTCTCTCGCTGTCTCTCTCGCAGTCTCTCTCGCTGTCTGTCTCTCTCGCGTCTCTCTCGCTGTCTCCCTCGATGTCTCGCTCGCTGTCTCCCTCGCAGTCTCTCTCGCTGTCTCTCTCGCAGTCTCTCTCGCAGTCTCTCTCGCTGTCTCCCTCGCTGTCTCCCTCGCTGTCTCCCTCGCTGTCTCCCTAGCTGTCTCCCTCGCTGTCTCCCTCGCAGTCTCCCTCGCTTTCTCCCTCGCTTTCTCTCTCGCTTTCTCCCTCGCTTTCTCCCTCGCTGTCTCTCTCGCAGACTCTCTCGCTGTCTCCCTCGCAGTCTCTCTCGCTTTCTCCCTCGCTTCCTCCCTCGCTGTCTCTGTCGCCGCCTCTCTCGCCGTCTCTCTCGCAGTCTCTCTCGCTTTCTCTCTCGCTGTCTCTCTCGCTTTCTCCCTCGCAGTCTCTCTTGCTGTCTCACTCGCAGTCTCACTCGCAGTCCCTCTCGCTGTCTCCCTCGCTGTCTCCCTCGCAGTCTCGCTCGCTGTCTCCCTCGCAGTCTCTCTCGCTTTCTCCCTCGCTGTCTCTCTCACAGACTCTCTCGCTGTCTCTCTCGCAGTCTCTCTCGCCGCCTCTCTCGCCTTCTCTCTCGCTGTTTCCCTCGCATTTTCTCTCGCAGTCTCTCTCGCAGTCTCTCTCGCAGTCTCTCTCGCTATCTCCCTTGCAGTCTCTCTCGCTGTCTCCATCGCTGTCTAACTCGCTGTCTACCTCGCATTCTCTCTCACAGTCTCTCTCTCTGTCTCCCATGCATTTTCTCTCTCAGTCTCTCTCGCAGTCTCTCTCGCTATCTCCCTTGCAGTCTCCCTCGCTGTCTCCCTCGCTGTCTCCCTCGCTGTCTCCCTCGCTGTCTCCCTCGCTGTTTCCCTCGCAGTCTCTCTCGCTGTCTCTCTCGCAGTCTCTCTCGCTGTCTCCCTCGATGTCTCGCTCGCTGTCTCCCTCGCAGTCTCTCTCGCTGTCTCTCGCTGTCTCTCTCGCTGTCTCTCTCGCAGTCTCGCTCGCTGTCTCCCTCGCTGTCTCCCTCGCTGTCTCCCTCGCTGTCTCCCTCGCAGTCTCTCTCGCAGTCTCTCTCGCAGTCTCTGTCGCTTTCTCTCTCGCTGTCTCCCTCGCCGCCCCCCTCGCTGCCTCCCTCGCCGTCTCTCTCGCCGTCTCTCTCGCTTTCTCTCTCGCTGTCTCCCTCGCATTTTCTCTCGCAGTCTCTCTCGCAGTCACTCTCGCTATCTCCCTTGCAGTATCTCTCGCTATCTCCCTTGCAGTCTCTCAAGCTGTCTCCATCGCTGTCTCCATCGCTGTCTAACTCGCTGTCTACCTCGCATTCTCTCTCGCAGTCTGCCTCGCTGTCTCCCCCGCTGTCTCTCTCGCAGTTTCTCTCGCATTCTCTCTCGCTGTCTCCCTCGCAGTTTCTTTTGCTGTCTTCTCGCTGTCTTCTCGCTGTCTTCTCGCTGTCTCCCTCGCGGCCTCCCTCGTTGTCTCCCTAGCTGTCTCCCTCGCTTTCTCTCTCGCAGTGTCGCACGCAGTCTCTCTCGCTGTATATCTCGCTTTCCCCCTCGCTGTCCCCGTCGCTTTCTCCCTCGCTGTCTCTCTCACAGACTCTCTCGCTGTCTCTCTCGCAGTCTCTCTCGCCGCCTCTCTCGCCTTCTCTCTCGCTGTTTCCCTCGCTGTCTCCCTCGCTGTCTCCCTCGCAGTCTCCCTCGCAGTCTCCCTCGCAGTCTCCCTCGCAGTCTCTCTCGCAGTCTCTCTCGCAGTCTCTCTCGCTGTCTCCCTCACTGTCTCCCTCGCAGTCTGCTCGCTTTCTGCCTCGCATTCTCCCTCGCTGTCTCTCTCGCTGTCTCTCTCGCTGTCTCTCTCGCCGTCTCTCTCGCCGTCTCTCTCGCAGTCTCTCTCACTGTCTCTCTCGCTGTCTCCCTCGCATTTTCTCTCGCAGTCTCTCTCGCAGTCTCACTCGCTATCTCCCTTGCAGTCTCTCTCGCTGTCTCCATCGCTGTCTAACTCGCTGTCTACCTCGCATTCTCTCTCACAGTCTCTCTCGCTGTCTCTCTCTCTGTCTCACTCGCATTTTCTCTCGCATTTTCTCTCGCAGTCTCTCTCGCAGTCTCTCTCGCGATCTCCCTTGCAGTCTCCCTCGCTGTCTCCATCGCTGTCTAACTCGCTGTCTACCTAGCATTCTATCTCGCAGTCTCCCTCGCTGTCTCCCTCGCTGTCTCCCTCGCTGTCTCCCTCGCTGTCTCTCTCGCAGTCTCCCGCGCAGTCTCTCTCGCAGTCTCTCTCGCTGTAGCCCTCGCAGTCTCTCTCGCAGTCTCTCTGGCAGTCTCTCGCTGTCTCCCTCGCTGTCTCCCTCGCAGTCTCCCTCGCTGTCTCTCTCGCAGTCTCTCTCACAGTCTCTCTCGCTGTCTCTCTCGCAGTCTTCTTCGATGTCTGGCTCGCTGTCTCCCTCGCAGTCTCTCTCGCAGTCTCTCTCGCAGTCTCTCTCGCTGTCTCCCTCACTGTCTCCCTCGCAGTCTGCTCGCTTTCTGCCTCGCATTCTCCCTCGCTGTCTCTCTCGCTGTCTCTCTCGCTGTCTCTCTCGCCGTCTCTCTCGCCGTCTCTCTCGCAGTCTCTCTCACTGTCTCTCTCGCTGTCTCCCTCGCATTTTCTCTCGCAGTCTCTCTCGCAGTCTCACTCGCTATCTCCCTTGCAGTCTCTCTCGCTGTCTCCATCGCTGTCTAACTCGCTGTCTACCTCGCATTCTCTCTCACAGTCTCTCTCGCTGTCTCTCTCTCTGTCTCACTCGCATTTTCTCTCGCATTTTCTCTCGCAGTCTCTCTCGCAGTCTCTCTCGCGATCTCCCTTGCAGTCTCCCTCGCTGTCTCCATCGCTGTCTAACTCGCTGTCTACCTAGCATTCTATCTCGCAGTCTCCCTCGCTGTCTCCCTCGCTGTCTCCCTCGCTGTCTCCCTCGCTGTCTCTCTCGCAGTCTCCCGCGCAGTCTCTCTCGCAGTCTCTCTCGCTGTAGCCCTCGCAGTCTCTCTCGCAGTCTCTCTGGCAGTCTCTCGCAGTCTCCCTCGCTGTCTCCCTCGCAGTCTCCCTCGCTGTCTCTCTCGCAGTCTCTCTCACAGTCTCTCTCGCTGTCTCTCTCGCAGTCTTCTTCGATGTCTGGCTCGCTGTCTCCCTCGACGTCTCTCTCGCTGTCTCTCTCGCAGTCTCTCTCGCTGTCTCCCGTTTGCAGACTCTCTCGCTGTCTGCCTCGCTGTCTCCCTCGCATTTTCTCTCGCAGTCTCTCTCGCAGTCTCACTCGCTATCTCCCTTGCAGTCTCTCTCGCTGTCTCCATCGCTGTCTAACTCGCTGTCTACCTCGCATTCTCTCTCACAGTCTCTCTCGCTGTCTCTCTCTCTGTCTCACTCGCATTTTCTCTCGCATTTTCTCTCGCATTTTCTCTCGCAGTCTCTCTCGCAGTCAATCTCGCGATCTCCCTTGCAGTCTCCCTCGCTGTCTCCATCGCTGTCTAACTCGCTGTCTACCTAGCATTCTATCTCGCAGTCTCCCTCGCTGTCTCCCTCGCTGTCTCCCTCGCTGTCTCTCTCGCAGTCTCCCGCGCAGTCTCTCTCGCAGTCTCTCTCGCTGTAGCCCTCGCAGTCTCTCTCGCAGTCTCTCTGGCAGTCTCTCGCAGTCTCCCTCGCTGTCTCCCTCGCAGTCTCCCTCGCTGTCTCTCTCGCAGTCTCTCTCACAGTCTCTCTCGCTGTCTCTCTCGCAGTCTTCTTCGATGTCTGGCTCGCTGTCTCCCTCGACGTCTCTCTCGCTGTCTCTCTCGCAGTCTCTCTCGCTGTCTCCCGTTTGCAGTCTCTCTCGCTGTCTCCCTCGCTGTCTCCCTCGCTGTCTCCCTCGCAGTCTCTCTCGCAGTCTCTCTCGCAGTCTCTCTCGCAGTCTCTCTCGCTGTCTCCCTCGCATTCTCCCTCGCTTTCTCCCTCGCTTTCTCCCTCGCTGTCTCCCTCGCTATATCCCTCACAGACTCTCTCGCAGACGCTCTCGCAATTTCTCTCGCAGCCTCTCTCGCAGTCTCTCTCGCTATCGCGCTTGCAGTCTCTCTCGCTATCTCCCTTGCAGTCTCTCCCGCTGTCTCCATCGCTGCCTCCATCGCTGTCTAACTCACTGTCTACCTCGCATTCTCTCTCGCAGTCTCCCTCGCTGTCTCTCTCGCAGTTTCTCTCGCAGACTCTCTCGCTGTCTCCCTCGCACTTTCTTTCGCTGTCTTCTCGCTGTCTTCTCGCTGTCTTCTCGCTGTCTTCTCACTGTCTCCCTCGCGGACTCACTCGTTGTCTCCCTAGCTGTCTCCCTCGCATTTTCTCTCGCAGTCTCTCTCGCAGTCTCACTCGCTATCTCCCTTGCAGTCTCTCTCGCTGTCTCCATCGCTGTCTAACTCGCTGTCTACCTCGCATACTCTCTCACTGTCTATCTCGCTGTCTCTCTCGCTGTCTCGCTCGCATTTTCTCTCGCTGTCTCTCTCGCTGTCTCCCTCGCAGTCTCCCTCGCTGTCTCTCTCGCAGTCTCTCTCGCAGTCTCCCTCGCTGTCTCCCTCGCAGTCTCCCTCGCAGACTCTCTCGCAGTCTCCCTCACAGTCTCCCTCGCTGTCTCCCTCGCAGTCTCTATCGCTGTCTCCCTCGCTGTCTCGCTCGCAGTCTCCCTCGCAGTCTCCTGCGCTGTCTCCCTCGCAGTCTCCCTCGCAGTCTCTCTCGCTGTCTCTCTCGCTGTCTCTCTCGCAGTCTCTCTCGCTGTCTCTCTCGCTGTCTCTCTCGCTGTCCCTCTCGCAGTCTCTCTCGCTGTCTCCCTCGCTATATCCCTTGCAGTTTCTCTCGCAGTCTCCCTCGCTGTCTCCCTCGCTGTCTCCCTCGCAGTCTCCCTCACACTCTCCCTCGCAGTCTTCCTCGCAGTCTCCCTCGCTGTCTACCTCGCAGTCTCACTCGCAGTCTCCATCGCAGTCTCTCTCGCAGTCTCTCTCGCTGTCTCCCTCGCATTCACTCACCCTGTCTGCCTCGCAGTCTCCCTCGCTGTCTCCTTCGCAGTCTCTCTCGCAGTCTCTCTCAGTCTCCCTCGCACTCTCCCTCGCTGTCTCCCTCGCAGTCTCCCTCGCTGTCTCCCTCGCTGTCTCTCTCGCTGTCTCTCTCGCTGTCTCCCTCGATGTCTCTCTCGCTTTCTCTCTCGCTGTCTCTCTCGCTGTCTCTCTCGCTTTCTCTCTCGCTGTCTCTCTCGCAGTCTCCCTCGCAGTCTCCATCGCAGTCTCCCTCGTTGTCTCTCTCGCTGTCTCCCTCGAAGTCTCTCTCGCTGCCTCCCTCGCAGACTCTCTCGCTTTCTCCCTCGCTGTCACTCTCGCAGTCACTCTCGCCGCCTCTCTCGCCGCCTCTCTCGCCGTCTCCCTCGCATTTTCTCTCGCAGTTTCTCTCGCAGTCTCTCTCACAGTCTCTCTCTCTATCTCCCTTGCAGTCTCTCTCGCTGTCTCCATCGCTGTCTAACTCGCTGTCTACCTCGCATACTCTCTCACTGTCTCTCACGCTGTCTCTCTCGCTGTCTCTCTCGCTGTCTCGCTCGCATTTTCTCTCGCTGTCTCTCTCGCTATCTCCCTTGCAGTTTCTCTCGCAGTCTCCCTCGCTGTCTCCCTCGCAGTCTCCCTCGCAGTCTCCCTCGCAGTCTCCCTCCTTGTCTTCCTCGCAGTCTCCCTCGCAGTCTCCCTCGCAGTCTCTCTCGAAATCTCCCTCGCATTCACTCTCCCTGTCTCCCTCGCTGTCTCCCTCGCTGTCTCTCTCGCTGTCTCCCTCGCTGTCTCTCTCGCTGTCTCTCTCGCTGTCTCCCTCGCTGTCTCACTCGCATTCTCTCTCGCTGTCGCCCTCGCAGTCTCTCTCGCAGTCTCTCTCGCAGTCTCCCTCGCAGTCTCCCTCGCTGTCGCCCTCGCAGTCTCCCTCGGTGTCTCCCTCGCAGTCTCCCTCGCCGACACCGACGCAGTCTCTCTCGCTGTCTCCCTCGCATTCACTCTCCCTGTCTCCCTCGCTGTCTCCCTCGCTGGCTTTCGCAGTCTCCCTCGCTGTCTCTCGCAGTCTCCCTCGCATTCTCCCTCGCAGTCTCCCTCGCAGTCTCTCTCACAGTCTCTCTCTCTATCTACCTTGCAGTCTCTCTCGCTGTCTCCATCGCTGTCTAACTCGCTGTCTACCTCGCATACTCTCTCTGTCTCTCTCGCTGTCTCTCTCGCTGTCTCTCTCGCTGTCTCGCTCGCATTTTCTCTCGCTGTCTCTCTCGCGATCTCCCTTGCATTTTCTCTCGCAGTCTCCCTCGCTGTCTCCCTCGCAGTCTCCCTCGCAGTCTCCCTCGCAGTCTCCCTCCTTGTCTCCCTCGCAGTCTCCCTCGCAGTCTCCCTCGCAGTCTCTCTCGAAATCTCCCTCGCATTCACTCTCCCTGTCTCCCTCGCTGTCTCCCTCGCTGTCTCTCTCGCTGTCTCCCTCGCTGTCTCTCTCGCTGTCTCTCTCGCTGTCTCCCTCGCTGTCTCTCTCGCTTTCTCTCTCGCTGTCTCACTTGCAGTCTCCCTCGCTTTCTCTCTCGCAGTCTCTCTCGCAGTCTCCCGCGCTGTCGCCCTCGCAGTCTCCCTCGCTGTCTCCCTCGCAGTCTCCCTCGCCGACACCGACGCGGTCTCTCTCGCTGTCTCCCTCGCATTCACTCTCCCTGTCTCCCTCGCTGTCTCCCTCGCTGTCTCTCGCAGTCTCCCTCGCTGTCTCTCGCAGTCTCCCTTGCAGTCTCCCTCGCAGTCTCCCTCGCAGTCTCTCTCGCTGTAGCGCTCGCAGTCTCTCTCGCAGTCTCTCTCGCAGTCTCGCTCGCTGTCTCCCTCGCAGTCTCCCTCGCAGTCTCCCTTGCAGTCTCCCTCGCAGTCTCTCTCGCTGTCTCTCTCGCAGTCTCTCTCGCAGTCTCTCTCGCTTTCTCTCTCGCTGTCTCTCTCGCTGTCTCTCTCGCAGACTCTCTCGCAGAATCTCTCGCAGTCTCCCTCACAGTCTCCCTCGCTGTCTCCCTCGCAGTCTCTATCGCTGTCTCCCTTGCTGTCTCGCTCGCAGTCTCCCTCGCAGTCTCCCTCGCAGTCTCCTGCGCTGTCTCCCTCGCAGTCTCCCTCGCAGTCTCTCTCGCTGTCTCTCTCGCTGTCTCTCTCGCAGTCTCTCTCGCTGTCTCTCTCGCTGTCTCTCTCGCTGTCCCTCTCGCAGTCTCTCTCGCTGTCTCCCTCGCTGTCTCTCTCGCAGACTCTCTCGCAGACTCTCTCGCTGTCTCTCTCGCAGTCTCTCTCGCAGTCTCTCTCGCTGTCTCTCTCGCTGTCTCTCTCGCAGTCTCTCTCGCTCTCTCCCTCGCTGTCTCTCTCGCAGACTCTCTCGCAGACTCTCTCGCAGTCTCCCTCACAGTCTCCCTCGCAGTCTCCCTCGCAGACTCTCTCGCAGACTCTCTCGCTGTCTCTCTCGCAGTCTCTCTCGCAGTCTCTCTCGCTGTCTCTCTCGCTGTCTCTCTCGCAGTCCCTATCGCAGTCTCTCTCGCTGTCTCCCTCGCTGTCTCTCTCGCAGACTCTCTCGCAGACTCTCTCGCTGTCTCTCTCGCAGTCTCTCTCGCAGTCTCTCTCGCTGTCTCTCTCGCTGTCTCTCTCGCAGTCCCTATCGCTGTCTCCCTCGCTGTCTCGCTCGCAGTCTCCCTCGCAGTCTCCCTCGCAGTCTCCCTCCCATTCTCCTGCGCTGTCTCCTTGCAGTCTCCCTCGCAGTCTCTCTCGCTGTCTCTCTCGCTGTCTCTCTCGCTGTCTCTCTCGCTGTCTCTCTCGCTGTCCCTCTCGCAGTCTCTCTCGCTGTCTCCCTCGCTGTCTCTCTCGCAGACTCTCTCGCAGACTCTCTCGCTGTCTCTCTCGCAGTCTCTCTCGCCGCCTCTCTCGCCGCCTCTCTCGCCGTATCTCTCTCAGTCTCTCTCGCTGTCTCCCTCGCATTTTCTCTCGCTGTCTCTCTCGCAGTCTCTCTGGCTATCTCCCGTGCAGTCTCTCTCGCTGTCTCCCTCGCTGTGTCCCTCGCTGTCACCCTCGCAGTCTCTCGCAGTCTCTCTCGCAGTCTTTCTCGCAGTCTCCCTCACCGACTCCCTCGCATTCTCTCTCGCTGTGTCCCTCGCATTCTCTCTGCCTGTCTCCCTCGCTGTCTCCCTCACTGTCTCTCTCGCAGTCTCCCTTGCTGTCTCCCTCGCAGGCTCTCACGAAGTCTCTCTCGCTGTCTCTCTCGCTGTCTCTCTCGCTGTCTCTCTCGCTTTCTCTCTCGCTGTCTCTCTCGCAGTCTCCCTCGCAGTCTCCCTCGCAGTCTCCCTCGCAGTCTCCCTCGTTGTCTCTCTCGCTGTCTCCCTCGAAGTCACTCTCGCTGCCTCCCTCGCAGTCTCTCTCGCTTTCTCCCTCGCTGTCACTCTCGCAGTCACTCTCGCCGCCTCTCTCGCCGTCTCCCTCGCATTTTCTCTCGCAGTTTCTCTCGCAGTCTCTCTCACAGTCTCTCTCTCTATCTCCCTTGCAGTCTCTCTCGCTGTCTCCATCGCTGTCTAACTCGCTGTCTACCTCGCATACTCTCTCACTGTCTCTCTCGCTGTCTCTCTCGCTGTCTCTCTCGCTGTCTCGCTCGCATTTTCTCTCGCTGTCTCTCTCGCTATCTCCCTTGCAGTTTCTCTCGCAGTCGCCCTCGCTGTCTCCCTCGCAGTCTCCCTCGCAGTCTCCCTCGCAGTCTCCCTCCTTGTCTCCCTCGCAGTCTCCCTCGCAGTCTCCCTCGCGGTCTCTCTCGAAATCTCCCTCGCATTCACTCTCCCTGTCTCCCTCGCTGTCTCCCTCGCTGTCTCTCTCGCTGTCTCCCTCGCTGTCTCTCTCGCTGTCTCTCTCGCTGTCTCCCTCGCTGTCTCTCTCGCTTTATCTCTCGCTGTCTCACTTGCAGTCTCCCTCGCAGTCTCACTCGCAGTCTCTCTCGCTGTCGCCCTCGCAGTCTCTCTCGCAGTCTCTCTCACAGTCTCCCTCGCAGTCTCCCTCGCTGTCGCCCTCGCAGTCTCCCTCGCTGTCTCCCTCGCAGTCTCCCTCGCCGACACCGACGCAGTCTCTCTCGCTGTCTCCCTCGCATTCACTCTCCCTGTCTCCCTCGCTGTCCCCTTCGCTGTCTTTCGCAGTCTCCCTCGCTGTCTCTCGCAGTCTCCCTCGCAGTCTCCCTCGCAGTCTCTCTCGCTGTAGCGCTCGCAGTCTCTCTCGCAGTCTCTCTCACAGTCTCTCTCTCTATCTACCTTGCAGTCTCTCTCGCTGTCTCCATCGCTGTCTAACTCGCTGTCTACCTCGCATACTCTCTCTGTCTCTCTCGCTGTCTCTCTCGCTGTCTCTCTTGCTGTCTCGCTCGCATTTTCTCTCGCTGTCTCTCTCGCGATCTCCCTTGCATTTTCTCTCGCAGTCTCCCTCGCTGTCTCTCTCGCAGTATCTCTCACAGTCTCCCTCGCAGTCTCCCTCGCTGTCGCCCTCGCAGTCTCCCTCGCTGTCTCCCTCGCAGTCTCCCTCGCCGACACCGACGCAGTCTCTCTCGCTGTCTCCCTCGCATTCACTCTCACTGTCTCCCTCGCTGTCTCCCTCGCTGTCTTTCGCAGTCTCCCTCGCTGTCTCTCGCAGTCTCCCTCGCAGTCTCCCTCGCAGTCTCTCTCGCTGTAGCGCTCGCAGTCTCTCTCGCAGTCTCTCTCACAGTCTCTCTCTCTATCTACCTTGCAGTCTCTCTCGCTGTCTCTCTCGCTGTCTCGCTCGCATTTTCTCTCGCTGTCTCTCTCGCGATCTCCCTTGCATTTTCTCTTGCAGTCTCCCTCGCAGTCTCCCTCGCAGTCTCCCTCGCAGTCTCCCTCCTTGTCTCCCTCGCAGTCTCCCTCGCAGTCTCCCTCGCAGTCTCTCTCGAAATCTCCCTCGCATTCACTCTCCCTGTCTCCTTCGCTGTCTCCCTCGCTGTCTCTCTCGCTGTCTCCCTCGCTGTCTCTCTCGCTGTCTCTCTCGCTGTCTCACTTGCAGTCTCCCTCGCAGTCTCTCTCGCAGTCTCTCTCGCAGTCTCCCTCGCTGTCGCCCTCGCAGTCTCCCTCACTGTCTCCCTCGCAGTCTCCCTCGCCGACACCGACGCGGTCTCTCTCGCTGTCTCCCTCGCATTCACTCTCCCTGTCTCCTTCGCTGTCTCCCTCGCTGTCTCTCGCAGTCTCCCTCGCTGTCTCTCGCAGTCTCCCTCGCAGTCTCCCTCGCAGTCTCCCTCGCAGTCTCTCTCGCTGTAGCGCTCGCAGTCTCTCTCGCAGTCTCTCTCGCAGTCTCGCTCGCTGTCTCCCTCGCAGTCTCCCTCGCAGTCTCCCTCGCAGTCTCCCTCGCAGTCTCTCTCGCTGTCTCCCTCGCTGTCTCTCTCGCAGTCTCTCTCGCAGTCTCTCTCGCTCTCTCCCTCGCTGTCTCTCTCGCAGACTCTCTGGCAGACTCTCTCGCAGTCTCCCTCACAGTCTCCCTCGCTGTCTCCCTCGCAGTCTCTATCGCTGTCTCCCTCGCTGTCTCGCTCGCAGTCTCCCTCGCAGTCTCCTGCGCTGTCTCCCTCGCAGTCTCCCTCGCAGTCTCTCTCGCTGTCTCTCTCGCTGTCTCTCTTGCAGTCTCTCTCGCTGTCTCTCTCGCTGTCTCTCTCGCTGTCCCTCTCGCAGTCTCTCTCGCTGTCTCCCTCGCTATCTACCTTGCCGTTTCACTCGCAGTCTCCCTCGCTGTCTCCCTCGCTGTCTCCCTCGCAGTCTCCCTCGCACTCTCCCTCGCAGTCTCCATTGCAGTCTCTCTCGCAGTCTCTCTCGCTGTCTCCCTCGCATTCACTCTCCCTGTCTGCCTCGCAGTCTCCCTCGCTGTCTCCTTCGCAGTCTCTCTCGCTGTCTCTCTCGCAGTCTCTCTCGCATTCTCCCTCGCAGTCTCCCTCGCAGTCTCTCTCGAAATCTCCCTCGCATTCACTCTCCCTGTCTCCCTCGCTGTCTCCCTCGCTGTCTCTCTCGCTGTCTCCCTCGCTGTCTCTCTCGCTGTCTATCTCGCTGTCTCCCTCGCTGTCTCCCTCGCTGTCTCTCTCGCTTTATCTCTCGCTGTCTCACTTGCAGTCTCCCTCGCAGTCTCACTCGCATTCTCTCTCGCTGTCGCCCTCGCAGTCTCTCTCACAGTCTCTCTCGCAGTCTCCCTCGCAGTCTCCCTCGCTGTCGCCCTCGCAGTCTCCCTCGGTGTCTCCCTCGCAGTCTCCCTTGCCGACACCGACGCAGTCTCTCTCGTTGTCTCCCTCGCATTCACTCTCCCTGTCTCCCTCGCTGTCTCCCTCGCTGGCTTTCGCAGTCTCCCTCGCTGTCTCTCGCAGTCTCCCTCGCATTCTCCCTCGCAGTCTCCCTCGCAGTCTCTCTCACAGTCTCTCTCTCTATCTACCTTGCAGTCTCTCTCGCTGTCTCCATCGCTGTCTAACTCGCTGTCGACCTCGCATACTCTCTCTGTCTCTCTCGCTGTCTCTCTCGCTGTCTCTCTCGCTGTCTCGCTCGCATTTTCTCTCGCTGTCTCTCTCGCGATCTCCCTTGCATTTTAACTCGCAGTCTCCCTCGCTGTCTCCCTCGCAGTCTCCCTCGCAGTCTCCCTCGCAGTCTCCCTCGCAGTCTCCCTCCTTGTCTCCCTCGCAGTCTCCCTCGCAGTCTCCCTCGCAGTCTCTCTCGAAATCTCCCTCGCATTCACTCTCCCTGTCTCCCTCGCTGTCTCCCTCGCTGTCTCTCTCGCTGTCTCCCTCGCTGTCTCTCTCGCTGTCTCTCTCGCTGTCTCCCTCGCTGTCTCTCTCGCTTTCTCTCTCGCTGTCTCACTTGCAGTCTCCCTCGCAGTCTCTCTCGCAGTCTCTCTCGCAGTCTCCCGCGCTGTCGCCCTCGCAGTCTCCCTCGCTGTCTCCCTCGCAGTCTCCCTCGCCGACACCGACGCGGTCTCTCTCGCTGTCTCCCTCGCATTCACTCTCCCTGTCTCCCTCGCTGTCTCCCTCGCTGTCTCTCGCAGTCTCCCTCGCTGTCTCTCGCAGTCTCCCTTGCAGTCTCCCTCGCAGTCTCCCTCGCAGTCTCTCTCGCTGTAGCGCTCGCAGTCTCTCTCGCAGTCTCTCTCGCAGTCTCGCTCGCTGTCTCCCTCGCAGTCTCCCTCGCAGTCTCCCTTGCAGTCTCCCTCGCAGTCTCTCTCGCTGTCTCTCTCGCAGTCTCTCTCGCAGTCTCTCTCGCTTTCTCTCTCGCTGTCTCTCTCGCAGTCTCTCTCGCAGTCTCTCTCGCTCTCTGCCTCGCTGTCTCTCTCGCAGACTCTCTCGCAGACTCTCTCGCAGTCTCCCTCACAGTCTCCCTCGCTGTCTCCCTCGCAGTCTCTATCGCTGTCTCCCTCGCTGTCTCGCTCGCAGTCTCCCTCGCAGTCTCTCTCGCAGTCTCCTGCGCTGTCTCCCTCGCAGTCTCCCTCGCAGTCTCTCTCGCTGTCTCTCTCGCTATCTCTCTCGCAGTCTCTCTCGCTGTCTCTCTCGCTGTCTCTCTCGCTGTCCCTCTCGCAGTCTCTCTCGCTGTCTCCCTCGCTGTCTCTCTCGCAGTCTCTCTCGGTGTCTCTCTCGGTGTCTCTCTCGCAGTCTCTCTCGCAGTCTCTCTCGCTGTCTCTCTCGCTGTCTCTCTCGCAGTCTCTCTCGCTCTCTCCCTCGCTGTCTCTCTCGCAGACTCTCTCGCAGACTCTCTCGCAGTCTCCCTCACAGTCTACCTCGCTGTCTCCCTCGCAGTCCCTATCGCTGTCTCCCTCGCTGTCTCGCTCGCTGTCTCCCTCGCAGTCTCCCTCGCAGTCTCCCTCCCAGTCTCCTGCGCTGTCTCCTTGCAGTCTCCCTCGCAGTCTCTCTCGCTGTCTCTCTCGCTGTCTCTCTCGCTGTCTCTCTCGCTGTCTCTCTCGCTGTCCCTCTCGCAGTCTCTCTCGCTGTCTCCCTCGCTGTCTCTCTCGCAGACTCTCTCGCAGACTCTCTCGCTGTCTCTCTCGCAGTCTCTCTCGCCGCCTCTCTCGCCGCCTCTCTCGCCGTATCTCTCTCAGTCTCTCTCGCTGTCTCCCTCGCATTTTCTCTCGCTGTCTCTCTCGCAGTCTCTCTGGCTATCTCCCTTGCAGTCTCTCTCGCTGTCTCCCTCGCTGTGTCCCTCGCTGTCACCCTCGCAGTCTCTCGCAGTCTCTATCGCAGTCTCTCTCGCCGTCTCTCTCGCAGTCACTCTCGCCATCACCCTCGCCGTCTCTCTCGCCGTCTCTCTCACAGTCACTCTCGCAGTCTCTCTCGCTGTCTCTCTCGCTGTCTCTCTCGCTGTCTCTCTCGGATTCTCCCTCGCAGTCTCTCTCGCTGTAGCCGTCACAGTCTCTCTCGCAGTCTCTCTCGCAGTCTCTCTCGCAGTCTCCCTCGCAGTCTCCCTCGCAGTCTCCCTCGCAGTCTCTCTCGCAGTCTCTCTCGCTGTCTCCCTCGCAGTCTCTCTCGCTGTCTCCCTCGCTGTCTCTCGCAGTCTCGCTCGCTGCAGCCCTCGCAGTCTCTCTCGCAGTCTCTCTTACAGTCTCCCTCGTTGTCTCCCTCGCCGACTCCCTGGCAGTCTCTCTCGCTGTCTCCCTCGCATTCACTCTGCCTGTCTCCCTCGCTGTCTCCCTCACTGTCTCTCTCGCATTCTCCCTTGCTGTCTCCCTCGCAGGCTCTCACAAAGTCTCTCTCGCTGTCTCTCTCGCTGTCTCCCTCGCAGTCTCTCTCGCTGTCTCTCTCGCTTTCTCTCTCGCTGTCTCTCTCGCTGTCTCACTCGCTGTCTCCCTCGCTGTCTCCCTCGCTGTCTCCCTCGCTGTCTCTCTCGCAGTCTCCCTCGCAGTCTCCCTCGCAGTCTCCCTCGTTGTCTCTCTCGCTGTCTGCTTCGAAGTCTCTCTCGCTGACTCCCTCGCATTCTCTCTCGCTGTAGCCGTCACAGTCTCTCTCGCAGTCTCTCTCGCAGTCTCACTCGATGTCTCCCTCGCAGTGCCTCACGCAGTCTCTCTCGCTGTCTCTCTCACTGTCCCCCTCGCTGTCTCCTTCGCTGTTTCCCTCGCAGTCTCCGTCGCAGTCTCCGGCGCAGTCTCCCTCGCAGTCTCCCTCGCAGTCTCCCTCGATATCTCTCCAGCAGTCTCTCTCGCAGTCTCTCTCACAGAATCTCTAGCTGTCTCCCTCGCAGTCTCCCTTTCGGTCTCCCTCGCAGGCTCTAAGGAAGTCACTCTCGCTCTCTCTCTCGCTGTCACTCTGGCTGTCTCTCTCGCTGTCTCCCTCGCAGTCTCCCTCGCAGTCTCCCTCGCTGTCTCCCTCGCTGTCTCTCTCGCTGCCTCACTCACTGTCTCCCTCGCTGTCTCCCTCGCAGTCTCCCTCGCAGTCTCCCTCGCAGTCTCTCTCGCTGTCTCTCTCGCTATCGCCCTCGCTGTCTCCCTCGCTGTCTCCCTCGCTGTCTCCCTCGCAGTCTCCCTCGCAGTCTCTCTCGCAGTCTCTCTCGCTGTCTCCCTCGCAGTCTCTCTCGCTGTCTCCCTCGCTGTCTCTCGCAGTCTCGCTCGCTGCAGCCCTCGCAGTCTCTCTCGCAGTCTCTCTTACAGTTTCCCTCGCTGTCTCGCTCGCAGTCTCCCTCGCAGTCTCCCTCGCCGACTCCCTGGCAGTCTCTCTCGCTGTCTCCCTCGCATTCACTCTGCCTGTCTCCCTCGCTGTCTCCCTCACTGTCTCTCTCGCTGTCTCCCTTGCTGTCTCCCTCGCAGGCTCTCACAAAGTCTCTCTCGCTGTCTCTCTCGCTGTCTCCCTCGCAGTCTCTCTCGCTGTCTCTCTCGCTTTCTCTCTCGCTGTCTCTCTCGCTGTCTCACTCGCTGTCTCCCTCGCTGTCTCCCTCGCTGTCTGCTTCGAAGTCTCTCTCGCTGTCTCCCTCGCAGTCTCTCTCGCTTTCTCCCTCGCTGTCACTCTCGCAGTCACTCTCGCCGCCTCTCTCGCCGCCTCTCTCGCCGTCTCCCTCGCACTTTCTCTCGCAGTTTCTCTCGCACTCTCTCTCACAGTCTCTCTCTCTATCTCCGTTGCCGTCTCTCTCGCTGTCTCCATCGCTGTCCAACTCGCTGTCTACCTCTCATTCTCGCTCACTGTCACTCTCGCTGACTCTCTCGCAGTCTCCCTCGCAGTCTCTCTCGCAGTCTCTCTCGCTGTCTCCCTCGCAGTCTCTCTCGCTGTCTCCCTCGCTGTCTCTCGCAGTCTCGCTCGCTGCAGCCCTCGCAGTCTCTCTCGCAGTCTCTCTTACAGTTTCCCTCGCTGTCTCGCTCGCAGTCTCCCTCGCAGTCTCCCTCGCCGACTCCCTGGCAGTCTCTCTCGCTGTCTCCCTCGCATTCACTCTGCCTGTCTCCCTCGCTGTCTCCCTCACTGTCTCTCTCGCTGTCTCCCTTGCTGTCTCCCTCGCAGGCTCTCACAAAGTCTCTCTCGCTGTCTCTCTCGCTGTCTCCCTCGCAGTCTCTCTCGCTGTCTCTCTCGCTTTCTCTCTCGCTGTCTCTCTCGCTGTCTCACTCGCTGTCTCCCTCGCTGTCTCCCTCGCTGTCTGCTTCGAAGTCTCTCTCGCTGTCTCCCTCGCAGTCTCTCTCGCTTTCTCCCTCGCTGTCACTCTCGCAGTCACTCTCGCCGCCTCTCTCGCCGCCTCTCTCGCCGTCTCCCTCGCACTTTCTCTCGCAGTTTCTCTCGCACTCTCTCTCACAGTCTCTCTCTCTATCTCCGTTGCCGTCTCTCTCGCTGTCTCCATCGCTGTCTAACTCGCTGTCTACCTCTCATTCTCGCTCACTGTCACTCTCGCTGACTCTCTCGCTGTCTCCCTCGCATTCTATCTCGCTGTCTCTCTCGCTATCTCCCTTGCAGTTTCTCTCGCAGTCTCCCTCGCTGTCTCCCTCGCAGTCTCCCTCGCAGTCTCCCTCGCAGTCTCTCTCGAAGTCTCCCTCGCATTCACTCTCCCTGTCTCCCTCGCTGTCTCCCTCGCAGTCTCTCTCGCTGTCTCCCACGCTGTCTCTCTCGCTGTCTCTCGCTGTCTCCCTCGCTGTCTGTCGCAGTCTCCCTTGCAGTCTCCCTTGCAGTCTCCCTCGCATTCTCACTCGCAGTCTCTCTCGCTGTAGCCCTCGCAGTCTCTCTCGCAGTCTCTCTCGCAGTCTCCCTCGCAGTCTCCCTCGCTGTCGTCCTCGCAGTCTCCCTCGCTGTCTCCCTCGCTGTCTCCCTCGCAGTCTCTCTCGCTGTCTCTCTCGCTGACTCTCTCGCAGTCTCTCTCGCAGTCTCTCTCGCCGTCTCTCTCGCATTCACTCTCGCCATCACCCTTGCCGTCTCTCTCGCCGTCTCTCACACAGTCAATCTCGCAGTCTCTCTCGCTGTCTCTCTCGCTGTCTCTCTCGCTGTCTCTCTCGGAGTCTCCCTTGCAGTCTCTCTCGCTGTAGCCGTCACAGTCTCTCTCGCAGTCTCTCTCGCAGTCTCACTCGATGTCTCCCTCGCAGTGCCTCACGCAGTCTCTCTCGCTGTCTCTCTCGCTGTCCCCCTCGCTGTCTCCTTCGCTGTTTCCCTCGCAGTCTCCGTCGCAGTCTCCGGCGCAGTCTCCCTCGCAGTCTCCCTCGCAGTCTCCCTCGATATCTCTCCCGCAGTCTCTCTCGCAGTCTCTCTCACAGAATCTCTAGCTGTCTCCCTCGCAGTCTCCCTTTCTGTCTCCCTCGCAGGCTCTCAGGAAGTCACTCTCGCTCTCTCTCTCGCTGTCACTCTGGCTGTCTCTCTCGCTGTCTCCCTCGCAGTCTCCCTCGCAGTCTCCCTCGCTGTCTCCCTCGCTGTCTCTCTCGCTGCCTCACTCACTGTCTCCCTCGCTGTCTCCCTCGCAGTCTCCCTCGCAGTCTCCCTCGCTGTCTCTCTCGCTGTCTCTCTCGCTATCGCCCTCGCTGTCTCCCTCGCTGTCTCCCTCGCTGTCTCCCTCGCTGTCTCCCTCGCAGTCTCCCTCGCAGTCTCTCTCGCATTCACTCCCCTTCTCCGTCGATGTCTATCTCGCTGTCTCCCTCGCTGCCTCTCGCAGTATCCCTCGCACTGTCTCTCGCAGTCTCTCTCGCAGTCTCTCTCGCTGTAGCCCTCGCAGTCTCTATCGCAGTCTCTCTCACAGTCTCGCTCACTGTCTCCCTCGCAGTCTCCATCGCAGTCTCCCTCGCTGTCTCCCTCGCAGTCTCTCTCGCTGCCTCCCTCGCTGTCTCCCTCGCAGTCTCTCTCGCTGACGCTCTCGCAGTCTCTCTCGCTGTCTCCCTCACAAGTCTCTCTCGCTGTCTCCCTCGCAGTCTCTCTCGCTGTCTCCCTCGCAGTCTCTCTCGCTTTCTGCCTCGCAGTCTCTCTCGCAGACTCTCTCGCTGTCACTCTCGCAGTCTCTCTCGCCGCCTCTCTCGCCGTCTCCCTCGCATTTTCTCTCGCAGTCTCTCTCGCAGTCTCTCTCTCTATCTCCCTTGCAGTCTCTCTCACTGTCTCCCTCGCTGTCTCCCTCGCTGTCTCCCTCGCAGTCTCCCTCTCAGTCTCTCTCGCAGTCTCCCTCGCTGGCTCTCTCGCTGTCTCTCTCGCTGTCGCCCTCGCTGTCTCCCTCGCTGTCTCCCTCGCTGTCTCCCTCGCAGTCTCCCTCTCAGTCTCTCTCGCAGTCTCTCTCGCAGTCTCTCTCGCTGTCTCCCTCGCATTCACTCTCTGTCTCTCTCGCTGTCTCCCTCGCTGTCTCTCGCAGTCTCCCTCGCAGTCTCCCTCGCAGTCTCCCTCGCAGTCTCTCTCGCATTCTCTCTCGCTGTCTCTCTCGCTGTCTCACTCGCTGTCTCCATCGCTGTCTCCATCGCTGTCTCCCTCGCTGTCTCCCTTGCAGTCTCTCTCGCAGTCTCTCTCGCTGTCTCCCTCGCTGTCTCTCGCAGTCTCCCTCGCAGTCTCCCTCGCAGTCTCTATCGCAGTCTCGCTCGCTGTCTCCCTCGCAGTCTCCCTCGCAGTCTCCCTCGCTGTCTCCCTCGCAGTCTCTCTCGCTGTCTCCCTCGCTGTCTCCCTCGCAGTCTCTCTCGCTGACTCTCTCGCAGTCTCTCTCGCTGCCTCCCTCACAAGTCTCTCTCGCTGTCTCTCTCGCTGTCTCCCTCGCATTCTCTCTCGCAGTCTCTCTCGCTGTCTCCTTCGCAGTCTCTCACGCTGTCTCGCTCGCAGACTCTCTCGCTGTCTCTCTCGCAGACTCTCTCGCTGTCACTCTCGCAGTCTCTCTCGCTGCATCTCTCGCCGTTTCCCTCGCATTTTCTCTCGCAGTCTCTCTCGCAGTCTCTCTCTCTATCTCCCTTGCTGCCTCTCTCGCTGTCTCCATCGCTGTCTAACTCGCTGTCTACCTCGCATTCTCTCTCATAGTCTCTCTCGCTGTCTCTCTCGCTGTCTCCCTCGCATTTTCTCTCGCAGTCTCTCTCGCAGTCTCTCTCGCTATCTCCCTTGCAGTTTCTCTCGCAGTCTCCCTCGCTGTCTCCCTCGCTGTCTCCCTCGCAGTCTCCCTCGCAGTCTCCCTCGCAGTCTTCCTCGCAGTCTCCCTCACTGTCTCCCTCGCATGTCTCTCTCGCAGTCTCTCTCGCTGTCTCCCTCGCATTCACTCTCCCTGTCTGCCTCGCAGTCTCCCTCGCTGTCTCCTTTGCAGTCTCTCTCGCTGTCTCTCTCGCAGTCTCTCTCGCAGTCTCCCTCGCAGTCTCCCTCGCTGTCTTCCTTGCAGTCTCCCTCGCTGTCTCCCTCGCAGTCTCCCTCGCAGTCTCCCTCACCGACTCCCTCGCAGTCTCTCTCGCTGTCTCCCTCGCATTCACTCTGCCTGTCTCCCTCGCTGTCTCCCTCACTGTCTCTCTCGCAGTCTCCCTTGCTGTCTCCCTCGCAGCCTCTCACGAAGTCTCTCTCGCTGTCTCTCTCGCTGTCTCTCTCGCTGTCTCTCTCGCTTTCTCTCTCGCTGTCTCTCTCGCTGTCTCACTCGCTGTCTCCCTCGCTGTCTCCCTCCTTTCTCCCTCGCTGTCTCTCTCGTAGTCTCCCTCGCAGTCTCCCTAGCAGTCTCCCTCGCAGTCTCCCTCGTTGTCTCTCTCGCTGTCTCCCTCGAAGTCTCTCTCGCTGTCTCCCTCGCAGTCTCTCTCGCTTTCTCCCTCGCTGTCACTCTCGCAGTCACTCTCGCCGCCTCTCTCGCCGCCTCTCTCGCCGTCTCCCTCGCATTTTCTCTCGCAGTTTCTCTCGCAGTCTCTCTCACAGTCTCTCTCTCTATCTCCCTTGCAGTCTCTCTCGCTGTCTCCATCGCTGTCTAACTCGCTGTCTACCTCGCATACTCTCTCACTGTCTCTCTCGCAGTCACTCTCGCCATCACCCTCGCCGTCTCTCTCGCCGTCTCTCTCACAGTCGCTCTCGCAGTCTCTCTCGCTGTCTCTCTCGCTGTCTCTCTCGCTGTCTCTCTCGGAGTCTCCCTCGCAGTCTCTCTCGCTGTAGCCGTCACAGTCTCTGTCACAGTCTCTCTCGCAGTCTCTCTCACAGTCTCCCTCGCAGTCTCCCTCGCAGTCTCCCTCGCAGTCTCTCTCGCAGTCTCTCTCACTGTCTCCCTCGCAGTCTCTCTCGCTGTCTCCCTCGCATTCACTCTCCCTGTCTCCCTCGCATTCACTCTCCCTGTCTCCCTCGCTGTCTCTCTCGCTGTCTCCCTCGCTGTCTCTCGCAGTCTCGCTCGCTGTAGCCCTCGCAGTCTCTCTCGCTGTCTCTCTCACAGTCTCCCTCGCTGTCTCCCTCGCAGTCTCCCTCGCAGTCTCCCTCGCCGACTCCCTGGCAGTCTCTCTCGCTGTCTCCCTCGCATTCACTCTGCCTGTCTCCCTCGCTGTCTCCCTCACTGTCTCTCTCGCAGTCTCCCTTGCTGTCTCCCTCGCAGGCTCTCACAAAGTCTCTCTCGCTGTCTCTCTCGCTGTCTCTCTCGCAGTCTCTCTCGCTGTCTCTCTCGCTTTCTCTCTCGCAGTCTCCCTCGCAGTCTCCCTCGCCGACTCCCTGGCAGTCTCTCTCGCTGTCTCCCTCGCATTCACTCTGCCTGTCTCCCTCGCTGTCTCCCTCACTGTCTCTCTCGCAGTCTCCCTTGCTGTCTCCCTCGCAGGCTCTCACAAAGTCTCTCTCGCTGTCTCTCTCGCTGTCTCTCTCGCAGTCTCTCTCGCTGTCTCTCTCGCTTTCTCTCTCGCTGTCTCTCTCGCTGTCTCACTCGCTGTCTCCCTCGCTGTCTCCATCACTGTCTCTCTCGCAGTCTCCCTCGCAGTCTCCCGCGCAGTCTCCATCGTTGTCTCTCTCGCTGTCTCCCTCGCAGTCTCTCTCGCTTTCTCCCTCGCTGTCACTCTCGCAGTCACTGTCGCCGCCTCTCTCGCCGCCTCTCTCGCCGTCTCCCTCGCATTTTCTCTCGCAGTTTCTCTCGCACTCTCTCTCACAGTCTCTCTCTCTATCTCCCTTGCCGTCTCTCTCGCTGTCTCCATCGCTGTCTAACTCGCTGTCTACCTCGCATTCTCTCTCACTGTCACTCTCGCTGTCTCTCTCGCTGTCTCCCTCGCATTTTCTCTCGCTGTCTCTCTCGCTATCTCCCCTGCAGTTTCTCTCGCAGTCTCCCTCGCTGTCTCCCTCGCAGTCTCTCTCGCAGTCTCCCTCGCAGTCTCTCTCGAAGTCTCCCTCGCATTCACTCTCCCTGTCTCCCTCGCTGTCTCCCTCGCTGTCTCTCTCGCTGTCTCTCGCTGTCTCCCTCGCTGTCTGTCGCAGTCTCTCTCGCAGTCTCTCTCGCAGTCTCCCTCGCAGTCTCCCTCGCTGTCCTCCTCGCTGTCTCCCTCGCTGTCTCCGTCGCTGTCTCCCTCGCCGACTCCCTCGCAGTCTCTCTCGCTGACTCCCTCGCATTCACTCTCCCTGTCTCCCTCGCTGTCTCCCTCGCTGTCTCTCTCAGTCTCCCTCGCAGTCTCCCTCGCAGTCTCTCTTGCTGTAGCCCTCGCAGTCTCTCTCGCAGTCTCTCTCGCAGTCTCGCTCGCTGTCTCCCTCGCAGTCTCACTCGCAGTCTCCCTCGCAGTCTCCCTCGCAATCTCTCTCGCTGTCTCCCTCGCTGTCTCGCTCGCAGTCTCTCTCGCTGTCTCTCTCGCTGTCTCTCTCGCAGTCTCTCTCGCAGACTCTCTCGCTGTCTCTCTCGCTGTCTCTCTCGCAGACTCTATCGCAGACTCACTCGCAGACTCTCCCACAGTCTCTCTCGCCGCCTCTCTCACCGATTCTCTAGCCATCTCTCTCGCAGTCTCTCTCGCAGTCTCTCTCGCTATCTCCCTTGCAGTCTCTCTCGCAGTCTCTCTCGCCGTCTCTCTCACAGTCACTCTCGCCATCTCCCTCGCCGTCTCTCTCGCCGTCTCTCTCGCAGTCGCTGTCGCAGTCTCTCTCGCTGTCTCTCTCGCTGTCTCTCTCGCTGTCTCTCTCGGAGTCTCCCTCGCAGTCTCTGTCGCTGTAGCCCTCACAGTCTCTCTCGCAGTCTCTCTCGCAGTCTCCCTCGCAGTCTATCTCGCTGTCTCCCTCGCAGTCTCTCTCGCTGTCTCCCTCGCATTCACTCTCCCTGTCTCCCTCGCATTCACTCTCCCTGTCTCCCTCGCTGTCTCTCTCGCTGTCTCCCTCGCTGTCTCTCGCAGTCTCTCTCGCTGTCGCCCTCGCAGTCTCTCTCGCAGTCTCCCTCGCTGTCTCTCTCGCAGTCTCCATTGCTGTCTCCCTCGCAGGCTCTCAGGAAGTCTCTCTCGCTGTCTCTCTCGCTTTCCCTCTCGCTGTCTCTCTCGCTGTCTCTCTCGCTGTCTCCCTCGCTGTCTCCCTCGAAGTCTCCCTCGCAGTCTCCCTCGCAGTCTCCTCGCTGTCTCCCTCGCTGTCTGCCTCGCTGTCTCCCTCGCAGTCTCCCTCGCAGTCTCTCTCGCTGTCTCCCTCCCAGTCTCTCTCACTTTCTCCCTCGCGGTCTCTCTCGCAGACTCTCTCGCTGTCACTCTCGCAGTCACTCTCGCCGCCTCTCTCGCCGCCTCTATCGACGTCTCCCTCGCATTTTCTCTCGCAGTTTCTCTCGCAGTCTCTCTCTCTATCTCCCTTGCAGTCTCTCTCGCTGTCTCCATCGCTGTCTAACTCGCTGTCTACCTCGCATTCTCTCTCACAGTCTCTCTCGCAGTCTCTCTCGCTATCTCCCTTGCAGTTTCTCTCGCAGTCTGCCTCGCTGTCTCCCTCGCAGTCTCCCTCGCAGTCTCCCTCGCAGTCTCCCTCGCTGTCTCCCGCGCAGTCTCCCTCGCAGTCTCCCTCGCAGTCTCTCTCGCAGTCTCACTCGAAGTCTCCCTCGCATTCACTCTCCCTGTCTCCCTCGCTGTCTCTCTCGCTGTCTCACTCGCTGTCTCTCTCACTGTCTCCCTCGCAGTCTCCCTCGCAGTCTCCCTCGCTTTCTCCCTCGCAGTCTCCCTCGCAGTCTCCCTCGCAGTCTCTCTCGCAGTCTCTCTCGATGTCTCCCTTGCATTCACTCTCCCTGTCTCCCTCGCTGTCTCTCTCGCTGTCTCCCTCGCTGTCTCTCTCGCTGTCTCCCTCGCTGTCTCTCGCAGTCTCCCTTGCAGTCTCCCTTGCAGTCTCCCTCGCAGTCTCACTTGCAGTCCCTCTCGCTGTCTCCCTCGTAGTCTCCCTCGCCGAATCCCTCGCAGTCTCTCTTGCTGTCTCCCACGCATTCACACTCCCTGTCTCCCTCGCTGTCTCCCTCGCTGTCTCCCTCGCTGTCTTTCGCAGTCTCCCTCGCAGTCTCCCTCGCAGTCTCTCTCGCTGTAGCCCTCGCAGTGTCTCTCGCAGTCTCTCTCGCAGTCTCACTCGCTGTCTCCCTCGCAGTCTCCCTTGCTGTCTCCCTCGCAGGCGCTCACAAAGTCTCTCTCGCTGTCTCTCTCGCTGTCTCTCTCGCAGTCTCTCTCGCTGTCTCTCTCGCTTTCTCTCTCGCTGTCTCTCTCGCTGTCTCACTCGCTGTCTCCCTCGCTGACTCCCTCGCTGTCTCCCTCGCTGTCTCTCTCGCAGTCTCCCTCGCAGTCTCCCTCGCAGTCTCCCTCGTTGTCTCTCTCGCTGTCTCCTTCGAAGTCTCTCTCGCTGTCTCCCTCGCAGTCTCTCTCGCTTTCTCCCTCGCTGTCACTCTCGCAGTCACTCTCGCCGCCTCTCTCGCGGCCTCTCTCGCCGTCTCCCTCGCATTTTCTCTCGCAGTTTCTCTCGCACTCTCTCTCACAGTCTCTCTCTCTTTCTCCCTTGCCGTCTCTCTCGCTGTCTCCATCGCTGTCTAACTCGCTGTCTACCTCGCATTCTCTCTCACTGTCACTCTCGCTGTCTCTCTCGCTGTCTCCCTCGCATTTTCTCTCGCTGTCTCTCTCGCTATCTCCCTTGCAGTTTCTCTCGCCGTCTCCCTCGCTGTCTCCCTCGCAGTCTCCCTCGCAGTCTCCCTCGCAGTCTCTCTCGAAGTCTCCCTCGCATTCACTCTCCCTGTCTCCCTCGCTGTCTCCCTCGCTGTCTCTCTCGCTGTCTCCCACGCTGTCTCTCTCGCTGTCTCTCGCTGTCTCCCTCGCTGTCTGCGCAGTCTCTCTCGCAGTCTCTCTCGCAGTCTCCCTCGCCGACTCCCTCGCAGTCTCTCTCGCTGTCTCCCTCGCATTCACTCTCCCTGTCTCCCTCGCTGTCTCCCTCGCTGTCTCTCGCAGTCTCCCTCGCTGTCTCCCTCGCTGTCTCCCTCGCCGACTCCCTCGCAGTCTCTCTCGCTGAGTCCCTCGCATTCACTCTCCCTGTCTCCCTCGCTGTCTCCCTCGCTGTCTCTCGCAGTCTCCCTCGCAGTCTCCCTCGCATTCTCTCTCGCTGTAGACCTCGCAGTCTCTCTCGCAGTCTCTCTCGCAGTCTCTCTCGCAGTCTCGCTCGCTGTCTCCCTCGCAGTCTCCCTCGCAGTCTCCCTCGCAGTCTCTCTCGCTGTCTCCCTCGCTGTCTCGCTCGCAGTCTCTCTCTTTGTCTCTCTCGCTGTCTCTCTCGCAGTCTCTCTCGCAGACTCTCTCGCTGTCTCTCTCGCTGTCTCTCTCACAGACTCTATCGCAGACTCACTCGCAGAATCTCTCGCAGTCTCTCTCGCCGCCTCTCTCACTGATTCTCTCGCCATCTCTCTCGCAGTCTCTCTCGCAGTCTCTCTCGCTATCTCCCTTGCAGTCTCTCTTGCAGTCTCTCTCGCCGTCTCTCTCACAGTCACTCTCGCCATCTCCCTCGCCGTCTCTCTCGCCTTCTCTCTCGCAGTCGTTGTCACAGTCTCTCTCGCTGTCTCTCTCGCTGTCTCTCTCGCTGTCTCTCTCGATGTCTCTCTCGGAGTCTCCCTCGCAGTCTCTGTCGCTGTAGCCCTCACAGTCTCTCTCGCAGTCTCTCTCGCAGTCTCCCTCGCAGTCTCCCTCGCAGTCTCCCTCGCAGTCTCTCTCGCAGTCTATCTCGCTGTCTCCCTCGCAGTCTCTCTCGCTGTCTCCCTCGCATTCACTCTCCCTGTATCCCTCGCATTCACTCTCGCAGTCTCTCTCGCAGTCTCTCTCGCTATCTCCCTTGCAGTCTCTCTTGCAGTCTCTCTCGCCGTCTCTCTCATAGTCACTCTCGCCATCTCCCTCGCCGTCTCTCTCGCCGTCTCTCTCGCAGTCGTTGTCGCAGTCTCTCTCGCTGTCTCTCTCGCTGTCTCTCTCGCTGTCTCTCTCGATGTCTCTCTCGGAGTCTCCCTCGCAGTCTCTGTCGCTGTAGCCCTCACAGTCTCTCTCGCAGTCTCTCTCGCAGTCTCCCTCGCAGTCTCCCTCGCAGTCTCCCTCGCAGTCTCTTTCGCAGTCTATCTCGCTGTCTCCCTCGCAGTCTCTCTCGCTGTCTCCCTAGCATTCACTCTCCCTGTCTCCCTCGCAGTCTCTCTCGCTGTCTCTCTCGCTTTCTCTCTCGCTGTCTCTCTCGATGTCTCTCTCGGAGTCTCCCTCGCAGTCTCTGTCGCTGTAGCCCTAACAGTCTCTCTCGCAGTCTCTCTCGCAGTCTCCCTCGCAGTCTCCCTCGCAGTCTACCTCGCTGTCTCTCGCAGTCTCTCTGGCTGTAGCCCTCGCAGTCTCTCTCGCAGTCTCCGTCGCTGTCTCTCTCGCAGTCTCCATTGCAGTCTCCCTCGCAGGCTCTCACGAAGTCTCTCTCGCTGTCTCTCTCGCTTTCTCTCTCGCTGCCTCTCTCGCTGTCTCACTCGCTGTCTCCCTCGCTGTCTCCCTCGCAGTCTCCCTCGCTGTCTCCTCGCTGTCTCCCTCGCTGTCTGCCTCGCTGTCTCCCACGCAGTCTCCCTCGCAGTCTCTCTCGCTGTCTCCCTCGCAGTCTCTCTCGCTTTCTCCCTCGCTGTCTCTCTCGCAGACTCTCTCGCTGTCACTCTCGCAGTCACTCTCGCCGCCTCTCTCGCCGCCTCTCTCGCCGTCTCCCTCGCATTTTCTCTCGCAGTTTCTCTCGCAGTCTCTCTCTCAATCTCCCTTGCAATCTCTCTCGCTGTCTCCATCGCTGTCTAACTCGCTGTCTACCTCGCATTCTCTCTCACAGTCTCTCTCGCTGTCTCTCTGGCTGTCTCCCTCGCATTTTCTCTCGCAGTCTCTCTCGCAGTCTCTCTCGCTATCTCCCTTGCAGTTTCTCTCGCAGTCTCCCTCGCTGTCACCCTCGCTGTCTCCCTCGCAGTCTCCCTCGCAGTCTCCCTCGCTGTCTCCGTCGCAGTCTCCCTCGCAGTCTCCCTCGCTGTCTCCCTGGCAGTCTCCCTCGCAGTCTCCCTCGCAGTCTCTCTCGCAGTCTCTCTCGATGTCTCCCTCGCATTCACTCTCCCTGTCTCCCTCGCTGTCTCTCTCGCTGTCTCCCTCGCTGTCTCTCTCGCTGTCTCCCTCGCTGTCTCTCGCAGTCTCCCTTGCAGTCTCCCTTGCAGTCTCCCTCGCAGTCTCACTCGCAGTCCCTCTCGCTGTCTCCCTAGTAGTCTCCCTCGCCGAATCCCTCGCAGTCTCTCTCGCTGTCTCCCACGCATTCACACTCCCTGTTTCCCTCGCTGTCTCCCTCGCTGTCTCCCTCGCTGTCTTTCGCAGCCTCCCTCGCAGTCTCCCTCGCAGTCTCTCTCGCTGTAGCCCTCGCAGTCTCTCTCGCAGTCTCTCTCGCAGTCTCACTCGCTGTCTCCCTCGCAGTCTCCCTCGCAGTCTCCCTTGCAGTCTCCCTCGCTGTTTCCCTCGCAGTCTCTCTCGCTGTCTCCCTCACTGTCTCGCTCGCTGTCTCCCTCGCAGTCTCTCTCGCTGTCTCTTTCGCTGTCTCTCTCGCTCTCTCCCTCGCTGTCTCTCTCGCAGACTCTCTAGCAGACTCTCACGCTGTCTCTCTCGCAGTCTCTCTCGCCGCCTCTCTCGCTGTCTCCCTCGCTGTCTCCCTCGCTGACTCCCTCGCTGTCTCCCTCGCTGGCTCCCACGCAGTCTCTCTCGCAGTCTCTCTCGCTGTATCCCTCGCATGCACTCTCCGTCTCCCTCGCTGTCAATCTCGCTGTCTACCTCGCTGCCTCTCGCAGTCTGTCTCGCAGTCTCCCTCGCAGTCTCTATCGCAGTCTCTCTCGCAGTCTCGCTCGCTGTCTCCCTCGCAGTCTCCCTCGCAGTCTCCCTCGCTGTCTCCCTCGCAGTCTCTCTCGCTGTCCCCCTCGCTGTCTCCCTCGCAGTCTCTCTCGCTGACTCTCTCGCAGTCTCTCTCGCTGTCTCCCTCGCAACTCTCTCTCGCTGTCTCTCGGTCTCTCCCTCACAGTCTCTCTCGCTGTCTCCCTCGCAGTCTCTCTCGCAGACTCTCTCTCTATCTCCCTTGCAGTCTCTCTCGCTGTCTCTCTCGCTGTCTCTCTCGCTGTCTCCCTCGAATTTTCTCTCGCAGTCAACCTCGCAGTCTCCCTCGCAGTCTCCCTCTCTGTCTCCCTCGCATTCACTCTCCCTGTCTCCCTCGCTGTCTCTCGCTGTCTCCCTCGCTGTCTCTCGCAGTGTCCCTTGCAGTCTCCCTCGCAGTCTCCCTCGCTGTCTCCCTCGCAGTCTCCCTCGCTGTCTCCCTCGCAGTCTCCTTCGCCGACTCCGTCGCAGTCTCTCTCGCTGTCTCCCTCGCATTCACTCTCCCTGTCTCCCTCGCTGTCTCCCTCGCTGTCTCTCTCGCAGTCTCCCTTGCTGTCTCCCTCGCAGGCTCTCACGAAGTCTCTGTTGCTGTCTCTCTCGCTGTCTCTCTCGCTGTCTCACTCGCTGTCTCCCTCGCTGTCTCCCTCGCTGTCTCTCTCGCAGTCTCCCTCACAGTCTCCCTCGCAGTCTCCCTCGCAGTCTCCCTCGCAGTCTCCCTCGCTTTCTCCCTCGCTGTCACTCTCGCAGTCACTCTCGCAGTCACTCTCCATGTCTCCCTCGCTGTCTCCCTCGCTTTCTCTCTCGCTGTCTCCCTCGCTGTCCCTCTCGCTGTCTCTCTCGCAGTCTCCCTCGCTGTCTCCCTCGCTGTCTCTCGCAGTCTCCCTTGCAGTCTCCCTTGCAGTCTCTCTTGCAGTCTCCCTCGCAGTCTCACTGGCAGTCTCTCTCGCTGTAGCCCTCGCACTCTCTCAAGCAGTGTCTCTCGCAGTCTCCCTCGCATTCTCCCTCGCTGTCGCCCTCGCAGTCTCCCTCGTGGTCTCCCTCGCAGTCTCCCTCGCCGACTCCCTCGCAGTCTCTCTCGCAGTCTCCCTCGCAGTCTCCCTCGCAGTCTCCCTCGCAGTCTCTCTCGCTGTAGCCCACGCAGTCTCTCTCGCAGACTCTCTCGCAGTCTCGCTCGCAGTCTCCCTCGCTGTCTCTCTCGCTATCTCCATCGCTGTCTAACTCGCTGTCTACCTCGCATTCTCTCTCGCAGTCTCTCTCGCTGTCTCCCTCGCTGTCTCCCTCGCTGTCTCCCTCGCTGTCTTCCTCGCTGTTTCCCACGATGTCTCTCTCCCTGTCTTTCTCGCTGTCTCTCTCACTGTCTCCCTCGCTGTCTCTCTCGCTGTCTCTCTCGCTGTCTCTATCGCTTTCTCCCTCGCAGTCTCTCTCGCAGACTCTCGCAGTCTCTCGCAGTCTCCCTCGCAGTCTCCCTCGCAGTCTCCCTCGCAGTCTCCCTCGCAGTCTCTCTCGCTGTCCCTCTCGCAGTCTCTCTCGCTGTCTACCTCGATGTCTCGCTCGCTGTCTCCTTTGCAGTCTCTCTCGCTGTCTCTCTCGCTGTCTCTCTCGCAGTCTCTCTCGCTGTCTCCCTCGCAGTCTCCCTCGCAGTCTCTCTCGCAGTCTCTCTCGCAGTCTCTCTCGCTGTCTCCCTCGCTATCTCCCTCGCTGTCACTCTCGCAGTCTCTCGCAGTCTCTCGCAGTCTCCCTCGCTTTCTCCCACGCAGTCTCCCTCGCAGTCTCCCTCACTGTCTGCCTCAAAGTCTCTCTCGCTGTCTCCCTCGCTGTCTCGCTCGCTGTCTCCCTCGCAGTCTCTCTCGCTGTCTCTCTCCCAGTCTCTCTCGCTGTCTCCCTCGCAGTCTCTCTCGCTGTCTCCCTCGCAGTCTCTCTCGCTTTCTCCCTCGCTGTCTCTCTCGCAGTCTCTCTCGCTGTCTCTCTCGCAGTCTCTCTCGCCGCCTCTTTCGCAGTCTCTCTCGCCTTCTCTCTCGCCGTCTCTCTCGCTGTCTCCCTCGCATTTTCTCTCGCATTTTCTCTCGCAGTCACTCTCGCTATCTCCCTTGCAGTCTCTCTCGCTGTCTCCATCGCTGTCTAACTCGCTGTCGACCTCGCATTCTCTCTCACAGTATCTTTCGCAGTCTCTCTCGCAGTCTCTCACGCTGTCTCCCTTGCAGTGTCCCTTGCAGTCTCCCTCGCTGTCTCCCTCGCTGTCTCCATCGGTGTCTCCCTCGCAGTCTCCCTCGCTGTCTCCCTCGCTGTCTCCCTCGCTGTCTCCCTCGCAGTCTTGCTCGCTGTCTCTCTCGCAGTCTCTCTCACAGACTCTCTCGCAGTCTCCCTCGCTGTCTCCCTCGCTGTCTCTCTCGCTGTCTCCCTCGCATTTTCTCTCGCAGTCTCTCTCGCTATCTCCCTTGCAGTCTCTCTCTCTATCTCCATCGCTGTCTAACTCGCTGTCGACCTCGCATTCTCTCTCACAGTCTCTCTCGCTGTCTCCCTCGCTGTCTCCCTCGCTGTCTCCCTCGCTGTCTTCCTCGCTGTTTCCCTCGATGTCTCTCTCGCTGTCTCTTTCGCTGTCTCTCTCACTGTCTCCCTCGCTGTCTCTCTCGCTGTCTCTCTCGCTGTCTCTATCGCTGTCTCCCTCGCTGTCTCTCTCGCAGTCTCCCTTGCAGTCTCTCTCGCTGTAGACCTCGCAGTCTCCCTCGCAGTCTCCCTCGCAGTCTCCCTCGCAGTCTCCCTCGCAGTCTCTCTCGCTGTCCCTCTCGCAGTCTCTCTCGCTGTCTACCTCGATGTCTCGCTCGCTGTCTCCCTTGCAGTCTCTCTCGCTGTCTCTCTCGCTGTCTCTCTCGCAGTCTCTCTCGCTGTCTCCCTCGCAGTCTCCCTCGCTGTCCCTCTCGCAGTCTCTCTCGCTGTCTACCTCGATGTCTCGCTCGATGTCTCCCTTGCAGTCTCTCTCGCTGTCTCCCTCGCTGTCTCGCTCGCTGTCTCCCTCGCAGTCTCTCTCGCTGTCTCTCTCCCAGTCTCTCTCGCTGTCTCCCTCGCAGTCTCTCTCGCTGTCTCCCTCGCAGTCTCTCTCGCTTTCTCCCTCGCTGTCTCTCTCGCAGTCTCTCTCGCTGTCTCTCTCGCAGTCTCTCTCGCCGCCTCTTTCGCAGTCTCTCTCGCCTTCTCTCTCGCCGTCTCTCTCGCTGTCTCCCTCGCATTTTCTCTCGCATTTTCTCTCGCAGTCACTCTCGCTATCTCCCTTGCAGTCTCTCTCGCTGTCTCCATCGCTGTCTAACTCGCTGTCGACCTCGCATTCTCTCTCACAGTATCTTTCGCAGTCTCTCTCGCAGTCTCTCACGCTGTCTCCCTTGCAGTGTCCCTTGCAGTCTCCCTCGCTGTCTCCCTCGCTGTCTCCATCGGTGTCTCCCTCGCAGTCTCCCTCGCTGTCTCCCTCGCTGTCTCCCTCGCAGTCTTGCTCGCTGTCTCTCTCGCAGTCTCTCTCACAGACTCTCTCGCAGTCTCCCTCGCTGTCTCCCTCGCTGTCTCTCTCGCTGTCTCCCTCGCATTTTCTCTCGCAGTCTCTCTCGCTATCTCGCTTGCAGTCTCTCTCTCTATCTCCATCGCTGTCTAACTCGCTGTCGACCTCGCATTCTCTCTCACAGTCTCTCTCGCTGTCTCCCTCGCTGTCTCCCTCGCTGTCTCCCTCGCTGTCTTCCTCGCTGTTTCCCTCGATGTCTCTCTCGCTGTCTCTTTCGCTGTCTCTCTCACTGTCTCCCTCGCTGTCTCTCTCGCTGTCTCTCTCGCTGTCTCTATCGCTGTCTCCCTCGCTGTCTCTCTCGCAGTCTCCCTTGCAGTCTCTCTCGCTGTAGACCTCGCAGTCTCCCTCGCAGTCTCCCTCGCAGTCTCCCTCGCAGTCTCCCTCGCAGTCTCTCTCGCTGTCCCTCTCGCAGTCTCTCTCGCTGTCTACCTCGATGTCTCGCTCGCTGTCTCCCTTGCAGTCTCTCTCGCTGTCTCTCTCGCTGTCTCTCTCGCAGTCTCTCTCGCTGTCTCCCTCGCAGTCTCCCTCGCAGTCTCTCTCGCAGTCTCTCTCGCAGTCTCTCTCGCTGTCTCCCTCGCTATCTCCCTCGCTGTCTCTCTCGCAGTCTCTCGCAGTCTCTCGCAGTCTCCCTCACTTTCTCCCTCGCAGTCTCCCTCGCAGTCTCCCTCGCAGTCTCTCTCGCAGTCTCCCTCGATGTCTCTCTCGCTGTCTCCCTCGCTGTCTCTCGCAGTCTCCCTCGCAGTCTCTCTCTCAGACTCTCTCACTGACTCTCTCTCTGTCTCTCTCGCAGTCTCTCTCGCCGCCTCTTTCGCCGCCTCTCTCGCCGTCCCTCTCGCGGTCTCTCTCGCTGTCTCCCTCGCATTTTCTCTCGCAGTCTCTCTCGCAGTCTCTCTCGCTATCTCCCTTGCAGTCTCTCTCGCTGTCTCCCTCGCTGTCTCCCTCGCTGTCTCCCTCGCTGTCACCCTCGCAGTCTCTGGCAGTCTCTCTGGCAGTCTCTCTCGCAGTCACTCTCGCCATCTCCCTCGGCGGCTCTCTCGCCATCTCTCTCGCCGTCTCTCTCGCAGTCTCTCTCGCTGTCTCTCTCGCTGTCTCTATCGCAGTCTCCTTCGCAGTCTCTCTCGCAGTCTCTCTCGCTGTAGCCCTCACTGTCTCTCTCGCAGTCTCTCTCGCAGTCTCCCTCGCAGTCTCCCTCGCAGTCTCCCTCGCAGTCTCTCTCGCTGTCACCCTCGCTGTCTCCCTCACTCTCTCCTTCGAAGTCTCTCTCGCAGTCTCTCTTGCTGTCTCCCTCGCATTCACTCTCCCTGTCTCTCTCGCGGTCTCTCTCGCTGTCTCCCTCCCTGTCTCTGGCAGTCTCCTTCGCTGTCTCTCTCGCAGTCTCTCTCACTGTAGCCCTCGCAGTCTCTCTCGCAGTCTCTCTCGCAGTCTCCCTCGCAGTCTCCCTCGCATTCTCCCTCACTGTCTGCCTCGCAGTCTCTCTCGCTGTCTCCCTCGCTGTCTCGCTCGCTGTCTCCCTCGCAGTCTCTCTCGCTGTCTCTCTCCCAGTCTCTCTCGCTGTCTCCCTCGCAGTCTCTCTCGCTGTCTCCCACGCAGTCTCTCTCGCTTCCTCCCTCGCTGTCTCTCTCGCAGACTCTCTCGCTGTCTCTCTCGCAGTCTCTCTCGCCGCCTCCATCGCCGCCTCTCTCACCGTCTCTCTCGCAGTCTCTCTCGCAGTCACTCTCGCCATCTCCCTCACCGGCTCTCTCGCCATCTCTCTCGCCGTCTCTCTCGCAGCCTCTCTCGCTGTCTCTCTCACTGTCTCTCTCGCTGTCACCCTCGCTGTCTCACTCGCAGTCTCTCTCGCAGTCTCTCTTGCTGTCTCCCTCGCATTCACTCTCCCTGTCTCTCTCGCGGTCTCTCTCGCTGTCTCCCTCCCTGTCTCTCGCAGTCTCCCTCGCTGTCTCTCTCGCAGTCTCTCTCGCTGTAGCCCTCACAGTCTGTCTCGCAGTCTCCCTCGCAGTCTCCCACGCAGTCTCCCTCGCAGTCTCCCTCACTGTCTGCCTCGGAGTCTCTCTCGCTGTCTCACTCGCTGTCTGGCTCGCTGTCTCCCTCGCAGTCTCTCTCGCTGTCTCTCTCCCAGTCTCTCTCGCAGTCACTCTCGCCATCTCCCTCGCCGGCTCTCTCGCCATCTCTCTCGCCGTCTCTCTCGCAGTCTCTCTCGCTATCTCTCTCGCTGTCTCTCTCGCTGTCACCCTCGCTGTCTCCCTCGCTGTCTCCCTGGCAGTCTCTCTCGCAGTCTCTCTTGCTGTCTCCCTCGCATTCACTCTCCCTGTCTCTCTCGCGGTCTCTCTCGCTGTCTACCTCCCTGTCTCTCGCAGTCTCCCTCGCCGTCTCTCTCGCAGTCTCTCTCGCTGTAGCCCTCGCAGTCTCTCTCGCAGTCTCTCTCGCAGTCTCCCTCGCAGTCTCCCACGCAGTCTCCCGCGCAGTCTCCCTCACTGTCTGACTCGCAGTCTCTCTCGCTGTCTCCCTCCCTGTCTCTCGCAGTCTCCCTCGCTGTCTCTCTCGCTGTCTCTCTCGCTGCAGACCTCGCAGTCTCTCTCGCAGTCTCTCTCGCAGTCTCCCTCGCAGTCTCCCTCGCAGTCTCCCACGCAGTCTCCCTCTCAGTCTCCCTCACTGACTGCCTCGCAGTCTCTCTCGCTGTCTCCCTCGCTGTCTCGCTCGCTGTCTCCCTCGCAGTCTCTCTCGCTGTCTCTCTCCCAGTCTCTCTCGCTGTCTCCCTCGCAGTCTCTCTCGCTGTCTCCCTCGCAGTCTACTCTCGCTTTCTCCCTCGCTGTCTCCCTCGCAGTCTCTCTCGCTGTCTCTCTCGCAGTCTCTCTCGCCGCCTCTCTCGCAGTCTCCCTCGCAGTCTCCCTCACTGTCTGCCTCGCAGTCTCTCTCGCTGTCTCCCACGCTGTCTCGCTCGCTGTCTCCCTCGCAGTCTCTCTCGCTGGCTCTCTCCCAGTCTCTCTCGCTGTCTCCCTCGCAGTCTCTCTCGCTGTCTCCCTCGCAGTCTCTCTCGCTTTCTCCCTCGCTGTCTCTCTCGCAGTCTCTCTCGCCGTCTCTCTCGCTGTCTCCCTCGCATTTTCTCTCGCATTTTCTCTCGCAGTCTCTCTCGCAGTCACTCTCGCTATCTCCCTTGCAGTCTCTCTCGCTGTATCCATCGCTGTCGACCTCGCATTCTCTCTCAAAGTCTCTCTCGCTGTCTCTCTCGATGTCTCCCTCGCATTTTCTCTCGCCGTCTCTCTCGCAGTCTCTCTCGCTATCTCTCTCGCTGTCTCTCTCGCTGTCACCCTCGCTGTCTCCCTCGCTGTCTCCCTGGCAGTCTCTCTCGCAGTCTCTCTTGCTGTCTCCCTCGCATTCACTCTCCCTGTCTCTCTCGCGGTCTCTCTCGCTGTCTCCCTCCCTGTCTCTCGCAGTCTCCCTCGCCGTCTCTCTCGCAGTCTCTCTCGCTGTAGCCCTCGCAGTCTCTCTCGCAGTCTCTCTCGCAGTATCTCTCGCAGTCTCTCTCGCAGTCTCTCTCGCTGTCTGCATTGCAGTCTCCCTTGCAGTCTCCCTCGCTGTCTCCCTCGCCGTCTCCCTCGCTGTCTCCCTCGCAGTCTCCCTCGCTGTCTCCCTCGCTGTCTCCCTCGCAGTCTCTCTCGCTGTCTCCCTTGCAGTCTCTCCCGCTGTCTCCCTCGCAGTCTCGCTCGCTGTCTCTCTCGCAGTCTCTCTCGCTGTCTCTCTCACTGTCTCCCTCGCTGTCTCTCTCGCTGTCTCTCTCGCTGTCTCTATCGCTGTCTCCCTCGCTGTCTCTCTCGCAGTCTCCCTTGCAGTCTCTCTCGCTGCAGCACTCGCAGTCTCTCTCGCAGTCTCTCGCAGTGTCCCTCGCTGTCTCCCTCGCTGTCTCTCTCGCTGTCTCCCTCGCATTTTCTCTCGCAGTCTCTCTCGCTATCTCCCTTGCAGTCTCTCTCGCTATCTGCATCGCTGTCTAACTCGCTGTCTACCTCGCATTCTCTCTCACAGCCTCTCTCGCTGTCTCTCTCGCTGTCTCTCTCGCTGTCTCTCTCACTGTCTCCCTCGCTGTCTCTCTCGCTGTCTCTCTCGCTGACTCTATCGCTGTCTCCCTCGCTGTCTCTCTCGCAGTCTCCCTTGCAGTCTCTCTCGCTGTAGCCCTCGCAGTCTCTCTAGCAGTCTCTCGCAGTCTCCCTCGCAGTCTCCTTCGCAGTCTCCCTCGCAGTCTCTCTCGCTGTCTCTCTCGCAGTCTCTCTCGCTGTCTACCTCGATGTCTCGCTCGCTGTCTCCCTTGCAGTCTCTCTCGCTGTCACCCTCGCTGTCTCACTCGCAGTCTCTCTCGCAGTCTCTCTTGCTGTCTCCCTCGCATTCACTCTCCCTGTCTCTCTCGCGGTCTCTCTCGCTGTCTCCCTCCCTGTCTCTCGCAGTCTCCCTCGCTGTCTCTCTCGCAGTCTCTCTCGCTGTAGCCCTCACAGTCTGTCTCGCAGTCTCCCTCGCAGTCTCCCACGCAGTCTCCCTCGCAGTCTCCCTCACTGTCTGCCTCGGAGTCTCTCTCGCTGTCTCACTCGCTGTCTGGCTCGCTGTCTCCCTCGCAGTCTCTCTCGCTGTCTCTCTCCCAGTCTCTCTCGCAGTCACTCTCGCCATCTCCCTCGCCGGCTCTCTCGCCATCTCTCTCGCCGTCTCTCTCGCAGTCTCTCTCGCTATCTCTCTCGCTGTCTCTCTCGCTGTCACCCTCGCTGTCTCCCTCGCTGTCTCCCTCGCTGTCTCCCTGGCAGTCTCTCTCGCAGTCTCTCTTGCTGTCTCCCTCGCATTCACTCTCCCTGTCTCTCTCGCGGTCTCTCTCGCTGTCTCCCTCCCTGTCTCTCGCAGTCTCCCTCGCCGTCTCTCTCGCAGTCTCTCTCGCTGTAGCCCTCGCAGTCTCTCTCGCAGTCTCTCTCGCAGTCTCCCTCGCAGTCTCACACGCAGTCTCCCGCGCAGTCTCCCTCACTGTCTGACTCGCAGTCTCTCTCGCTGTCTCCCTCCCTGTCTCTCGCAGTCTCCCTCGCTGTCTCTCTCGCTGTCTCTCTCGCTGCAGACCTCGCAGTCTCTCTCGCAGTCTCTCTCGCAGTCTCCCTCGCAGTCTCCCTCGCAGTCTCCCACGCAGTCTCCCTCGCAGTCTCCCTCACTGACTGCCTCGCAGTCTCTCTCGCTGTCTCCCTCGCTGTCTCGCTCGCTGTCTCCCTCGCAGTCTCTCTCGCTGTCTCTCTCCCAGTCTCTCTCGCTGTCTCTCTCCCAGTCTCTCTCGCTGTCTCCCTCGCAGTCTCTCTCGCTGTCTCCCTCGCATTCTCCCTCGCTGTCTCCCTCGCAGTCTCTCTCGCTGTCTCTCTCGCAGTCTCTCTCGCCGCCTCTCTCGCAGTCTCCCTCGCAGTCTCCCTCACTGTCTGCCTCGCAGTCTCTCTCGCTGTCTCCCACGCTGTCTCGCTCGCTGTCTCCCTCGCAGTCTCTCTCGCTGGCTCTCTCCCAGTCTCTCTCGCTGTCTCCCTCGCAGTCTCTCTCGCTGTCTCCCTCGCAGTCTCTCTCGCTTTCTCCCTCGCTGTCTCTCTCGCAGTCTCTCTCGCCGTCTCTCTCGCTGTCTCCCTCGCATTTTCTCTCGCATTTTCTCTCGCAGTCTCTCTCGCAGTCACTCTCGCTATCTCCCTTGCAGTCTCGCTCGCTGTATCCATCGCTGTCGACCTCGCATTCTCTCTCAAAGTCTCTCTCGCTGTCTCTCTCGATGTCTCCCTCGCATTTTCTCTCGCCGTCTCTCTCGCAGTCTCTCTCGCTATCTCTCTCGCTGTCTCTCTCGCTGTCACCCTCGCTGTCTCCCTCGCTGTCTCCCTGGCAGTCTCTCTCGCAGTCTCTCTTGCTGTCTCCCTCGCATTCACTCTCCCTGTCTCTCTCGCGGTCTCTCTCGCTGTCTCCCTCCCTGTCTCTCGCAGTCTCCCTCGCCGTCTCTCTCACAGTCTCTCTCGCTGTAGCCCTCGCAGTCTCTCTCGCAGTCTCTCTCGCAGTCTCCCTCGCAGTCTCCCACGCAGTCTCCCGCGCAGTCTCCCTCACTGTCTGACTCGCAGTATCTCTCGCTGTCTCCCTCCCTGTCTCTCGCAGTCTCCCTCGCTGTCTCTCTCGCTGTCTCTCTCGCTGCAGACCTCGCAGTCTCTCTCGCAGTCTCTCTCGCAGTCTCCCTCGCAGTCTCCCTCGCAGTCTCCCACGCAGTCTCCCTCGCAGTCTCCCTCACTGACTGCCTCGCAGTCTCTCTCGCTGTCTCCCTCGCTGTCTCGCTCGCTGTCTCCCTCGCAGTCTCTCTCGCTGTCTCTCTCCCAGTCTCTCTCGCTGTCTCCCTCGCAGTCTCTCTCGCTGTCTCCCTCGCAGTCTCTCTCGCTTTCTCCCTCGCTGTCTCCCTCGCAGTCTCTCTCGCTGTCTCTCTCGCAGTCTCTCTCGCCGCCTCTCTCGCAGTCTCCCTCGCAGTCTCCCTCACTGTCTGCCTCGCAGTCTCTCTCGCTGTCTCCCACGCTGTCTCGCTCGCTGTCTCCCTCGCAGTCTCTCTCGCTGGCTCTCTCCCAGTCTCTCTCGCTGTCTCCCTCGCAGTCTCTCTCGCTGTCTCCCTCGCAGTCTCTCTCGCTTTCTCCCTCGCTGTCTCTCTCGCAGTCTCTCTCGCCGTCTCTCTCGCTGTCTCCCTCGCATTTTCTCTCGCATTTTCTCTCGCAGTCTCTCTCGCAGTCACTCTCGCTATCTCCCTTGCAGTCTCTCTCGCTGTATCCATCGCTGTCGACCTCGCATTCTCTCTCAAAGTCTCTCTCGCTGTCTCTCTCGATGTCTCCCTCGCATTTTCTCTCGCAGTATCTCTCGCAGTCTCTCACGCAGTCTCTCTCGCTGTCTCCATTGCAGTCTCCCTTGCAGTCTCCCTCGCTGTCTCCCTCGCCGTCTCCCTCGCTGTCTCCCTCGCAGTCTCCCTCGCTGTCTCCCTCGCTGTCTCCCTCGCAGTCTCTCTCGCTGTCTCCCTTGCAGTCTCTCCCGCTGTCTCCCTCGCAGTCTCGCTCGCTGTCTCTCTCGCAGTCTCTCTCGCTGTCTCTCTCACTGTCTCCCTCGCTGTCTCTCTCGCTGTCTCTCTCGCTGTCTCTATCGCTGTCTCCCTCGCTGTCTCTCTCGCAGTCTCCCTTGCAGTCTCTCTCGCTGCAGCACTCGCAGTCTCTCTCGCAGTCTCTCGCAGTGTCCCTCGCTGTCTCCCTCGCTGTCTCTCTCGCTGTCTCCCTCGCATTTTCTCTCGCAGTCTCTCTCGCTATCTCCCTTGCAGTCTCTCTCGCTATCTGCATCGCTGTCTAACTCGCTGTCTACCTCGCATTCTCTCTCGCAGCCTCTCTCGCTGTCTCTCTCGCTGTCTCTCTCGCTGTCTCTCTCACTGTCTCCCTCGCTGTCTCTCTCGCTGTCTCTCTCGCTGACTCTATCGCTGTCTCCCTCGCTGTCTCTCTCGCAGTCTCCCTTGCAGTCTCTCTCGCTGTAGCCCTCGCAGTCTCTCTAGCAGTCTCTCGCAGTCTCCCTCGCAGTCTCCTTCGCAGTCTCCCTCGCAGTCTCTCTCGCTGTCTCTCTCGCAGTCTCTCTCGCTGTCTACCTCGATGTCTCGCTCGCTGTCTCCCTTGCAGTCTCTCTCGCTGTCACCCTCGCTGTCTCACTCGCAGTCTCTCTCGCAGTCTCTCTTGCTGTCTCCCTCGCATTCACTCTCCCTGTCTCTCTCGCGGTCTCTCTCGCTGTCTCCCTCCCTGTCTCTCGCAGTCTCCCTCGCTGTCTCTCTCGCAGTCTCTCTCGCTGTAGCCCTCACAGTCTGTCTCGCAGTCTCCCTCGCAGTCTCCCACGCAGTCTCCCTCGCAGTCTCCCTCACTGTCTGCCTCGGAGTCTCTCTCGCTGTCTCACTCGCTGTCTGGCTCGCTGTCTCCCTCGCAGTCTCTCTCGCTGTCTCTCTCCCAGTCTCTCTCGCAGTCACTCTCGCCATCTCCCTCGCCGGCTCTCTCGCCATCTCTCTCGCCGTCTCTCTCGCAGTCTCTCTCGCTATCTCTCTCGCTGTCTCTCTCGCTGTCACCCTCGCTGTCTCCCTCGCTGTCTCCCTGGCAGTCTCTCTCGCAGTCTCTCTTGCTGTCTCCCTCGCATTCACTCTCCCTGTCTCTCTCGCGGTCTCTATCGCTGTCTCCCTCCCTGTCTCTCGCAGTCTCCCTCGCCGTCTCTCTCGCAGTCTCTCTCGCTGTAGCCCTCGCAGTCTCTCTCGCAGTCTCTCTCGCAGTCTCCCTCGCAGTCTCCCACGCAGTCTCCCGCGCAGTCTCCCTCACTGTCTGACTCGCAGTCTCTCTCGCTGTCTCCCTCCCTGTCTCTCGCAGTCTCCCTCGCTGTCTCTCTCGCTGTCTCTCTCGCTGCAGACCTCGCAGTCTCTCTCGCAGTCTCTCTCGCAGTCTCCCTCGCAGTCTCCCTCGCAGTCTCCCACGCATTCTCCCTCGCAGTCTCCCTCACTGACTGCCTCGCAGTCTCTCTCGCTGTCTCCCTCGCTGTCTCGCTCGCTGTCTCCCTCGCAGTCTCTCTCGCTGTCTCTCTCCCAGTCTCTCTCGCTGTCTCCCTCGCAGTCTCTCTCGCTGTCTCCCTCGCAGTCTCTCTCGCTTTCTCCCTCGCTGTCTCCCTCGCAGTCTCTCTCGCTGTCTCTCTCGCAGTCTCTCTCGCCGCCTCTCTCGCAGTCTCCCTCGCAGTCTCCCTCACTGTCTGCCTCGCAGTCTCTCTCGCTGTCTCCCACGCTGTCTCGCTCGCTGTCTCCCTCGCAGTCTCTCTCGCTGGCTCTCTCCCAGTCTCTCTCGCTGTCTCCCTCGCAGTCTCTCTCGCTGTCTCCCTCGCAGTCTCTCTCGCTTTCTCCCTCGCTGTCTCTCTCGCAGTCTCTCTCGCCGTCTCTCTCGCTGTCTCCCTCGCATTTTCTCTCGCATTTTCTCTCGCAGTCTCTCTCGCAGTCACTCTCGCTATCTCCCTTGCAGTCTCTCTCGCTGTATCCATCGCTGTCGACCTCGCATTCTCTCTCAAAGTCTCTCTCGCTGTCTCTCTCGATGTCTCCCTCGCATTTTCTCTCGCAGTATCTCTCGCAGTCTCTCTCGCAGTCTCTCTCGCTGTCTCCATTGCAGTCTCAATTGCAGTCTCCCTCGCTGTCTCCCTCGCCGTCTCCCTCGCTGTCTCCCTCGCAGTCTCCCTCGCTGTCTCCCTCGCTGTCTCCCTCGCAGTCTCTCTCGCTGTCTCCCTTGCAGTCTCTCCCGCTGTCTCCCTCGCAGTCTCGCTCGCTGTCTCTCTCGCAGTCTCTCTCGCTGTCTCTCTCACTGTCTCCCTCGCTGTCTCTCTCGCTGTCTCTCTCGCTGTCTCTATCGCTGTCTCCCTCGCTGTCTCTCTCGCAGTCTCCCTTGCAGTCTCTCTCGCTGCAGCACTCGCAGTCTCTCTCGCAGTCTCTCGCAGTGTCCCTCGCTGTCTCCCTCGCTGTCTCTCTCGCTGTCTCCCTCGCATTTTCTCTCGCAGTCTCTCTCGCTATCTCCCTTGCAGTCTCTCTCGCTATCTGCATCGCTGTCTAACTCGCTGTCTACCTCGCATTCTCTCTCGCAGCCTCTCTCGCTGTCTCTCTCGCTGTCTCTCTCGCTGTCTCTCTCACTGTCTCCCTCGCTGTCTCTCTCGCTGTCTCTCTCGCTGACTCTATCGCTGTCTCCCTCGCTGTCTCTCTCGCAGTCTCCCTTGCAGTCTCTCTCGCTGTAGCCCTCGCAGTCTCTCTAGCAGTCTCTCGCAGTCTCCCTCGCAGTCTCCTTCGCAGTCTCCCTCGCAGTCTCTCTCGCTGTCTCTCTCGCAGTCTCTCTCGCTGTCTACCTCGATGTCTCGCTCGCTGTCTCCCTTGCAGTCTCTCTCGCTGTCTCTCTCGCTGTCGCTCTCGTGGTCTCTCTCGCTGTCTCCCTCGCTATCTCCCTCGCTGTCTCTCTCGCTGTCTCCCTCGCATTTTCTCTCGCAGTCTCTCCCGCAGTCTCTCTCGCTATCTCCCTTGCAGTCTCTCTCGCTGTCTCCCTCGCTGTCTCCCTCGCTGTCTCCCTCGCTGTCACCCTCGCAGTCTCTGGCAGTCTCTCTGGCAGTCTCTCTCGCAGTCACTCTCGCCATCTCCCTCGGCGGCTCTCTCGCCGTCTCTCTCGCAGTCTCTCTCGCTGTGTCTCTCGCTGTCTCTCTCGCAGTCTCCTTCGCAGTCTCTCTCGCAGTCTCTCTCGCTGTAGCCCTCACTGTCTCTCTCGCAGTCTCTCTCGCCGTCTCCCTCGCAGTCTCCCTCGCAGTCTCCCTCGCAGTCTCTCTCGCTGTCACCCTCGCTGTCTCCCTCGCTCTCTCCCTCGAAGTCTCTCTCGCAGTCTCTCTTGCTGTCTCCCTCGCATTCACTCTCCCTGTCTCTCTCGCGGTCTCTCTCGCTGTCTCCCTCCCTGTCTCTCGCAGTCTCCCTCGCTGTCTCTCTCGCAGTCTCCCTCGCAGTCTCCCTCACTGTCTGCCTCGCAGTCTCTCTCGCTGTCTCCATCGCTGTCTCGCTCGCTGTCTCCCTCGCAGTCTCTCTCGCTGTCTCTCTCCCAGTCTCTCTCGCTGTCTCCCTCGCAGTCTCTCTCGCTGTCTCATACGCAGTCTCTGTCGCTTCCTCCCTCGCTGTCTCTCTCGCAGACTCTCTCGCTGTCTCTCTCGCAGTCTCTCTCGCCGCCTCTCTCGCCGCCTCTCTCACCGTCTCTCTCGCAGTCTCTCTCGCAGTCACTCTCGCCATCTCCCTCGCCGGCTCTCTCGCCATCTCTCTCGCCGTCTCTCTCGCAGTCTCTCTCGCTGTCTCTCTCGCTGTCTCTCTCGCTGTCACCCTCGCTGTCTCCCTCGCTGTCTCCCTCGCAGTCTCTCTCGCAGTCTCTCTTGCTGTCTACCTCGCATTCACTCTCCTTGTCTCACTCGCGGTCTCTCTCGCAGTCTCCCTCGCTGTCTCTCTCGCAGTCTCTCTCGCTGTAGCCCTCGCAGTCTCTCTCGCAGTCTCTCTCGCAGTCTCCCTCGCAGTCTCCCTCGCAGTCTCCCACGCAGTCTCTCTCGCTGTAGCCCTCGCAGTCTCTCTCGCAGTCTCTCTCGCAGTCTCCCTCGCAGTCTATCTCGCTCTCTCTCTCCCAGTCTCTCTCGCAGTCACTCTCGCCATCTCCCTCGCCGGCTCTCTCGCCATCTCTCTCGCCGTCTTTCTCGCAGTCTCTCTCGCTGTCTCGCTCGCTGTCTCTCTCGCTGTCACCCTCGCTGTCTCTCTCGCTGTCTCTATCGCTGTCTCCCTCGCTGTCTCTCTCGCAGTCTCCCTTGCAGTCTCTCTCTCTGTAGCCCTCGCAGTCTCTCGCAGTGTCCCTCGCTGTCTCCCTCGCTGTCTCTCTCGCTGTCTCCCTCGCATTTTCTCTCGCAGTCTCTCTCGCAGTCTCCCTCGCAGTCTCCCTCGCAGTCTCCCACGCAGTCTCTCTCGCTGTAGCCCTCGCAGTCTCTCTCGCAGTCTCTCTCGCAGTCTCCCTCGCAGTCTATCTCGCTCTCTCTCTCCCAGTCTCTCTCGCAGTCACTCTCGCCATCTCCCTCGCCGGCTCTCTCGCCATCTCTCTCGCCGTCTTTCTCGCAGTCTCTCTCGCTGTCTCGCTCGCTGTCTCTCTCGCTGTCACCCTCGCTGTCTCTCTCGCTGTCTCTATCGCTGTCTCCCTCGCTGTCTCCCTCGCTGTCTCCCTCGCTGTCTCCCTCGCTGTCTTGCTCGCTGTTTCCCTCGCTGTCTCTCTCGCTGTCTCTCTTGCTGTCTCTCTCACTGTCTCCCTCGCTGTCTCTCTCGCTGTCTCTCTCGCTGACTCTATCGCTGTCTCCCTCGCTGTCTCTCTCGCAGTCTCCCTTGCAGTCTCTCTCGCTGTAGCCCTCGCAGTCTCTCTCGCAGTCTCTCGCAGTCTCCCTCGCAGTCTCCTTCGCAGTCTCCCTCGCAGTCTCTCTCGCTGTCTCTATCGCAGTCTCTCTCGCTGTCTACCTCGATGTCTCGCTCGCTGTATCCCTTGCAGTCTCTCTCGCTGTCTCTCTCGCTGTCTCTCTCGCAGTCTCCATCGCTGTATCCCTCGCAGTCTCCCTCGCAGTCTTTCTCGCAGTCTCTCTCGCAGTCTCTCTCGCTGTCTCCCTCGCTATCTCCCTCGCTGTCTCTCTCGCTGTCTCCCTCGCACTTTCTCTCGCAGTCTCTCTCGCTATCTCCCTTGCAGTCTCTCTCGCTGTCTCCCTCGCTGTCTCCCTCGCTGTCTCCCTCGCTGTCACCCTCGCAGTCTCTGGCAGTCTCTCTGGCAGTCTCTCTCGCAGTCACTCTCGCCATCTCCCTCGGCGGCTCTCTCGCCATCTCTCTCGCCGTCTGTCTCGCAGTCTCTCTCGCAGTCTCTCTCGCAGTCTCTCTCGCTGTAGCCCTCACTGTCTCTCTCGCAGTCTCTCTCGCCGTCTCCCTCGCAGTCTCCCTCGCAGTCTCCCTCGCAGTCTCCCTCGCAGTCTCCCTCGCTGTCACCCTCACTGTCTCCCTCGCTCTCTCCCTCGAAGTCTCTCTCGCAGTCTCTCTTGCTGTCTCCCTCGCATTCACTCTCCCTGTCTCTCTCGCGGTCTCTCTCGCTGTCTCCCTCCCTGTCTCTCGCAGTCTCCCTCGCTGTCTCTCTCGCAGTCTCCCTCGCAGTCTCCCTCACTGTCTACCTCGCAGTCTCTCTCGCTGTCTCCATCGCTGTCTCGCTCGCTGTCTCCCTCGCAGTCTCTCTCGCTGTCTCTCTCCCAGCCTCTCTCGCTGTCTCCCTCGCAGTCTCTCTCGCTGTCTCATACGCAGTCTCTCTCGCTTCCTCCCTCGCTGTCTCTCTCGCAGACTCTCTCGCTGTCTCTCTCGCAGTCTCTCTCGCCGCCTCTCTCGCCGCCTCTCTCACCGTCTCTCTCGCAGTCTCTCTCGCAGTCACTCTCGCCATCTCCCTCGCCGGCTCTCTCGCCATCTCTCTCGCCGTCTCTCTCGCAGTCTCTCTCGCTGTCTCTCTCGCTGTCTCTCTCGCTGTCACCCTCGCTGTCTCCCTCGCTGTCTCCCTCGCAGTCTCTCTCGCAGTCTCTCTTGCTGTCTACTTCGCATTCACTCTCCCTGTCTCTCTCGCGGTCTCTCTCGCAGTCTCCCTCGCTGTCTCTCTCGCAGTCTCTCTCACTGTAGTCCTCGCAGTCTCTCTCGCAGTCTCTCTCGCAGTCTCCCTCGCAGTCTCCCTCGCAGTCTCCCACGCAGTCTCCCTCGCAGTCTCCCTCACTGTCTGCCTCGCAGTCTCTCTCGCTGTCTCCCTCGCTTTCCCGCTCGCTGTCTCCCTCGCAGTCTATCTCGCTGTCTCTCTCCCAGTCTCTCTCGCAGTCACTCTCGCCATCTCCCTCGCCGGCTCTCTCGCCATGTCTCTCGCCGTCTCTCTCGCAGTCTCTCTCGCTTTCTCTCTCGCTGTCTCTCTCGCTGTCACCCTCGCTGTCTCCCTCGCTGTCTCCCTGGCAGTCTCTCTCGCAGTCTCTCTTGCTGTCTCCCTCGCATTCACTCTCGCTGTCTCTCTCGCGGTCTCTCTCGCTGTCTCCCTCCCTGTCTCTCGCAGTCTCCCTCGCCGTCTCTCTCGCCGGCTCTCTCGCCATGTCTCTCGCCGTCTCTCTCGCAGTCTCTCTCGCTTTCTCTCTCGCTGTCTCTCTCGCTGTCACCCTCGCTGTCTCCCTCGCTGTCACCCTCGCAGTCTCTGGCAGTCTCTCTGGCAGTCTCTCTCGCAGTCACTCTCGCCATCTCCCTCGGCGGCTCTCTCGCCATCTCTCTCGCCGTCTGTCTCGCAGTCTCTCTCGCAGTCTCTCTCGCAGTCTCTCTCGCTGTAGCCCTCACTGTCTCTCTCGCAGTCTCTCTCGCCGTCTCCCTCGCAGTCTCCCTCGCAGTCTCCCTCGCAGTCTCCCTCGCAGTCTCCCTCGCTGTCACCCTCACTGTCTCCCTCGCTCTCTCCCTCGAAGTCTCTCTCGCAGTCTCTCTTGCTGTCTCCCTCGCATTCACTCTCCCTGTCTCTCTCGCGGTCTCTCTCGCTGTCTCCCTCCCTGTCTCTCGCAGTCTCCCTCGCTGTCTCTCTCGCAGTCTCCCTCGCAGTCTCCCTCACTGTCTACCTCGCAGTCTCTCTCGCTGTCTCCATCGCTGTCTCGCTCGCTGTCTCCCTCGCAGTCTCTCTCGCTGTCTCTCTCCCAGTCTCTCTCGCTGTCTCCCTCGCAGTCTCTCTCGCTGTCTCATACGCAGTCTCTCTCGCTTCCTCCCTCGCTGTCTCTCTCGCAGACTCTCTCGCTGTCTCTCTCGCAGTCTCTCTCGCCGCCTCTCTCGCCGCCTCTCTCACCGTCTCTCTCGCAGTCTCTCTCGCAGTCACTCTCGCCATCTCCCTCGCCGGCTCTCTCGCCATCTCTCTCGCCGTCTCTCTCGCAGTCTCTCTCGCTGTCTCTCTCGCTGTCTCTCTCGCTGTCACCCTCGCTGTCTCCCTCGCTGTCTCCCTCGCAGTCTCTCTCGCAGTCTCTCTTGCTGTCTACCTCGCATTCACTCTCCCTGTCTCTCTCGCGGTCTCTCTCGCAGTCTCCCTCGCTGTCTCTCTCGCAGTCTCTCTCACTGTAGTCCTCGCAGTCTCTCTCGCAGTCTCTCTCGCAGTCTCCCTCGCAGTCTCCCTCGCAGTCTCCCACGCAGTCTCCCTCGCAGTCTCCCTCACTGTCTGCCTCGCAGTCTCTCTCGCTGTCTCCCTCGCTTTCCCGCTCGCTGTCTCCCTCGCAGTCTATCTCGCTGTCTCTCTCCCAGTCTCTCTCGCAGTCACTCTCGCCATCTCCCTCGCCGGCTCTCTCGCCATGTCTCTCGCCGTCTCTCTCGCAGTCTCTCTCGCTTTCTCTCTCGCTGTCTCTCTCGCTGTCACCCTCGCTGTCTCCCTCGCTGTCTCCCTGGCAGTCTCTCTCGCAGTCTCTCTTGCTGTCTCCCTCGCATTCACTCTCGCTGTCTCTCTCGCGGTCTCTCTCGCTGTCTCCCTCCCTGTCTCTCGCAGTCTCCCTCGCCGTCTCTCTCGCAGTCTCTCTCGCTGTAGCCCTCGCAGTCCCTCTCGCAGTCTCTCTCGCAGTCTCACTCGCAGTCTCCCTCGCAGTCTCCCACGCAGTCTCCCGCGCAGTCTCCCTCACTGTCTGCCTCGCAGTCTCGCTCGCTGTTTCCCTCCCTGTCTCTCGCAGTCTCCCTCGCTGTCTCTCTCGCAGTCTCTCTCGCTGTAGACCTCGCAGTCTCTCTCGCAGTCTCTCTCGCAGTCTCCCTCGCAGTCTCCCTCGCAGTCTCCCACGCAGTCTCCCTCGCAGTCTCCCTCACTGTCTGCCTCGCAGTCTCTCTCACTGTCTCCCTCACTGTCTGCCTCGCAGTCTCTCTCGCTGTCTCCCTCGCAGTCTCTCTCGCTGTCTCTCTCCCAGTCTCTCTTGCTGTCTCCCTCGCAGTCTCTCTCGCTGTCTCCCTCGCAGTCTCACTCGCTTTCTCCCTCGCTGTCTCTCTCGCAGTCTCTCTCGCTGTCTCTCTCGCAGTTTCTCTCGCCGCCTCTCTCGCAGTCTCCCTCGCAGTCTCCCTCACTGTCTGCCTCGCAGTCTCTCTCGCTGTCTCCCACGCTGTCTCGCTCGCTGTCTCCCTCGCAGTCTCTCTCGCTGTCTCCCTCGCAGTCTCTCTCGCTTTCTCCCTCGCTGTCCCTCTCGCAGTCTCTCTCGCCGTCTCTCTCGCTGTCTCCCTCGCATTTTCTCTCGCATTTTCTCTCGCAGTCTCCCTCGCAGTCACTCTCGCTATCTCCCTTGCAGTCTCTCTCGCTGTATCCATCGCTGTCTAACTCGCTGTCGACCTCGCATTCTCTCTCACAGTCTCTCTCGCTGTCTCTCTCGATGTCTCCCTCGCATTTTCTCTCGCAGTATCTCTCGCAGTCTCTCTCGCAGTCTCTCTCGCTGTCTCCATTGCAGTCTCCCTTGCAGTCTCCCTCGCTGTCTCCCTCGCCGTCTCCCTCGCTGTCTCCCTCGCAGTCTCCCTCGCTGTCTCCCTCGCTGTCTCCCTCGCTGTCTCCCTCGCTGTCTCTCCCGCTGTCTCCCTCGCAGTCTCGCTCGCTGTCTCTCTCGCAGTCTCTCTCGCTGTCTCTCTCACTGTCTCCCTCGCTGTCTCTCTCGCTGTCTCTCTCGTTATCTCCCTTGCAGTCTCTCTCGCTATCTGCATCGCTGTCTACCTCGCATTCTCTCTCGCAGCCTCTCTCGCTGTCTCCCTCGCTGTCTTCCTCGCTGTTTCCCCTGCTGTCTCTCTCGCTGTCTCTCTCGCTGTCTCTCTCACTGTCTCCCTCGCTGTCTCTCTCGCTGTCTCTCTCGCTGACTCTCTCGCTGTCTCCCTCGCTGTCTCTCTCGCAGTCTCCCTTGCAGTCTCTCTCGCTGTAGCCCTCGCAGTCTCTCTCGCAGTCTCTCGCAGTCTCCCTCGCAGCCTCCTTCGCAGTCTCCCTCGCAGTCTCTCTCGCTGTCTCTCTCGCAGTCTCTCTCGCTGTCTACCTCGATGTCTCGGTCGTTGTCTCCCTTGCAGTCTCTCTCGCTGTCTCTCTCGCTGTCTCTCTCGCAGTCTCTCTCGCTGTCTCCCTCGCAGTCTCCCTCGCAGTCTTTCTCGCATTCTCTCTCGCAGTCTCTCTCGCTGTCTCCCTCGCTATCTCCCTCGCTGTCTCTCTCGCCGTCTCTCGCAGTCTCTCGCAGTCTCCCTCGCTGTCTCCCTCGCATTCTCCCTCGCAGTCTCCCTCGCAGTCTCTCTCGCAGTCTCCCTCGCTGTCGCTCTCGCTGTCTCCCTCGCTGTCTCTCGCAGTCTCCCTCGCAGTCTCTCTCTCAGACTTTCTCACAGACTATCTCGCTGTCTCTCTAGCAGTCTCTCTCGCCGCCTTTCTCGCCGCCTCTCTCGCCGTCCCACTCGTGGTCTCTCTCGCTGTCTCCCTCGCATTTTCTCTCGCAGGCTCTCTCGCTGCAGCCCTCGCAGTCACTCTCGCAGTCTCTCTCGCAGTCTCCCTCGCAGTCTCCCTCGCAGTCTCCCACGCAGTCTCCCTCGCAGTCTCCCTCACTGTGTGCCTCGCAGTCTCTCTCGCTGTCTCCCTCGCTGTCCCGCTCGCTGTCTCCCTTGCAGTCTATCTCGCTATCTCTCTCCCAGTCTCTCTCACAGTCACTCTCGCCATCTCCCTCGCCGGCTCTCTCGCCATCTCTCTCGCCGTCTCTCTCGCAGTCTCTCTCACTTTCTCTCTCGCTGTCTCTCTCGCTGTCACCCTCGCTGTCTTCCTCGCTGTCTCCCTGGCAGTCTCTCTCGCAGTCTCTCTTGCTGTCTCCCTCGCATTCACTCTCCCTGTCTCTCTCGCGGTCTCTCTCGCTGTCTCCCTCCCTGTCTCTCGCAGTCTCCCTCGCCGTCTCTCTCGCAGTCTCTCTCGCTGTAGCCCTAGCAGTCCCTCTCGCAGTCTCTCTCGCAGTCTCACTCGCAGTCTCCCTCGCAGTCTCCCACGCAGTCTCCCGCGCAGTCTCCCTCACTGTCTGCCTCGCAGTCTCGCTCGCTGTCTCCCTCCCTGTCTCTCGCAGTCTCCCTCGCTGTCTCTCTCGCAGTCTCTCTCGCTGTAGACCTCGCAGTCTCTCTCGCAGTCTCTCTCGCAGTCTCCCTCGCAGTCTACCTCGCAGTCTCCCACGCAGTCTCCCTCGCAGTCTCCCTCACTGTCTGCCTCGCAGTCTCTCTCGCTGTCTCCCGCACTGTCTGCCTCGCAGTCTCTCTCGCTGTCTCCCTCGCAGTCTCTCTCGCTGTCTCTCTCCCAGTCTCTCTCGCTGTCTCCCTCGCAGTCTCTCTCGCTGTCTCCCTCGCAGTCTCACTCGCTTTCTCCCTCGCTGTCTCTCTCGCAGTCTCTCTCGCTGTCTCTCTCGCAGTCTCTCTCGCCGCCTCTCTCGCAGTCTCCCTCGCAGTCTCCCTCACTGTCTGCCTCGCAGTCTCTATCGCTGTCTCCCACGCTGTCTCGCTCGCTGTCTCCCTCGCAGTCTCTCTCGCTGTCTCTCTCCCAGTCTCTCTCGCTGTCTCCCTCGCAGTCTCTCTCGCTGTCTCCCTCGCAGTCTCTCTCGCTTTCTCCCTCGCTGTCCCTCTCGCAGTCTCTCTCGCCGTCTCTCTCGCTGTCTCCCTCGCATTTTTCTCGCATTTTCTCTCGCAGTCTCCCTCGCAGTCACTCTCGCTATCTCCCTTGCAGTCTCTCTCGCTGTATCCATCGCTGTCTAACTCGCTGTCGACCTCGCATGCTCTCTCACAGTCTCTCTCGCTGTCTCTCTCGATGTCTCCCTCGCATTTTCTCTCGCAGTATCTCTCGCAGTCTCTCTCGCAGTCTCTCTCGCTGTCTCCATTGCAGTCTCCCTTGCAGTCTCCCTCGCTGTCTCCCTCGCCGTCTCCCTCGCTGTCTCCCTCGCAGTCTCCCTCGCTGTCTCCCTCGCTGTCTCCCTCGCTGTCTCCCTCGCTGTCTCTCCCGCTGTCTCCCTCGCAGTCTCGCTCGCTGTTTCTCTCGCAGTCTCTCTCGCTGTCTCTCTCACTGTCTCCCTCGCTGTCTCTCTCGCTGTCTCTCTCGCTGTCTCCATCGCTGTCTCCCTCGCTGTCTCTCTCGCAGTCTCCCTTGCAGTCTCTCTCGCTGTAGCCCTCGCAGTCTCTCTCGCAGGCTCTCGCAGTCTCCCTCGCTGTCTCCCTCGCATTTTCTCTCGCAGTCTCTCTCGTTATCTCCCTTGCAGTCTCTCTCGCTATCTGCATCGCTGTCTAACTCGCTGTCTACCTCGCATTCTCTCTCGCAGCCTCTCTCGCTGTCTCCCTCGCTGTCTCCCTCGCTGTCTCCCTCGCTGTCTTCCTCGCTGTTTCCCTCGCTGTCTCTCTCGCTGTCTCTCTCGCTGTCTCTCTCAATGTCTCCCTCGCTGTCTCTCTCGCTGTCTCTCTCGCTGACTCTCTCGCTGTCTCCCTCGCTGTCTCTCTCGCAGTCTCCCTTGCAGTCTCTCTCGCTGTAGCCCTCGCAGTCTCTCTCGCAGTCTCTCGCAGTCTCCCTCGCAGCCTCCTTCGCAGTCTCCCTCGCAGTCTCTCTCGCTGTCTCTCTCGCAGTCTCTCTCGCTGTCTACCTCGATGTCTCGGTCGCTGTCTCCCTTGCAGTCTCTCTCGCTGTCTCTCTCGCTGTCTCTCTCGCAGTCTCTCTCGCTGTCTCCCTCGCAGTCTCCCTCGCAGTCTTTCTCGCAGTCTCTCTCGCAGTCTCTCTCGCTGTCTCCCTCGCTATCTCCCTCGCTGTCTCTCTCGCAGTCTCTCGCAGTCTCTCGCAGTCTCCCTCGCTGTCTCCCTCGCATTCTCCCTCGCAGTCTCCCTCGCAGTCTCTCTCGCAGTCTCCCTCGCTGTCTCTCTCGCTGTCTCCCTCGCTGTCTCTCGCAGTCTCCCTCGCAGTCTCTCTCTCAGACTCTCTCACAGACTCTCTCGCTGTCTCTCTAGCAGTCTCTCTCGCCGCCTTTCTCGCCGCCTCTCTCGCCGTCCCACTCGTGGTCTCTCTCGCTGTCTCCCTCGCATTTTCTCTCGCAGGCTCTCTCGCTGTAGCCCTCGCAGTCTCTCTCGCAGTCTCTCTCGCAGTCTCCCTCGCAGTCTCCCTCGCAGTCTCCCACGCAGTCTCCCTCGCAGTCTCCCTCACTGTCTGCCTCGCAGTCTCTCTCGCTGTCTCCCTCGCTGTCTCGCTCGCTGTCTCCCTCGCTTTCTCTCTCGCTGTCTCTCTCCCAGTCTCTCTCGCAGTCACTCTCGCCATCTCCCTCGCCGGCTCTCTCGCCATCTCTCTCGCCGTCTCTCTCGCAGTCTCTCTCGCTATCTCTCTCGCTGTCTCTCTCGCTCTCACCCTCGCTGTCTCCCTCGCTGTCTCCCTGGCAGTCTCTCTCGCAGTCTCTCTTGCTGTCTCCCTCGCATTCACTCTCCCTGTCTCTCTCGCGGTCACTCTTGCTGTCTCCCTCCCTGTCTCTCGCAGTCTCCCTCGCCGTCTCTCTCGCAGTCTCTCTCGCTGTAGCCCTCGCAGTCTCTCTCGCAGTCTCTCTCGCAGTCTCTCTCGCAGTCTCCCTCGCAGTCTCCCACGCAGTCTCCCTCGCAGTCTCCCTCACTGTCTGCCTCACAGTCTCTCTCGCTGTCTCCCTCCCTGTCTCTTGCAGTCTCCCTCGCTGTCTCTCTCGCAGTCTCTCTCGCTGTAGACCTCGCAGTCTCTCGCGCAGTCTGACTCGCAGTCTCCCTCGCAGTCTCCCACGCAGTCTCCCTCGCAATCTCCCTCACTGTCTGCCTCGCAGTCTCTCTCGCTGTCTCCCTCGCTGTCTCGCTCGCTGTCTCCCTCGCAGTCTCTCTCGCTGTCTCTCTCCCAGTCTCTCTCGCTGTCTCCCTCGCAGTCTCTCTCGCTTTCTCCCTCGCTGTCTCTCTCGCAGTCTCTCTCGCTGTCTCTCTCGCAGTCTCTCTCGCCGCCTCTCTCGCAGTCTCCCTCGCAGTCTCTCTCGCTGTCTCTCTCCCAGTCTCTCTCGCTGTCTCCCTCGCAGTCTCTCTCGCTGTCTCCCTCGCAGTCTCTCTCGCTTTCTCCCTCGCTGTCCCTCTCGCAGTCTCTCTCGCCGTCTCTCTCGCTGTCTCCCTCGCATTTTCTCTCGCATTTTCTCTCGCAGTCTCCCTCGCAGTCACTCTCGCTATCTCCCTTGCAGTCTCTCTCGCTGTATCCATCGCTGTCTAACTCGCTGTCGACCTCGCATTCTCTCTCACAGTCTCTCTCGCTGTCTCTCTCGATGTCTCCCTCGCATTTTCCCTCGCAGTATCTCTCGCAGTCTCTCTCGCAGTCTCTCTCGCTGTCTCCATAGCAGTCTCCCTTGCAGTCTCCCTCGCTGTCTCCCTCGCAGTCTCCCTCGCTGTCTCCCTCGCTGTCTCCCTCGCTGTCTCCCTCGCTGTCTCTCCCGCTGTCTCCCTCGCAGTCTCGCTCGCTGTCTCTCTCGCAGTCTCTCTCGCTGTCTCTCTCACTGTCTCCCTCGCTGTCTCTCTCGCTGTCTCTCTCGCTGTCTCCATCGCTGTCTCCCTCGCTGTCTCTCTCGCAATCTCCCTTGCAGTCTCTCTCGCTGTAGCCCTCACAGTCTCTCTCGCAGTCTCTCGCAGTCTCCCTCGCTGTCTCCCTCGCATTTTCTCTCGCAGTCTCTCTCGTTATCTCCCTTGCAGTCTCTCTCGCTATCTGCATCGCTGTCTACCTCGCATTCTCTCTCGCAGCCTCTCTCGCTGTCTCCCTCGCTGTCTCCCTCGCTGTCTCCCTCGCTGTCTTCCTCGCTGTTTCCCTCGCTGTCTCTCTCGCTGTCTCTCTCGCTGTCTCTCTCACTGTCTCCCTCGCTGTCTCTCTCGCTGTCTCTCTCGCTGACTCTCTCGCTGTCTCCCTTGCTGTCTCTCTCGCAGTCTCCCTTGCAGTCTCTCTCGCTGTAGCCCTCGCAGTCTCTCTCGCAGTCTCTCGCAGTCTCCCTCGCAGCCTCCTTCGCAGTCTCCCTCGCAGCCTCCTTCGCAGTCTCCCTCGCAGTCTCTCTCGCTGTCTCTCTCGCAGTCTCTCTCGCTGTCTACCTCGATGTCTCGGTCGCTGTCTCCCTTGCAGTCTCTCTCGCTGTCTCTCTCGCTGTCTCTCTCGCAGTCTCTCTCGCTGTCTCCCTCGCAGTCTCCCTCGCAGTATTTCTCGCAGTCTCTCTCGCAGTCTCTCTCGCTGTCTCCCTCGCTATCTCCCTCGCTGTCTCTCTCGCAGTCTCTCGCAGTCTCTCACAGTCTCCCACGCTGTCTCCCTCGCATTCTCCCTCGCAGTCTCCCTCGCAGTCTCTCTCTCAGTCTGCCTCGCTGTCGCTCTCGCTGTCTCCCTCGCTGTCTCTCGCAGTCTCCCTCGCAGTCTCTCTCTCAGACTCTCTCACAGACTCTCTCGCTGTCTCTCTAGCAGTCTCTCTCGCCGCCTTTCTCGCCGCCTCTCTCGCCGTCCCACTCGTGGTCTCTCTCGCTGTCTCCCTCGCATTTTCTCTCGCAGGCTCTCTCGCTGTAGCCCTCGCAGTCACTCTCGCAGTCTCTCTCGCAGTCTCCCTCGCAGTCTCCCTCGCAGTCTCCCACGCAGTCTCCCTCGCAGTCTCCCTCACTGACTGCCTCGCAGTCTCTCTCGCTGTCTCCCTCGCTGTCCCGCTCGCTGTCTCCCTCGCAGTCTATCTCGCTGTCTCTCTCCCAGTCTCTCTCGCAGTCACTCTCGCCATCTCCCTCGCCGGCTCTCTCGCCATCTCTCTCGCCGTCTCTCTCGCAGTCTCTCTCGCTTTCTCTCTCGCTGTCTCTCTCGCTGTCACCCTCGCTGTCTCCCTCGCTGTCTCCCTTTCAGTCTCTCTCGCAGTATCTCTTGCTGTCTGCCTCGCATTCACTCTCCCTGTCTCTCTCGCTGTCTCCCTCCCTGTCTCTCGCAGTCTCCCTCGCCGTCTCTCTCGCAGTCTCTCTCGCTGTAGCCCTCGCAGTCCCTCTCGCAGTCTCTCTCGCAGTCTCACTCGCAGTCTCCCTCGCAGTCTCCCACGCAGTCTCCCGCGCAGTCTCCCTCACTGTCTGCCTCGCAGTCTCGCTCGCTGTCTCCCTCCCTGTCTCTCGCAGTCTCCCTCGCTGTCTCTCTCGCAGTCTCGCTCGCTGTAGACCTCGCAGTCTCTCTCGCAGTCTCTCTCGCAGTCTCCCTCGCAGTCTCCCTCGCAGTCTCCCACGCAGTCTCCCGCGCAGTCTCCCTCACTGTCTGCCTCGCAGTCTCTCTCGCTGTCTCCCTCACTGTCTGCCTCGCAGTCTCTCTCGCTGTCTCCCTCGCAGTCTCTCTCGCTGTCTCTCTCCCAGTCTCTCTCGCTGCCTCCCTCGCAGTCTCTCTCGCTGTCTCCCTCGCAGTCTCACTCGCTTTCTTCCTCGCTGTCTCTCTCGCTGTCTCTCTCGCAGTCTCTCTCGCAGTCTCTCTCGCTGTCTCCCACGCTGTCTCGCTCGCTGTCTCCCTCGCAGTCTCTCTCGCTGTCTCTCTCCCAGTCTCTCTCGCTGTCTCCCTCGCAGTCTCTCTCGCTGTCTCCCTCGCAGTCTCTCTCGCTTTCTCCCTCGCTGTCCCTCTCGCAGTCTCTCTCGCCGTCTCTCTCGCTGTCTCCCTCGCATTTTCTCTCGCATTTTCTCTCGCAGTCTCCCTCGCAGTAACTCTCGCTATCTCCCTTGCAGTCTCTCTCGCTGTATCCATCGCTGTCTAACTCGCTGTCGACCTCGCATTCTCTCTCACAGTCTCTCTCGCTGTCTCTCTCGATGTCTCCCTCGCATTTTCTCTCGCAGTATCTCTCGCAGTCTCTCTCGCAGTCTCTCTCGCTGTCTCAATTGCAGTCTCCCTTGCAGTCTCCCTCGCTGTCTCCCTCGCCGTCTCCCTCGCTGTCTCCCTCGCAGTCTCCCTCGCTGTCTCCCTCGCTGTCTCCCTCGCTGTCTCCCTCGCTGTCTCTCCCGCTGTCTCCCTCGCAGTCTCGCTCGCTGTCTCTCTCGCAGTCTCTCTCGCTGTCTCTCTCACTGTCTCCCTCGCTGTCTCTCTCGCTGTCTCTCTCGCTGTCTCCATCGCTGTCTCCCTCGCTGTCTCTCTCGCAGTCTCCCTTGCAGTCTCTCTCGCTGTATCCCTCGCAGTCTCTCTCGCAGGCTCTCGCAGTCTCCCTCGCTGTCTCCCTCGCATTTTCTCTCGCAGTCTCTCTCGTTATCTCCCTTGCAGTCTCTCTCGCTATCTGCATCGCTGTCTAACTCGCTGTCTACCTCGCATTCTCTCTCGCAGCCTCTCTCGCTGTCTCCCTCACTGTCTCCCTCGCTGTCTCCCTCGCTGTCTTCCTCGCTGTTTCCCTCGCTGTCTCTCTCGCTGTCTCTCTCGCTGTCTCTCTCACTGTCTCCCTCGCTGTCTCTCTCGCTGTCTCTCTCGCTGACTCTCTCGCTGTCTCCCTCGCTGTCTCTCTCGCAGTCTCCCTTGCAGTCTCTCTCGCTGTAGCCCTCGCAGTCTCTCTCGCAGTCTCTCGCAGTCTCCCTCGCAGCCTCCTTCGCAGTCTCCCTCGCAGTCTCTCTCGCTGTCTCTCTCGCAGTCTCTCTCGCTGTCTACCTCGATGTCTCGGTCGCTGTCTCCCTTGCAGTCTCTCTCGCTGTCTCTCTCGCTGTCTCTCTCGCAGTCTCTCTCGCTGTCTCCCTCGCAGTCTCCCTCGCAGTCTTTCTCGCAGTCTCTCTCGCAGTCTCTCTCGCTGTCTCCCTCGCTATCTCCCTCGCTGTCTCTCTCGCAGTCTCTCGCAGTCTCTCGCAGTCTCCCTCGCTGTCTCCCTCGCATTCTCCCTCGCAGTCTCCCTCGCAGTCTCTCTCGCAGTCTCCCTCGCTGTCTCTCTCGCTGTCTCCCTCGCTGTCTCTCGCAGTCTCCCTCGCTGTCTCTCTCTCAGACTCTCTCACAGACTCTCTCGCTGTCTCTCTAGCAGTCTCTCTCGCCGCCTTTCTCGCCGCCTCTCTCGCCGTCCCACTCGTGGTCTCTCTCGCTGTCTCCCTCGCATTTTCTCTCGCAGGCTCTCTCGCTGTAGCCCTCGCAGTCTCTCTCGCAGTCTCTCTCGCATTCTCCCTCGCAGTCTCCCTCGCAGTCTCCCACGCAGTCTCCCTCGCAGTCTCCCTCACTGTCTGCCTCGCAGTCTCTCTCGCTGTCTCCCTCGCTGTCTCGCTCGCTGTCTCCCTCGCTTTCTCTCTCGCTGTCTCTCTCCCAGTCTCTCTCGCAGTCACTCTCGCCATCTCCCTCGCCGGCTCTCTCGCCATCTCTCTCGCCGTCTCTCTCGCAGTCTCTCTCGCTATCTCTCTCGCTGTCTCTCTCGCTCTCACCCTCGCTGTCTCCCTCGCTGTCTCCCTGGCAGTCTCTCTCGCAGTCTCTCTTGCTGTCTCCCTCGCATTCACTCTCCCTGTCTCTCTCGCGGTCACTCTCGCTGTCTCCCTCCCTGTCTCTCGCAGTCTCTCTCGCAGTCTCTCTCGCAGTCTCTCTCGCTGTAGCCCTCGCAGTCTCCCTCGCAGTCTCCCACGCAGTCTCCCTCGCAGTCTCCCTCACTGTCTGCCTCGCAGTCTCTCTCGCTGTCTCCCTCCCTGTCTCTCGCAGTCTGCCTCGCTGTCTCTCTCGCAGTCTCTCTCGCTGTAGACCTCGCAGTCTCTCTCGCAGTCTCTCGCGCAGTCTCCCTCGCAGTCTCCCTCGCAGTCTCCCACGCAGTCTCCCTCGCAGTCTCCCTCACTGTCTGCCTCGCAGTCTCTCTCGCTGTCTCCCTCGCTGTCTCGCTCGCTGTCTCCCTCGCAGTCTCTCTCGCTGTCTCTCTCCCAGTCTCTCTCGCTGTCTCCCTCGCAGTCTCTCTCGCTTTCTCCCTCGCTGTCTCTCTCGCAGTCTCTCTCGCTGTCTCTCTCGCAGTCTCTCTCGCCGCCTCTCTCGCAGTCTCCCTCGCAGTCTCCCTCACTGTCTGCCTCGCAGTCTCTCTCGCTGTCTCCCTCGCTGTCTCGCTCGCTGTCTCCCTCGCAGTCTCTCTCGCTGTCTCTCTCCCAGTCTCTCTCGCTGTCTCCCTCGCAGTCTCTCTCGCTGTGTCCCTCGCAGTCTCTCTCGCTTTCTCCCTCGCTGTCTCTCTCGCAGTCTCTCTCGCCGTCTCTCTCGCTGTCTCCCTCGCATTTTCTCTCGCATTTTCTCTCGCAGTCTCTCTCGCAGTCACTCTCGCTATCTCCCTTGCAGTCTCTCTCGCTGTATCCATCGCTGTCTAACTCGCTGTCGACCTCGCATTCTCTCTCACAGTCTCTCTCGCTGTCTCTCTCGATGTCTCCCTCGCATTTTCTCTCGCAGTATCTCTCGCAGTCTCTCTCGCAGTCTCTCTTGCTGTCTCCTTTGCAGTCTCCCTTGCAGTCTCCCTCGCTGTCTCCCTCGCCGTCTCTTTCGCTGTCTCCCTCGCAGTCTCCCTCGCTGTCTCCCTCGCTGTCTCCCTCGATGTCTCCCTCGCTGTCTCCCTCGCAGTCTCTCCCGCTGTCTCCCTCGCAGTCTCGCTCGCTGTCTCTCTCGCAGTCTCTCTCGCTGTCTCTCTCACTGTCTGCCTCGCAGTCTCTCTCGCTGTCTCCCTCGCTGTCTCGCTCGCTGTCTCCCTCGCTTTCTCTCTCGCTGTCTCTCTCCCAGTCTCTCTCGCAGTCACTCTCGCCATCTCCCTCGCCGGCTCTCTCGCCATCTCTCTCGCCGTCTCTCTCGCAGTCTCTCTCGCTATCTCTCTCGCTGTCTCTCTCGCTCTCACCCTCGCTGTCTCCCTCGCTGTCTCCCTGGCAGTCTCTCTCGCAGTCTCTCTTGCTGTCTCCCTCGCATTCACTCTCCCTGTCTCTCTCGCGGTCACTCTCGCTGTCTCCCTCCCTGTCTCTCGCAGTCTCCCTCGCCGTCTCTCTCGCAGTCTCTCTCGCTGTAGCCCTCGCAGTCTCTCTCGCAGTCTCTCTCGCAGTCTCTCTCGCAGTCTCTCTCGCAGTCTCCCTCGCAGTCTCCCACGCAGTCTCCCTCGCAGTCTCCCTCACTGTCTGCCTCGCAGTCTCTCTCGCTGTCTCCCTCCCTGTCTCTCGCAGTCTCCCTCGCTGTCTCTCTCGCAGTCTCTCTCACTGTAGACCTCGCAGTCTCTCTCGCAGTCTCTCGCGCAGTCTCCCTCGCAGACTCCCTCGCAGTCTCCCACGCAGTCTCCCTCGCAGTCTCCCTCACTGTCTGCCTCGCAGTCTCCCTCACTGTCTGCCTCGCAGTCTCTCTCACTGTCTCCCTCGCTGTCTCGCTCGCTGTCTCCCTCGCAGTCTCTCTCGCTGTCTCTCTCCCAGTCTCTCTCGCAGTCTCCCTTGCAGTCTCTCTCGCTGTAGCCCTCGCAGTCTCTCTCGCAGTCTCTCGCAGTCTCCCTCGCTGTCTCCCTCGCTGTCTCTCTCGCTGTCTCCCTCGCATTCTCCCTCGCAGTCTCCCTCGCAGTCTCTCTCGCAGTCTCCCTCGCTGTCTCTCTCGCTGTCTCCCTCGCTGTCTCTCGCAGTCACCCTCGCAGTCTCTCTCTCAGACTCTCTCACAGACTCTCTCGCTGTCTCTCTAGCAGTCTCTCTCGCCGCCTTTCTCGCCGCCTCTCTCGCCGACCCACTCGTGGTCTCTCTCGCTGTCTCTCTCGCATTTTCTCTCGCAGTCTCCCAAGCAGTCTCCCTCACAGTCTCCCACGCAGTCTCCCTCACAGTCTCCCTCACTGTCTGCCTCGCAGTCTCTCTCGCTGTCTCCCTCGCTGTCTCGCTCGCTGTCTCCCTCGCTTTCTCTCTCGCTGTCTCTCTCCCAGTCTCTCTCGCAGTCACTCTCGCCATCTCCCTCGCCGGCTCTCTCGCCATCTCTCTCGCCGTCTCTCTCGCAGTCTCTCTCGCTATCTCTCTCGCTGTCTCTCTCGCTCTCACCCTCGCTGTCTCCCTCGCTGTCTCCCTGGCAGTCTCTCTCGCAGTCTCTCTTGCTGTCTCCCTCGCATTCACTCTCCCTGTCTCTCTCGCGGTCACTCTCGCTGTCTCCCTCCCTGTCTCTCGCAGTCTCCCTCGCCGTCTCTCTCGCAGTCTCTCTCGCTGTAGCCCTCGCAGTCTCTCTCGCAGTCTCTCTCGCAGTCTCTCTCGCAGTCTCCCTCGCAGTCTCCCACGCAGTCTCCCTCGCAGTCTCCCTCACTGTCTGCCTCGCAGTCTCTCTCGCTGTCTCCCTCCCTGTCTCTCGCAGTCTCCCTCGCTGTCTCTCTCGCAGTCTCTCTCACTGTAGACCTCGCAGTCTCTCTCGCAGTCTGTCGCGCAGTCTCCCTCGCAGACTCCCTCGCAGTCTCCCACGCAGTCTCCCTCGCAGTCTCCCTCACTGTCTGCCTCGCAGTCTCCCTCACTGTCTGCCTCGCAGTCTCTCTCACTGTCTCCCTCGCTGTCTCGCTCGCTGTCTCCCTCGCAGTCTCTCTCGCTGTCTCTCTCCCAGTCTCTCTCGCTGTCTCCCTCGCAGTCTCTCTCGCTTTCTCCCTCGCTGTCTCTCTCGCAGTCTCTCTCGCTGTCTCTCTCGCAGTCTATCTCGCCGCCTCTCTCGCAGTCTCCCTCGCAGTCTCCCTCACTGTCTGCCTCGCAGTCTCTCTCGCTGTCTCCCTCGCTGTCTCGCTCGCTGTCTCCCTCGCAGTCTCTCTCGCTGTCTCTCTCCCAGTCTCTCTCGCTGTCTCCCTCGCAGTCTCTCTCGCTGTGTCCCTCGCAGTCTCTCTCGCTTTCTCCCTCGCTGTCTCTCTCGCAGTCTCTCTCGCCATCTCTCTCGCTGTCTCCCTCGCATTTTCTCTCGCATTTTCTCTCGCAGTCTCTCTCGCAGTCACTCTCGCTATCTCCCTTGCAGTCTCTCTCGCTGTATCCATCGCTGTCTAACTCGCTGTCGACCTCGCATTCTCTCTCACAGTCTCTCTCGCTGTCTCTCTCGATGTCTCCCTCGCATTTTCTCTCGCAGTATCTCTCGCAGTCTCTCTCGCTGTCTCTCTCGCTGTCTCCTTTGCAGTCTCCCTTGCAGTCTCCCTCGCTGTCTCCCTCGCCGTCTCCCTCGCTGTCTCCCTCGCAGTCTCCCTCGCTGTCTCCCTCGCTGTCTCCCTCGATGTCTCCCTCGCTGTCTCCCTCGCAGTCTCTCCCGTTGTCTCCCTCGCAGTCTCGCTCGCTGTCTCTCTCGCAGTCTCTCTCGCTGTCTCTCTCACTGTCTCCCTCGCTGTCTCTCTCGCTGTCTCTCTCGCTGTCTCTATCGCTGTCTCCCTCGCTGTCTCTCTCGCAGTCTCCCTTGCAGTCTCTCTCGCTGTAGCCCTCGCAGTTTCTCTCGCAGTCTCTCGCAGTCTCCCCCGCTGTCTCCCTCGCTGCCTCTCTCGCTGTCTCCCTCGCATTTTCTCTCGCAGTCTTTCTCGCTATCTCCCTTGCAGTCTCTCTCGCTATCTGCATCGCTGTCTAACTCGCTGTCTACCTCGCATTCTCTCTCGCTGTCTCTCTCGCTGTCTCTCTCACTGTCTCCCTCGCTGTCTCTCTCGCTGTCTCCGTCGCTGACTCTATTGCTGTCTACCTTGCTGTCTCTCTCGCAGTCTCCCATGCAGTCTCTCTCGCTGTCGCCATCGCAGTCTCTCTCGCAGTCTCTCGCAGTCTCCCTCGCCGTCTCCTTCGCAGTCTCCCTTGCAGTCTCTTCGCTGTCTCTCTCGCAGTCTCTCTCGCTGTCTACCTCGATGTCTCGCTCGCTGTCTCCCTTGCAGTCTCTCTCGCTGTCTCTCTCGCTGTCTCCCTCGCAGTCTCTCTCGCTGTCTCCCTCGCAGTCTCCCTCGCAGTCTCTCTCGCAGTCTCTCTCGCTGTCTCCCTCGCTGTCTCGCTCGCTGTCTCCCTCGCTTTCTCTCTCGCTGTCTCTCTCCCAGTCTCTCTCGCAGTCACTCTCGCCATCTCCCTCGCCGGCTCTCTCGCCATCTCTCTCGCCGTCTCTCTCGCAGTCTCTCTCGCTATCTCTCTCGCTGTCTCTCTCGCTCTCACCCTCGCTGTCTCCCTCGCTGTCTCCCTGGCAGTCTCTCTCGCAGTCTCTCTTGTTGTCTCCCTCGCATTCACTCTCCCTGTCTCTCTCGCGGTCACTCTCGCTGTCTCCCTCCCTGTCTCTCGCAGTCTCCCTCGCCGTCTCTCTCGCAGTCTCTCTCGCTGTAGCCCTCGCAGTCTCTCTCGCAGTCTCTCTCGCAGTCTCTCTCGCAGTCTCCCTCGCAGTCTCCCACGCAGTCTCCCTCGCAGTCTCCCTCACTGTCTGCCTCGCAGTCTCTCTCGCTGTCTCCCTCCCTGTCTCTCGCAGTCTCCCTCGCTGTCTCTCTCGCAGTCTCTCTCGCTGTAGACCTCGCAGTCTCTCTCGCAGTCTCTCGCGCAGTCTCCCTCGCAGTCTCCCTCGCAGTCTCCCACGCAGTCTCACTCGCAGTCTCCCTCACTGTCTGCCTCGCAGTCTCTCTCGCTGTCTCCCTCGCTGTCTCGCTCGCTGTCTCCCTCGCAGTCTCTCTCGCTGTCTCTCTCCCAGTCTCTCTCGCTGTCTCCCTCGCAGTCTCTCCCGCTTTCTCCCTCGCTGTCTCTCTCGCAGTCTCTCTCGCTGTCCCTCTCGCAGTCTCTCTCGCCGCCTCTCTCGCAGTCTCCCTCGCAGTCTCTCTCGCTTTCTCCCTCGCTGTCTCTCTCGCTTTCTCCCTCGCTGTCTCTCTCGCAGTCTCTCTCGCTGTCTCTCTCGCAGTCTCTCTCGCCGCCTCTCTCGCAGTCTCCCTCGCAGTCTCCCTCACTGTCTGCCTCGCAGTCTCTCTCGCTGTCTCCCTCGCTGTCTCGCTCGCTGTCTCCCTCGCAGTCTCTCTCGCTGTCTCTCTCCCAGTCTCTCTCGCTGTCTCCCTCGCAGTCTCTCTCGCTGTGTCCCTCGCAGTCTCTCTCGCTTTCTCCCTCGCTGTCTCTCTCGCAGTCTCTCTCGCTGTCTCCCTCGCATTTTCTCTCGCATTTTCTCTCGCAGTCTCTCTCGCAGTCACTCTCGCTATCTCCCTTGCAGTCTCTCTCGCTGTATCCATCGCTGTCTAACTCGCTGTCGACCTCGCATTCTCTCTCGCAGTCTCTCTCGCTGTAGACCTCGCAGTCTCTCTCGCAGTCTCCCTCGCAGTCTCCCACGCAGTCTCCCTCGCAGTCTCCCTCACTGTCTGCCTCGCAGTCTCTCTCGCTGTCTCCCTCGCTGTCTCGCTCGCTGTCTCCCTCGCAGTCTCTCTCGCTGTCTCTCTCCCAGTCTCTCTCGCTGTCTCCCTCGCAGTCTCTCTCGCTTTCTCCCTCGCTGTCTCTCTCGCAGTCTCTCTCGCTGTCTCTCTCGCAGTCTCTCTCGCCGCCTCTCTCGCAGTCTCCCTCGCAGTCTCCCTCACTGTCTGCCTCGCAGTCTCTCTCGCTGTCTCCCTCGCTGTCTCGCTCGCTGTCTCCCTCGCAGTCTCTCTCGCTGTCTCTCTCCCAGTCTCTCTCGCTGTCTCCCTCGCAGTCTCTCTCGCTGTGTCCCTCGCAGTCTCTCTCGCTTTCTCCCTCGCTGTCTCTCTCGCAGTCTCTCTCGCCGTCTCTCTCGCTGTCTCCCTCGCATTTTCTCTCGCATTTTCTCTCGCAGTCTCTCTCGCAGTCACTCTCGCTATCTCCCTTGCAGTCTCTCTCGCTGTATCCATCGCTGTCTAACTCGCTGTCGACCTCGCATTCTCTCTCACAGTCTCTCTCGCTGTCTCTCTCGATGTCTCCCTCGCATTTTCTCTCGCAGTATCTCTCGCAGTCTCTCTCGCAGTCTCTCTTGCTGTCTCCTTTGCAGTGTCCCTTGCAGTCTCCCTCGCTGTCTCCCTCGCCGTCTCTTTCGCTGTCTCCCTCGCAGTCTCCCTCGCTGTCTCCCTCGCTGTCTCCCTCGATGTCTCCCTCGCTGTCTCCCTCGCAGTCTCTCCCGCTGTCTCCCTCGCAGTCTCGCTCGCTGTCTCTCTCGCAGTCTCTCTCGCTGTCTCTCTCACTGTCTGCCTCGCAGTCTCTCTCGCTGTCTCCCTCGCTGTCTCGCTCGCTGTCTCCCTCGCTTTCTCTCTCGCTGTCTCTCTCCCAGTCTCTCTCGCAGTCACTCTCGCCATCTCCCTCGCCGGCTCTCTCGCCATCTCTCTCGCCGTCTCTCTCGCAGTCTCTCTCGCTATCTCTCTCGCTGTCTCTCTCGCTCTCACCCTCGCTGTCTCCCTCGCTGTCTCCCTGGCAGTCTCTCTCGCAGTCTCTCTTGCTGTCTCCCTCGCATTCACTCTCCCTGTCTCTCTCGCGGTCACTCTCGCTGTCTCCCTCCCTGTCTCTCGCAGTCTCCCTCGCCGTCTCTCTCGCAGTCTCTCTCGCTGTAGCCCTCGCAGTCTCTCTCGCAGTCTCTCTCGCAGTCTCTCTCGCAGTCTCTCTCGCAGTCTCCCTCGCAGTCTCCCACGCAGTCTCCCTCGCAGTCTCCCTCACTGTCTGCCTCGCAGTCTCTCTCGCTGTCTCCCTCCCTGTCTCTCGCAGTCTCCCTCGCTGTCTCTCTCGCAGTCTCTCTCACTGTAGACCTCGCAGTCTCTCTCGCAGTCTCTCGCGCAGTCTCCCTCGCAGACTCCCTCGCAGTCTCCCACGCAGTCTCCCTCGCAGTCTCCCTCACTGTCTGCCTCGCAGTCTCCCTCACTGTCTGCCTCGCAGTCTCTCTCACTGTCTCCCTCGCTGTCTCGCTCGCTGTCTCCCTCGCAGTCTCTCTCGCTGTCTCTCTCCCAGTCTCTCTCGCAGTCTCCCTTGCAGTCTCTCTCGCTGTAGCCCTCGCAGTCTCTCTCGCAGTCTCTCGCAGTCTCCCTCGCTGTCTCCCTCGCTGTCTCTCTCGCTGTCTCCCTCGCATTCTCCCTCGCAGTCTCCCTCGCAGTCTCTCTCGCAGTCTCCCTCGCTGTCTCTCTCGCTGTCTCCCTCGCTGTCTCTCGCAGTCACCCTCGCAGTCTCTCTCTCAGACTCTCTCACAGACTCTCTCGCTGTCTCTCTAGCAGTCTCTCTCGCCGCCTTTCTCGCCGCCTCTCTCGCCGACCCACTCGTGGTCTCTCTCGCTGTCTCTCTCGCATTTTCTCTCGCAGTCTCCCACGCAGTCTCCCTCACAGTCTCCCACGCAGTCTCCCTCACAGTCTCCCTCACTGTCTGCCTCGCAGTCTCTCTCGCTGTCTCCCTCGCTGTCTCGCTCGCTGTCTCCCTCGCTTTCTCTCTCGCTGTCTCTCTCCCAGTCTCTCTCGCAGTCACTCTCGCCATCTCCCTCGCCGGCTCTCTCGCCATCTCTCTCGCCGTCTCTCTCGCAGTCTCTCTCGCTATCTCTCTCGCTGTCTCTCTCGCTCTCACCCTCGCTGTCTCCCTCGCTGTCTCCCTGGCAGTCTCTCTCGCAGTCTCTCTTGCTGTCTCCCTCGCATTCACTCTCCCTGTCTCTCTCGCGGTCACTCTCGCTGTCTCCCTCCCTGTCTCTCGCAGTCTCCCTCGCCGTCTCTCTCGCAGTCTCTCTCGCTGTAGCCCTCGCAGTCTCTCTCGCAGTCTCTCTCGCAGTCTCTCTCGCAGTCTCCCTCGCAGTCTCCCACGCAGTCTCCCTCGCAGTCTCCCTCACTGTCTGCCTCGCAGTCTCTCTCGCTGTCTCCCTCCCTGTCTCTCGCAGTCTCCCTCGCTGTCTCTCTCGCAGTCTCTCTCACTGTAGACCTCGCAGTCTCTCTCGCAGTCTCTCGCGCAGTCTCCCTCGCAGACTCCCTCGCAGTCTCCCACGCAGTCTCCCTCGCAGTCTCCCTCACTGTCTGCCTCGCAGTCTCCCTCACTGTCTGCCTCGCAGTCTCTCTCACTGTCTCCCTCGCTGTCTCGCTCGCTGTCTCCCTCGCAGTCTCTCTCGCTGTCTCTCTCCCAGTCTCTCTCGCTGTCTCCCTCGCAGTCTCTCTCGCTTTCTCCCTCGCTGTCTCTCTCGCAGTCTCTCTCGCTGTCTCTCTCGCAGTCTATCTCGCCGCCTCTCTCGCAGTCTCCCTCGCAGTCTCCCTCACTGTCTGCCTCGCAGTCTCTCTCGCTGTCTCCCTCGCTGTCTCGCTCGCTGTCTCCCTCGCAGTCTCTCTCGCTGTCTCTCTCCCAGTCTCTCTCGCTGTCTCCCTCGCAGTCTCTCTCGCTGTGTCCCTCGCAGTCTCTCTCGCTTTCTCCCTCGCTGTCTCTCTCGCAGTCTCTCTCGCCGTCTCTCTCGCTGTCTCCCTCGCATTTTCTCTCGCATTTTCTCTCGCAGTCTCTCTCGCAGTCACTCTCGCTATCTCCCTTGCAGTCTCTCTCGCTGTATCCATCGCTGTCTAACTCGCTGTCGACCTCGCATTCTCTCTCACAGTCTCTCTCGCTGTCTCTCTCGATGTCTCCCTCGCATTTTCTCTCGCAGTATCTCTCGCAGTCTCTCTCGCTGTCTCTCTCGCTGTCTCCTTTGCAGTCTCCCTTGCAGTCTCCCTCGCTGTCTCCCTCGCCGTCTCCCTCGCTGTCTCCCTCGCAGTCTCCCTCGCTGTCTCCCTCGCTGTCTCCCTCGATGTCTCCCTCGCTGTCTCCCTCGCAGTCTCTCCCGTTGTCTCCCTCGCAGTCTCGCTCGCTGTCTCTCTCGCAGTCTCTCTCGCTGTCTCTCTCACTGTCTCCCTCGCTGTCTCTCTCGCTGTCTCTCTCGCTGTCTCTATCGCTGTCTCCCTCGCTGTCTCTCTCGCAGTCTCCCTTGCAGTCTCTCTCGCTGTAGCCCTCGCAGTTTCTCTCGCAGTCTCTCGCAGTCTCCCCCGCTGTCTCCCTCGCTGCCTCTCTCGCTGTCTCCCTCGCATTTTCTCTCGCAGTCTTTCTCGCTATCTCCCTTGCAGTCTCTCTCGCTATCTGCATCGCTGTCTAACTCGCTGTCTACCTCGCATTCTCTCTCGCTGTCTCTCTCGCTGTCTCTCTCACTGTCTCCCTCGCTGTCTCTCTCGCTGTCTCCGTCGCTGACTCTATTGCTGTCTACCTTGCTGTCTCTCTCGCAGTCTCCCATGCAGTCTCTCTCGCTGTCGCCATCGCAGTCTCTCTCGCAGTCTCTCGCAGTCTCCCTCGCCGTCTCCTTCGCAGTCTCCCTTGCAGTCTCTTCGCTGTCTCTCTCGCAGTCTCTCTCGCTGTCTACCTCGATGTCTCGCTCGCTGTCTCCCTTGCAGTCTCTCTCGCTGTCTCTCTCGCTGTCTCCCTCGCAGTCTCTCTCGCTGTCTCCCTCGCAGTCTCCCTCGCAGTCTCTCTCGCAGTCTCTCTCGCTGTCTCCCTCGCTGTCTCGCTCGCTGTCTCCCTCGCTTTCTCTCTCGCTGTCTCTCTCCCAGTCTCTCTCGCAGTCACTCTCGCCATCTCCCTCGCCGGCTCTCTCGCCATCTCTCTCGCCGTCTCTCTCGCAGTCTCTCTCGCTATCTCTCTCGCTGTCTCTCTCGCTCTCACCCTCGCTGTCTCCCTCGCTGTCTCCCTGGCAGTCTCTCTCGCAGTCTCTCTTGTTGTCTCCCTCGCATTCACTCTCCCTGTCTCTCTCGCGGTCACTCTCGCTGTCTCCCTCCCTGTCTCTCGCAGTCTCCCTCGCCGTCTCTCTCGCAGTCTCTCTCGCTGTAGCCCTCGCAGTCTCTCTCGCAGTCTCTCTCGCAGTCTCTCTCGCAGTCTCCCTCGCAGTCTCCCACGCAGTCTCCCTCGCAGTCTCCCTCACTGTCTGCCTCGCAGTCTCTCTCGCTGTCTCCCTCCCTGTCTCTCGCAGTCTCCCTCGCTGTCTCTCTCGCAGTCTCTCTCGCTGTAGACCTCGCAGTCTCTCTCGCAGTCTCTCGCGCAGTCTCCCTCGCAGTCTCCCTCGCAGTCTCCCACGCAGTCTCACTCGCAGTCTCCCTCACTGTCTGCCTCGCAGTCTCTCTCGCTGTCTCCCTCGCTGTCTCGCTCGCTGTCTCCCTCGCAGTCTCTCTCGCTGTCTCTCTCCCAGTCTCTCTCGCTGTCTCCCTCGCAGTCTCTCCCGCTTTCTCCCTCGCTGTCTCTCTCGCAGTCTCTCTCGCTGTCCCTCTCGCAGTCTCTCTCGCCGCCTCTCTCGCAGTCTCCCTCGCAGTCTCTCTCGCTTTCTCCCTCGCTGTCTCTCTCGCTTTCTCCCTCGCTGTCTCTCTCGCAGTCTCTCTCGCTGTCTCTCTCGCAGTCTCTCTCGCCGCCTCTCTCGCAGTCTCCCTCGCAGTCTCCCTCACTGTCTGCCTCGCAGTCTCTCTCGCTGTCTCCCTCGCTGTCTCGCTCGCTGTCTCCCTCGCAGTCTCTCTCGCTGTCTCTCTCCCAGTCTCTCTCGCTGTCTCCCTCGCAGTCTCTCTCGCTGTGTCCCTCGCAGTCTCTCTCGCTTTCTCCCTCGCTGTCTCTCTCGCAGTCTCTCTCGCTGTCTCCCTCGCATTTTCTCTCGCATTTTCTCTCGCAGTCTCTCTCGCAGTCACTCTCGCTATCTCCCTTGCAGTCTCTCTCGCTGTATCCATCGCTGTCTAACTCGCTGTCGACCTCGCATTCTCTCTCACAGTCTCTCTCGCTGTCTCTCTCGATGTCTCCCTCGCATTTTCTCTCGCAGTATCTCTCGCAGTCTCTCTCGCAGTCTCTCTTGCTGTCTCCTTTGCAGTCTCCCTTGCAGTCTCCCTCGCTGTCTCCCTCGCCGTCTCTTTCGCTGTCTCCCTCGCAGTCTCCCTCGCTGTCTCCCTCGCTGTCTCCCTCGATGTCTCCCTCGCTGTCTCCCTCGCAGTCTCTCCCGCTGTCTCCCTCGCAGTCTCGCTCGCTGTCTCTCTCGCAGTCTCTCTCGCTGTCTCTCTCACTGTCTCCCTCGCTGTCTCTCTCGCTGTCTCTCTCGCTGTCTCTATCGCTGTCTCCCTCGCTGTCTCTCTCGCAGTCTCCCTTGCAGTCTCTCTCGCTGTAGCCCTCGCAGTCTCTCTCGCAGTCTCTCGCAGTCTCCCTCGCTGTCTCCCTCGCTGTCTCTCTCGCCAGCTCCCTCGCATTCTCCCTCGCAGTCTCCCTCGCAGTCTCTCTCGCAGTCTCCCTCGCTGTCTCTCTCGCTGTCTCCCTCGCTGTCTCTCGCAGTCACCCTCGCAGTCTCTCTCTCAGACTCTCTCACAGACTCTCTCGCTGTCTCTCTAGCAGTCTCTCTCGCCGCCTTTCTCGCCGCCTCTCTCGCCGTCCCACTCGTGGTCTCTCTCGCTGTCTCCCTCGCATTTTCTCTCGCAGTCTCCCACGCAGTCTCCCTCACAGTCTCCCACGCAGTCTCCCTCACAGTCTCCCTCACTGTCTGCCTCGCAGTCTCTCTCGCTGTCTCCCTCGCTGTCTCGCTCGCTGTCTCCCTCGCTTTCTCTCTCGCTGTCTCTCTCCCAGTCTCTCTCGCAGTCACTCTCGCCATCTCCCTCGCCGGCTCTCTCGCCATCTCTCTCGCCGTCTCTCTCGCAGTCTCTCTCGCTATCTCTCTCGCTGTCTCTCTCGCTCTCACCCTCGCTGTCTCCCTCGCTGTCTCCCTGGCAGTCTCTCTCGCAGTCTCTCTTGCTGTCTCCCTCGCATTCACTCTCCCTGTCTCTCTCGCGGTCACTCTCGCTGTCTCCCTCCCTGTCTCTCGCAGTCTCCCTCGCCGTCTCTCTCGCAGTCTCTCTCGCTGTAGCCCTCGCAGTCTCTCTCGCAGTCTCTCTTGCAGTCTCTCTCGCAGTCTCCCTCGCAGTCTCCCACGCAGTCTCCCTCGCAGTCTCCCTCACTGTCTGCCTCGCAGTCTCTCTCGCTGTCTCCCTCCCTGTCTCTCGCAGTCTCCCTCGCTGTCTCTCTCGCAGTCTCTCTCACTGTAGACCTCGCAGTCTCTCTCGCAGTCTCTCGCGCAGTCTCCCTCGCAGACTCCCTCGCAGTCTCCCACGCAGTCTCCCTCGCAGTCTCCCTCACTGTCTGCCTCGCAGTCTCTCTCACTGTCTCCCTCGCTGTCTCGCTCGCTGTCTCCCTCGCAGTCTCTCTCGCTGTCTCTCTCCCAGTCTCTCTCGCTGTCTCCCTCGCAGTCTCTCTCGCTTTCTCCCTCGCTGTCTCTCTCGCAGTCTCTCTCGCTGTCTCTCTCGCAGTCTATCTCGCTGCCTCTCTCGCAGTCTCCCTCGCAGTCTCCCTCACTGTCTGCCTCGCAGTCTCTCTCGCTGTCTCCCTCGCTGTCTCGCTCGCTGTCTCCCTCGCAGTCTCTCCAGCTGTCTCTCTCCCAGTCTCTCTCGCTGTCTCCCTCGCAGTCTCTCTCGCTGTGTCCCTCGCAGTCTCTCTCGCTTTCTCCCTCGCTGTCTCTCTCGCAGTCTCTCTCGCCGTCTCTCTCGCTGTCTCCCTCGCATTTTCTCTCGCATTTTCTCTCGCAGTCTCTCTCGCAGTCAATCTCGCTATCTCCCTTGCAGTCTCTCTCGCTGTATCCATCGCTGTCTAACTCGCTGTCGACCTCGCATTCTCTCTCACAGTCTCTCTCGCTGTCTCTCTCGATGTCTCCCTCGCATTTTCTCTCGCAGTATCTCTCGCAGTCTCTCTCGCAGTCTCTCTCGCTGTCTCCTTTGCAGTCTCCCTTGCAGTCTCCCTCGCTGTCTCCCTCGCCGTCTCCCTCGCTGTCTCCCTCGCAGTCTCCCTCGCTGTCTCCCTCGCTGTCTCCCTCGATGTCTCCCTCGCTGTCTCCCTCGCAGTCTCTCCCGTTGTCTCCCTCGCAGTCTCGCTCGCTGTCTCTCTCGCAGTCTCTCTCGCTGTCTCTCTCACTGTCTCCCTCGCTGTCTCTCTCGCTGTCTCTCTCGCTGTCTCTATCGCTGTCTCCCTCGCTGTCTCTCTCGCAGTCTCCCTTGCAGTCTCTCTCGCTGTAGCCCTCGCAGTTTCTCTCGCAGTCTCTCGCAGTCTCCCCCGCTGTCTCCCTCGCTGCCTCTCTCGCTGTCTCCCTCGCATTTTCTCTCGCAGTCTTTCTCGCTATCTCCCTTGCAGTCTCTCTCGCTATCTGCATCGCTGTCTAACTCGCTGTCTACCTCGCATTCTCTCTCGCTGTCTCTCTCGCTGTCTCTCTCACTGTCTCCCTCGCTGTCTCTCTCGCTGTCTCCGTCGCTGACTCTATTGCTGTCTACCTTGCTGTCTCTCTCGCAGTCTCCCATGCAGTCTCTCTCGCTGTCGCCATCGCAGTCTCTCTCGCAATCTCTCGCAGTCTCCCTCGCCGTCTCCTTCGCAGTCTCCCTTGCAGTCTCTTCGCTGTCTCTCTCGCAGTCTCTCTCGCTGTCTACCTCGATGTCTCGCTCGCTGTCTCCCTTGCAGTCTCTCTCGCTGTCTCTCTCGCTGTCTCCCTCGCAGTCTCTCTCGCTGTCTCCCTCGCAGTCTCCCTCGCAGTCTCTCTCGCAGTCTCTCTCGCTGTCTCCCTCGCTGTCTCGCTCGCTGTCTCCCTCGCTTTCTCTCTCGCTGTCTCTCTCCCAGTCTCTCTCGCAGTCACTCTCGCCATCTCCCTCGCCGGCTCTCTCGCCATCTCTCTCGCCGTCTCTCTCGCAGTCTCTCTCGCTATCTCTCTCGCTGTCTCTCTCGCTCTCACCCTCGCTGTCTACCTCGCTGTCTCCCTGGCAGTCTCTCTCGCAGTCTCTCTTGTTGTCTCCCTCGCATTCACTCTCCCTGTCTCTCTCGCGGTCACTCTCGCTGTCTCCCTCCCTGTCTCTCGCAGTCTCCCTCGCCGTCTCTCTCGCAGTCTCTCTCGCTGTAGCCCTCGCAGTCTCTCTCGCAGTCTCTCTCGCAGTCTCTCTCGCAGTCTCCCTCGCAGTCTCCCACGCAGTCTCCCTCGCAGTCTCCCTCACTGTCTGCCTCGCAGTCTCTCTCGCTGTCTCCCTCCCTGTCTCTCGCAGTCTCCCTCGCTGTCTCTCTCGCAGTCTCTCTCGCTGTAGACCTCGCAGTCTCTCTCGCAGTCTCTCGCGCAGTCTCCCTCGCAGTCTCCCTCGCAGTCTCCCACGCAGTCTCCCTCGCAGTCTCCCTCACTGTCTGCCTCGCAGTCTCTCTCGCTGTCTCCCTCGCTGTCTCGCTCGCTGTCTCCCTCGCAGTCTCTCTCGCTGTCTCTCTCCCAGTCTCTCTCGCTGTCTCCCTCGCAGTCTCTCCCGCTTTCTCCCTCGCTGTCTCTCTCGCAGTCTCTCTCGCTGTCTCTCTCGCAGTCTCTCTCGCCGCCTCTCTCGCAGTCTCCCTCGCAGTCTCCCTCACTGTCGGCCTCGCAGTCTCTCTCGCTGTCTCCCTCGCTGTCTCGCTCGCTGTCTCCCTCGCAGTCTCTCTCGCTGTCTCTCTCCCAGTCTCTCTCGCTGTCTCCCTCGCAGTCTCTCTCGCTGTGTCCCTCGCAGTCTCTCTTGCTTTCTCCCTCGCTGTCTCTCTCGCAGTCTCTCTCGCCGTCTCTCTCGCTGTCTCCCTCGCATTTTCTCTCGCATTTTCTCTCGCAGTCTCTCTCGCAGTCACTCTCGCTATCTCCCTTGCAGTCTCTCTCGCTGTATCCATCGCTGTCTAACTCGATGTCGACCTCGCATTCTCTCTCACAGTCTCTCTCGCTGTCTCTCTCGATGTCTCCCTCGCTTTTTCTCTCGCAGTATCTCTCGCAGTCTCTCTCGCAGTCTCTCGCGCTGTCTCCTTTGCCGTCTCCCTCGCTGTCTCCCTCGCAGTCTCCCTCGCTGTCTCCCTCGCTGTCTCCCTCGATGTCTCCCTCGCTGTCTCCCTCGCAGTCTCTCCCGCTGTCTCCCTCGCAGTCTCGCTCGCTGTCTCTCTCGCAGTCTCTCTCGCTGTCTCTCTCACTGTCTCCCTCGCTGTCTCTCTCGCTGTCTCTCTCGCTGTCTCTATCGCTGTCTCCCTCGCTGTCTCTCTCGCAGTCTCCCTTGCAGTCTCTCTCGGTGTAGCCCTCGCAGTCTCTCTCGCAGTCTCTCGCAGTCTCCCTCGCTGTCTCCCTCGCTGTCTCTCTCGCTGTCTCCCTCGCATTCTCCCTCGCAGTCTCCCTCGCAGTCTCTCTCGCAGTCTCCCTCGCTGTCTCTCTCGCTGTCTCCCTCGCTGTCTCTCGCAGTCACCCTCGCAGTCTCTCTCTCAGACTCTCTCACAGACTCTCTCGCTGTCTCTCTAGCAGTCTCTCTCGCCGCCTTTCTCGCCGCCTCTCTCGCCGTCCCACTCGGGGTCTCTCTCGCTGTCTCCCTCGCATTTTCTCTCGCAGATTCTCTCGCTGTAGCTCTCGCAGTCTCTCTCGCAGTCTCAATCGCAGTCTCCCTCGCAGTCTCCCATGCAGTCTCCCTCGCAGTCTCCCTCACTGTCTGCCTCGCAGTCTCTCTCGCTATCTCTCTCGCTGTCTCTCTCGCTCTCACCCTCGCTGTCTCCCTCGCTGTCTCCCTGGCAGTCTCTCTCGCAGTCTCTCTTGCTGTCTCCCTCGCATTCACTCTCCCTGTCTCTCTCGCGGTCACTCTCGCTGTCTCCCTCCCTGTCTCTCGCAGTCTCCCTCGCCGTCTCTCTCGCAGTCTCTCTCGCTGCAGCCCTCGCAGTCTCTCTCGCAGTCTCTCTCGCAGTCTCTCTCGCAGTCTCCCTCGCAGTCTCCCACGCAGTCTCCCTCGCAGTCTCCCTCACTGTCTGCCTCGCAGTCTCTCTCGCTGTCTCCCTCCCTGTCTCTCGCAGTCTCCCTCGCTGTCACTCTCGCAGTCTCTCTCGCTGTAGACCTCGCAGTCTCTCTCGCAGTCTCTCGCGCAGTCTCCCTCGCAGTCTCCCTCGCAGTCTCCCACGCAGTCTCCCTCGCAGTCTCCCTCACTGTCTGCCTCGCAGTCTCTCTCGCTGTCTCCCTCGCTGTCTCGCTCGCTGTCTCCCTCGCAGTCTCTCTCGCTGTCTCTCTCCCAGTCTCTCTCGCTGTCTCCCTCGCAGTCTCTCTCGCTTTCTCCCTCGCTGTCTCTCTCGCAGTCTCTCTCGCTGTCTCTCTCGCAGTCTCTCTCGCCGCCTCTCTCGCAGTCTCCCTCGCAGTCTCCCTCACTGTCTGCCTCGCAGTCTCTCTCGCTGTCTCCCTCGCTGTCTCGCTCGCTGTCTCCCTCGCAGTCTCTCTCGCTGTCTCTCTCCCAGTCTCTCTCGCTGTCTCCCTCGCAGTCTCTCTCGCTGTGTCCCTCGCAGTCTCTCTCGCTTTCTCCCTCGCTGTCTCTCTCGCAGTCTCTCTCGCCGTCTCTCTCGCTGTCTCCCTCGCATTTTCTCTCGCATTTTCTCTCGCAGTCTCTCTCGCAGTCACTCTCGCTATCTCCCTTGCAGTCTCTCTCGCTGTATCCATCGCTGTCTAACTCGCTGTCGACCTCGCATTCTCTCTCACAGTCTCTCTCGCTGTCTCTCTCGATGTCTCCCTCGCTTTTTCTCTCGCAGTCTCTCTCGCAGTCTCTCTCGCTGTCTCCTTTGCAGTCTCCCTTGCAGTCTCCCTCGCTGTCTCCCTCGCCGTCTCCCTCGCTGTCTCCCTCGCAGTCTCCCTCGCTGTCTCCCTCGCTGTCTCCCTCGATGTCTCCCTCGCTGTCTCCCTCGCAGTCTCTCCCGCTGTCTCCCTCGCAGTCTCGCTCGCTGTCTCTCTCGCAGTCTCTCTCGCTGTCTCTCTCACTGTCTCCCTCGCTGTCTCTCTCGCTGTCTCTCTCGCTGTCTCTATCGCTGTCTCCCTTGCAGTCTCTCTCGCTGTAGCCCTCGCAAGCTCTCGCAGTCTCTCGCAGTCTCCCTCGCTGTCTCCCTCGCTGTCTCTCTCGCTGTCTCCCTCGCATTCTCCCTCGCAGTCTCCCTCGCAGTCTCTCTCGCAGTCTCCCTCGCTGTCTCTCTCGCTGTCTCCCTCGCTGTCTCTCGCAGTCACCCTCGCAGTCTCTCTCTCAGACTCTCTCACAGACTCTCTCGCTGTCTCTCTAGCAGTCTCTCTCGCCGCCTTTCTCGCCGCCTCTCTCGCCGTCCCACTCGTGGTCTCTCTCGCTGTCTCCCTCGCATTTTCTCTCGCAGATTCTCTCGCTGTAGCCCTCGCAGTCTCTCTCGCACTCTCTCTCGCAGTCTCCCTCGCAGTCTCCCTCGCAGTCTCCCACGCAGTCTCCCTCGCAGTCTCCCTCACTGTCTGCCTCGCAGTCTCTCTCGCTGTCTCCCTCGCTGTCTCGCTCGCTGTCTCCCTCGCTTTCTCTCTCGCTGTCTCTCTCCCAGTCTCTCTCGCAGTCACTCTCGCCATCTCCCTCGCCGGCTCTCTCGCCATCTCTCTCGCCGTCTCTCTCGCAGTCTCTCTCGCTATCTCTCTCGCTGTCTCTCTCGCTCTCACCCTCGCTGTCTCCCTCGCTGTCTCCCTGGCAGTCTCTCTCGCAGTCTCTCTTGCTGTCTCCCTCGCATTCACTCTCCCTGTCTCTCTCGCGGTCACTCTCGCTGTCTCCCTCCCTGTCTCTCGCAGTCTCCCTCGCCGTCTCTCTCGCAGTCTCTCTCGCTGTAGCCCTCGCAGTCTTTCTCGCAGTCTCTCTCGCAGTCTCTCTCGCAGTCTCCCTCGCAGTCTCCCACGCAGTCTCCCTCGCAGTCTCCCTCACTGTCTGCCTGGCAGTCTCTCTCGCTGTCTCCCTCCCTGTCTCTCGCAGTCTCCCTCGCTGTCTCTCTCGCAGTCTCTCTCGCTGTAGACCTCGCAGTCTCTCTCGCAGTCTCTCGCGCAATCTCCCTCGCAGTCTCCCTCGCAGTCTCCCACGCAGTCTCCCTCGCAGTCTCCCTCACTGTCTGCCTCGCAGTCTCTCTCGCTGTCTCCCTCGCTGTCTCGCTCGCTGTCTCCCTCGCAGTCTCTCTCGCTGTCTCTCTCCCAGTCTCTCTCGCTGTCTCCCTCGCAGTCTCTCTCGCTTTCTCCCTCGCTGTCTCTCTCGCAGTCTCTCTCGCTGTCTCTCTCGCAGTCTATCTCGCCGCCTCTCTCGCAGTCTCCCTCGCAGTCTCCCTCACTGTCTGCCTCGCAGTCTCTCTCGCTGTCTCCCTCGCTGTCTCGCTCGCTGTCTCCCTCGCAGTCTCTCTCGCTGTCTCTCTCCCAGTCTCTCTCGCTGTCTCCCTCGCAGTCTCTCTCGCTGTGTCCCTCGCAGTCTCTCTCGCTTTCTCCCTCGCTGTCTCTCTCGCAGTCTCTCTCGCCGTCTCTCTCGCTGTCTCCCTCGCATTTTCTCTCGCATTTTCTCTCGCAGTCTCTCTCGCAGTCACTCTCGCTATCTCCCTTGCAGTCTCTCTCGCTGTATCCATCACTGTCTAACTCGCTGTCGACCTCGCATTCTCTCTCACAGTCTCTCTCGCTGTCTCTCTCGATGTCTCCCTCGCATTTTCTCTCGCAGTATCTCTCGCAGTCTATCTCGCAGTCTCTCTCGCTGTCTCCTTTGCAGTCTCCCTTGCAGTCTGCCTCGCTGTCTCCCTCGCTGTCTCCCTCGCTGTCTCCCTCGCAGTCTCCCTCGCTGTCTCCCTCGCTGTCTCCCTCGATGTCTCCCTCGCTGTCTCCCTCGCAGTCTCTCCCGCTGTCTCCCTCGCAGTCTCGCTCGCTGTCTCTCTCGCAGTCTCTCTCGCTGTCTCTCTCACTGTCTCTCTCGCTGTCTCTCTCGCTGTCTCTATCGCTGTCTCCCTCGCTGTCTCTCTCGCAGTCTCTCGCAGTCTCCCTCGCTGTCTCCCTCGCTGCCTCTCTCGCTGTCTCCCTCGCATTTTCTCTCGCAGTCTCACTCGCTATCTCCCTTGCAGTCTCTCTCGCTATCTGCATCGCTGTCTAACTCGCTGTCTACCTCGCATTCTCTCTCGCAGCCTCTCTCGCTGTCTCCCTCGCTGTCTCCCTCGCTGTCTCCCTCGCTGCCTTCCTCGCTGTTTCCCTCGCTGTCTCTCTCGCTGTCTCTCTCGCTGTCTCTCTCACTGTCTCCCTCGCTTTCTCTCTCGCTGTCTCCGTCGCTGACTCTATTGCTGTCTACCTTGCTGTCTCTCTCGCAGTCTCCCATGCAGTCTCTCTCGCTGTCGCCCTCGCAGTCTCTCTCGCAGTCTCTCGCAGTCTCCCTCGCCGTCTCCTTCGCAGTCTCCCTCGCAGTCTCTTCGCTGTCTCTCTCGCAGTCTCTCTCGCTGTCGACCTCGATGTCTCGCTCGCTGTCTCCCTTGCAGTCTCTCTCGCTGTCTCTCTCGCTGTCCCCCTCGCAGTCTCTCTCGCTGTCTCCCTCGCAGTCTCCCTCGCAGTCTCTCTCGCAGTCTCTCTCGCAGTCTCACTCGCTGTCTCTCTCACTGTCTCCCTCGCTGTCTCTCTCGCTGTCTCTCTCGCTGTCTCTATCGCTGTCTCCCTCGCTGTCTCTCTCGCAGTCTCCCTTGCAGTCTCTCTCGCTGTAGCCCTCGCAGTCTCTCTCGCAGTCTCTCGCAGTCTCCCTCGCTGTCTCCCTCGCTGCCTCTCTCGCTGTCTCCCTCGCATTTTCTCTCGCAGTCTTTCTCGCTATCTCCCTTGCAGTCTCTCTCGCTATCTGCATCGCTGTCTAACTCGCTGTCTACCTCGCATTCTCTCTCGCAGCCTCTCTCGCTGTCTCCCTCGCTGTCTCCCTCGCTGTCTCCCTCGCTGCCTTCCTCGCTGTTTCCCTCGCTGTCTCTCTCGCTGTCTCTCTCGCTGTCTCTCTCACTGTCTCCCTCGCTGTCTCTCTCGCTGTCTCCGTCGCTGACTCTATTGCTGTCTACCTTGCTGTCTCTCTCGCAGTCTCCCATGCAGTCTCTCTCGCTGTCGGCCTCACAGTCTCTCTCGCAGTCTCTCGCAGTCTCCCTCGCCGTCTCCTTCGCAGTCTCCCTCGCAGTCTCTTCGCTGTCTCTCTCGCAGTCTCTCTCGCTGTCGACCTCGATGTCTCGCTCGCTGTCTCCCTTGCAGTCTCTCTCGCTGTCTCTCTCGCTGTCCCCCTCGCAGTCTCTCTCGCTGTCTCCCTCGCAGTCTCCCTCGCAGTCTCTCTCGCAGTCTCTCTCGCAGTCTCACTCGCTGTCTCCCTCGCTATCTCCCTCGCTGTCTGTCTCGCTGTCACCCTCGCTGTCTCCCTCGCTGTCTGCCTGGCAGTCTCTCTCGCAGTCTCTCTTGCTGTTTCCCTCGCATTCACTCTCGCTGTCTCTCTCACAGTCTCTCTCGCTGTCTCCCTCCCTGTCTCTCGCAGTCTCCATCGCCGTCTCTCTCGCAGTCTCTCTCGCTGTAGCCCTCGCAGTCTCTCTCGCAGTCTCTCTCGCAGTCTCCCTCACTGACTGCCTCGCAGTCTCTCTCGCTGTCTCCCTCCCTGTCTCTCGCATTCTCCCTCGCTGTCTCTCTCGCTTTCTCTCTCGCTGTAGCCCTCGCAGTCTCTCTCGCAGTCTCTCTCGCAGTCTCCCTCGCAGTCTCCCTCGCAGTCTCCCTCGCAGTCTCCCTCACTGTCTGCCTCGCAGTCTCTCTCGCTGTCTCCCTCGCTGTCTCGCTCGCTGTCTCCCTCGCAGTCTCTCTCGCTGTCTCTCTCCCAGTCTCTCTCGCTGTCTCCCTCGCAGTCTCTCTCGCTTTCTCCCTCGCTGTCTCTCTCGCAGTCTCTCTCGCTGTCTCTCTCGCAGTCTCTCGCGCCGCCTCTCTCGCAGTCTCCTCCGCAGTCTCCCTCACTGTCTGCCTCGCAGTCTCTCTCGCTGCCTCCCTCGCTGTCTCGCTCGCTGTCTCCCTCGCAGTCTCTCTCGCTGGCTCTCTCCCAGTCTCTCTCGCTGTCTCCCTCGCAGTATCTCTCGCTGTCTCCCTCGCATTCTCTCTCGCTTTCTCCCTCGCTGTCTCTCTCGCAGTCTCTCTCGCCGTCTCTCTCGCTGTCTCCCTCGCATTTTCTCTCGCATTTTCTCTCGCAGTCTCTCTCGCAGTCACTCTCGCTATCTCCCTTGCAGTCTCTCTCGCTGCATCCATCGCTGTCTAACTCGCTTTCGACCTCGCATTCTCTCTCACAGTCTCTCTCGCTGTCTCTCTAGATGTCTCCATCGCATTTTCTCTCGCAGTATCTCTCGCAGTCTCTCTCGCAGTCTCTCTCGCTGTCTCCATTGCAGTCTCCCTTGCAGTCTCCCTCGCTGTCTCCCTCGCTGTCTCCCTCGCTGACTCCCTCGCTGTCTCCCTCGCAGTCTCTCCCGATGTCTCCCTCGCAGTCTCGCTCGCTGTCTATCTCGCAGTCTCTCTCGCTGTCTCTCTCACTGTCTCCCTCGCTGTCTCTCTCGATGTCTCTCTCGCTGTCTCTATCGCTGTCTCCCTCGCTGTCTCTCTCCCAGTCTCCCTTGCAGTCTCTCTCGCTGTAGCCCTCGCAGTCTCTCTCGCAGTCTCTCGCAGTCTCCCTCGCTGTCTCCCTCGCTGTCTCTCTCGCTGTCTCCCTCGCATTTTCTCTCGCAGTCTCTCTCGCTATCTCCCTTGCAGTCTCTCTCGCTATCTGCATCGCTGTCCAATTCGCTGTCTACCTCGCATTCTCTCTCGCAGCCTCTCTCGCTCTCTCCCTCGCTGTCTCCCTCGCTGTCTTCCTCGCTGTTTCCCTCGCTGTCTCTCTCGCTGCCTCTCTCGCTGTCTCTCTCACTGTCTCCCTCGCTGTCTCTCTCGATGTCTCTCTCGCTGTCTCTATGGCTGCCTCCCTCGCTGTGTCTCTCGCAGTCTCCCTTGCAGTCTCTCTCGCTGTAGCCCTCGCAGTCTCGCTCGCAGTCTCTCGCAGCCTCCCTCGCAGTCTCCCTCGCAGTCTCCCTCGCAGTCTCTCTCGCTGTCTCTCTCGCAGTCTCTCTCGCTGTCTACCTCGATGTCTCGCTCGCTGTCTCCCTTGCAATCTCTCTCGCTGTCTCTCTCGCTGTCTCTCTCGCAGTCTCTCTCGCTGTCTCCCTCGCAGTCTCCCTCGCAGTCTCTCTCGCAGTCTCTCACGCAGTCTCTCTCGCTGTCTCCCTCGCTATCTCCCTCGCTGTCTCTCTCGCAGTCTCTCGCAGTCTCTCGCAGTCTCCCTCGCTGTCTCCCTCGCATTCTCCCTCGCATTCTCCCTCGCAGTCTCCCTCGCAGTCTCTCTCGCAGTCTCCCTCGCTGTCTCTCTCGCTGTCTCCCTCGCTGTCTCTCGCAGTCTCCCTCGCAGTCTCTCTCTCAGACTCTCTCACAGACTCTCTCGCTGTCTCTCTCGCAGTCTCTCTCGCCGCCTTTCTGGCCTCCTCTCTCGCCTTCCCTCTCGTGGTCTCTCTCGCTGTCTCCCTCGCATTTTCTCTCGCAGTCTCTCTCGCTATCTCCCTTGCAGCCTCCCTCGCTGTCTCCCTCGCTGTCACCCTCGCAGTCTCTGGCAGTCTCTCTCGCAGTCTCTCTCGCAGTCACTCGCGCCACCTCCCTCGCCGGCTCTCTCGCCATCTCTCTCGCCGTCTCTCTCGCAGTCTCCCTCGCAGTCTCGCTCGCAGTCTCTCTCGCAGTCTCTCTCGCAGACTCTCTCGCAGTCTCCCTCGCTGTCTCCCTCGCTGTCTCTCTCGCTGTCTCCCTCGCATTTTCTCTCGCAGTCTCTCTCGCTATCTCCCTTGCAGTCTCTCTGGCTATCTGCATCGCTGTCTAACTCGCTGTCGACCTCGCATTCTCTCTCGCAGTCTCTCTCGCTGTCTACCTCGCTGTCTCCCTCGCTGTCTTCCTCGCTGTCTCTCTCACTGTCTCCCTCGCTGTCTCTCTCACTGTCTCTCTCGCTGTCTCTATCGCTGTCTCCCTCGCTGTCTCTCTCGCAGTCTCCCTTGCAGTCTCTCTCGCTGTAGCCCTCGCAGTCTCTCTCGCAGTCTCTCTCGCAGTCTCTCGCAGTCTCTCGCAGTCTCCCTAGCAGTCTCCCTCGCAGTCTCCCTCGCAGTCTCCCTCGCAGTCTCTCTCGCTGTCCCTCTCGCAGTCTCTCTCGCTGTCTCTCTCGCAGTCTCTCTCGCTGTCTCCCTCGATGTCTCCCTCGCTGTCTCCCTCGCAGTCTCTCTCGCAGTCTCTCTCGCTGTCTCCCTCGCTATCACCCTCGCTGTCTCTCTCGCAGTCTCTCGCAGTCTCTCGCAGTCTTCCTCGCTGTCTCCCTCGCAGTCTCACTCGCAGTCTCCCTCGCAGTCTCTCTCGCAGTCTCCCTCGCTGTCTCTCTCGCTGTCTCCCATCGCTGTCTCTCGCAGTCTCCCTTGCAGTCTCTCTCACAGACTCTCTCACAGACTCTCTCGCTGTCTGTCTCGCAGTCTCTCTCGCCGCCTCTCTCGCCGCCTCTCTCGCCGTCCCTCTCGCGGTCAGTCTCGCTGTCTCCCTCGCATTTTCCCTCGCAGTCTCTCTCGCTATCTCCCTTGCAGTCTCTCTCGGTGTCTCCCTCGCTGTCTCCCTCGCTGTCTCCCTCGCTGTCACCTATGCAGTCTCTGGCAGTCTCTCTCGCAGTCACTCTCGCCATCTCCCTCGCCGGCTCTGTCGCCATCTTTCTGGCCGTCTCTCTCGCAGTCTCTCTCGCTGTCTCTCTCGCTGTCTCTCTCGCAGTCTCCCTCGCAGTCTCTCTCGCAGTCTCTCTCGCTGTAGCCCTCACAGTCTCTCTCGCAGTCTCTCTCGCAGTCTCCCTCGCAGTCTCCCTCGCTGTCACCCTCGCTGTCTCCCTCGCTGTCTCCCTCGAAGTCTCTCTCGCGGTATCTCTCACTGTCTCCCTCCCTGTCTCTCGCAGTCTCCCTCGCTGTCTCCATCGCAGTCTCTCTCACTGTAGCCCTCGCAGTCTCTCTCGCAGTCTCTCTCGCAGTCTCCCTCGCAGTCTCCCTCGCAGTCTCCCTCACTGTCTGCCTCGCTGTCTCTCTCGCTGTCTCCCTCGCTGTCTCGCTCGCTGTCTCCCTCGCACTCTCTCTCGCTGTCTCTCTCCCAGTCTCTCTCGCTGTCTGCCTCGCAGTCTCTCTCGCTGTCTCCCTCGCAGTCTCTCTCGCTTCCTCCCTCGCTGTCTCTCTCGCAGACTCTCTCGCTGTCTCTCTCGCAGTCTCTCTCACCGCCTCTCTCGCCGCCTCTCTCGCCGTCTCCCTCGCATTTTCTCGCGCAGTCTCTCTCGCAGTCTCTCTCGCTGTCTCCCTTGCAGTCTCCCTTGCAGTCTCCCTCGCTGTCTTCCTGGCTGTCTCCCTCGCTGTCTCCCTCGCAGTCTCCCTCGCTGTCTCCCCCGCTGTCTCCCTCGCAGTCTCTCTCGCTGTCTTCCTCCCAGTCTCGCTCGCTGTCTCTCTCGCAGTCTCTCTCGCTGTCTCTCTCGCAGTCTCTCTCGCTGTCACTCTCGCCATCTCCCTCGCCGGCTCTCTCGCCATCTCTCTCGCCGTCTCTCTCGCAGTCTCTCTCGCTGTCTCTCTCGCTGTCTCCCTCGCATTCACTCTCCCTGTCTCTCGCGCGGTCTCTCTCGCTGTCTCCCTCCCTGTCTCTCGCAGTCTCCCTCGCTGTCTCTCTCGCAGTCTCCCTCGCAGTCTCCCTCGCAGTCTCCCACGCAGTCACCCTCGCTTACTCCCTCGCTGTCTCCCTCGCAGTCTCTCTCGCAGTCTCTCTTGCTGTCTCCCTCGCATTCACTCTCCCTGTCTCTCGCGCGGTCTCTCTCGCTGTCTCCCTCCCTGTCTCTCGCAGTCTCCCTCGCTGTCTCTCTCGCAGTCTCCCTCGCAGTCTCCCTCGCAGTCTCCCACGCAGTCTCCCTCGCAGTCCCCCTCACTGTCTGCCTCGCAGTCTCTCTCGCTGTCTCCCTCGCTGTCTCTCTCGCTGTCTCTCTCCCAGTCTCTCTCGCAGTCACTCTCGCCATCTCCCTCGCCGGCTCTCTCGCCATCTCTCTCGCCGTCTCTCTCGCAGTCTCTCTCGCTATCTCTCTCGCTGTCTCTCTCGCTGTCACCCTCGCTGTCTCCCTCGCTGTCTCCCTCGCAGTCTCTCTCGCAATCTCTCTTGCTGTCTCCCTCGCATTCACTCTCCCTGTCTCTCTCGCGGTCTCTCTCGCTGTCTCCCTCCCTGTCTCTCGCAGTCTCCCTCGGTGTCTCTCTCGCAGTCTCTCTCGCTGTAGCCCTCACAGTCTCTCTCGCAGTCTCTCTCGCAGTCTCCCTCGCAGACTCCCTCGCAGTCTCCCACGCAGTCTCCCTCGCAGTCTCCCTCACTGTCTGCCTCGCAGTCTCCCTCGCTGTCTCCCTCCCTGTCTCTCGCAGTCTCCCTCGCTGTCTCTCTCGCAGTCTCTCTCGCTGTAGCCCTCGCAGTCTCCCTCGCAGTCTCTCTCGCTGTCACCCTCGCTGTCTCCCTCGCTGTCTCCCTCGAAGTCTCTCTCGCGGTATCTCTCGCTGTCTCCCTCCCTGTCTCTCGCAGTCTCCCTCGCTGTCTCTCTCGCAGTCTCTCTCACTGTAGCCCTCGCAGTCTCTCTCGCAGTCTCTCTCGCAGTCTCCCTCGCAGTCTCCCTCGCAGTCTCCCTCACTGTCTGCCTCGCTGTCTCTCTCGCTGTCTCCCTCGCTGTCTCGCTCGCTGTCTCCCTCGCACTCTCTCTCGCTGTCTCTCTCCCAGTCTCTCTCGCTGTCTGCCTCGCAGTCTCTCTCGCTGTCTCCCTCGCAGTCTCTCTCGCTTCCTCCCTCGCTGTCTCTCTCGCAGACTCTCTCGCTGTCTCTCTCGCAGTCTCTCTCACCGCCTCTCTCGCCGCCTCTCTCGCCGTCTCCCTCGCATCTTCTCGCGCAGTCTCTCTCGCAGTCTCTCTCGCTGTCTCCCTTGCAGTCTCCCTTGCAGTCTCCCTCGCTGTCTTCCTGGCTGTCTCCCTCGCTGTCTCCCTCGCAGTCTCCCTCGCTGTCTCCCCCGCTGTCTCCCTCGCAGTCTCTCTCGCTGTCTTCCTCCCAGTCTCGCTCGCTGTCTCTCTCGCAGTCTCTCTCGCTGTCTCTCTCGCAGTCTCTCTCGCTGTCACTCTCGCCATCTCCCTCGCCGGCTCTCTCGCCATCTCTCTCGCGGTCTCTCTCGCTGTCTCCCTCCCTGTCTCTCGCAGTCTCCCTCGCTGTCTCTCTCGCAGTCTCCCTCGCAGTCTCCCTCGCAGTCTCCCACGCAGTCTCCCTCGCAGTCCCCCTCACTGTCTGCCTCGCTGTCTCTCTCGCTGTCTCCCTCGCTGTCTCTCTCGCTGTCTCTCTCCCAGTCTCTCTCGCAGTCACTCTCGCCATCTCCCTCGCCGGCTCTCTCGCCATCTCTCTCGCCGTCTCTCTCGCAGTCTCTCTCGCTATCTCTCTCGCTGTCTCTCTCGCTGTCACCCTCGCTGTCTCCCTCGCTGTCTCCCTCGCAGTCTCTCTCGCAGTCTCTCTTGCTGTCTCCCTCGCATTCACTCTCCCTGTCTCTCTCGCGGTCTCTCTCGCTGTCTCCCTCCCTGTCTCTCGCAGTCTCCCTCGGTGTCTCTCTCGCAGTCTCTCTCGCTGTAGCCCTCACAGTCTCTCTCGCAGTCTCTCTCGCAGTCTCCCTCGCGGTCTCTCTCGCTGTCTCCCTCCCTGTCTCTCGCAGTCTCCCTCGGTGTCTCTCTCGCAGTCTCTCTCGCTGTAGCCCTCACAGTCTCTCTCGCAGTCTCTCTCGCAGTCTCCCTCGCAGACTCCCTCGCAGTCTCCCACGCAGTCTCCCTCGCAGTCTCCCTCACTGTCTGCCTCGCAGTCTCCCTCGCTGTCTCCCTCCCTGTCTCTCGCAGTCTCCCTCGCTGTCTCTCTCGCAGTCTCTCTCGCTGTAGCCCTCGCAGTCTCTCTCGCAGTCTCTCTCCCTGTCTCTCTCGCGGTCTCTCTCGCTGTCTCCCTCCCTGTCTCTCGCAGTCCTGCTCGCTGTCTCCCTCGCAGTCTCTCTCGCTGTAGCCCTCGCAGTCTCTCTCGCAGTCTCTCTCGCAGTCTCCCTCGCAGTCTCCCTCGCAGTCTCCCACGCAGTCTCCCTCGCAGTCTCCCTCACTGTCTGCCTCGCAGTCTCTCTCGCTGTCTCCCTCCCCGTCTCTCGCAGTCTCCCTCGCTGTCTCTCTCGCAGTCTCTCTCGCTGTAGCCCTCGCAGTCTCTCTCGCAGTCTCCCTCGCAGTCTCCCTCGCAGTCTCCCACGCAGTCTCCCTCGCAGTCTCCCTCACTGTATGCCTCGCAGTCTCTCTCGCTGTCTCCCTCGCTGTCTCGCTCGCTGTCTCCCTCGCAGTCTCTCTCGCTGTCTCTCTCCCAGTCTCTCTCGCTGTCTCCCTCGCAGTCTCTCTCGCTGTCTCCCTCGCAGTCTCTCTCGCTTTCTCCCTCGCTGTCTCTCTCGCAGTCTCTCTCGCCGTCTCTCTCGCCGTCTCCCTCGCATTTTCTCTCGCATTTTCTCTCGCAGTCTCTCTCGCAGTCACTCTCGCTATCTCCCTTGCAGTCTCTCCCGCTGTCTCCATCGCTGTCTAACTGGCTGTCGACCTCGCATTCTCTCTCACAGTCTCTCTCGCTGTCTCTCTCGCTGTCTCTCTCGCTGTCTCTATCGCTGTCTCCCTCGCTGTCTCTCTCGCAGTCTCCCTTGCAGTCTCTCTCGCTGTAGCCCTCGCAGTCTCTCTCGCAGTCTCTCGCAGTCTCCCTCGCTGTCTCCCTCGCTGTCTCTCTCGCTGTCTCCCTCGCATTTTCTCTCGCAGTCTCTCTCGCTATCTCCCTTGCAGTCTCTCTCGCTATCTGCATCGCTGTCTAACTCGCTGTCTACCTCGCATTCTCTCTCGCAGCCTCTCTCGCTGTCTCTCTCGCTGTCTCCCTCGCTGTCTCTCTCGCTGTCTCTCTCGCTGACTCTATCGCTGTCTCCCTCGCTGTCTCTCTCGCAGTCTCCCTTGCAGTCTCTCTCGCTGTAGCCCTCGCAGTCTCTCTCGCAGTCTCTCGCAGTCTCCCTCGCAGTCTCCTTCGCAGTCTCCCTCGCCGTCTCTCTCGCTGTCTCTCTCGCAGACTCTCTCGCTGTCTACCTCGATGTATCGCTCGCTGTCTCCCTTGCAGTCTCTCTCGCTGTCTCTCTCGCTGTCTCTCTCGCAGTCTCTCTCGCTGTCTCCCTTGCAGTCTCCCTCGCAGTCTTTCTCGCAGTCTCTCTCGCTGTCTCCCTCGCTATCTCCCTCGCTGTCTCCCTCGCTGTCTCTCTCGCAGTCTCTCGCAGTCTCTCGCAGTCTCCCTCGCTGTCTCCCTCGCATTCTCCCTCGCAGTCTCCCTCGCAGTCTCTCTCGCAGTCTCCCTCGCTGTCTCTCTCGCTGTCTCCCTCGCTGTCTCTCGCAGTCTCCCTCGCAGTCTCTCTCTCAGACTCTCTCACAGACTCTCTCGCTGTCTCTCTAGCAGTCTCTCTCGCCGCCTTTCTCGCCGCCTCTCTCGCCGTCCCTCTCGTGGTCTCTCTCGCTTTCTCCCTCGCATTTTCTCTCGCAGGCTCTCTCGCTGTAGCCCTCGCAGTCTCTCTCGCAGTCTCTCTCGCAGTCTCCCTCGCAGTCTCCCTCGCAGTCTCCCACGCAGTCTCCCTCGCAGTCTCCCTCACTGTCCGCCTCGCAGTCTCTCTCGCTGTCTCCCTCGCTGTCTCGCTCGCTGTCTCCCTCGCTTTCTCTCTCGCTGTCTCTCTCCCAGTCTCTCTCGCAGTCACTCTCGCCATCTCCCTCGCCGGCTCTCTCGCCATCTCTCTCGCCGTCTCTCTCGCAGTCTCTCTCGCTATCTCTCTCGCTGTCTCTCTCGCTGTCACCCTCGCTGTCTCCCTCGCTGTCTCCCTGGCAGTCTCTCTCGCAGTCTCTCTTGCTGTCTCCCTCGCATTCACTCTCCCTGTCTCTCTCGCGGTCTCTCTCGCTGTCTCCCTCCCTGTCTCTCGCAGTCTCCCTCGCCGTCTCTCTCGCAGTCTCTCTCGCTGTAGCCCTCGCAGTATCTCTCGCAGTCTCTCTCGCAGTCTATCTCGCAGTCTCCCTCGCAGTATCCCACGCAGTCTCCCTCGCAGTCTCCCTCACTGTCTGCCTCGCAGTCTCTCTCGCTGTCTCCCTCCTGTCTCTCGCAGTCTCCCTCGCTGTCTCTCTCGCAGTCTCTCTCGCTGTAGACCTCGCAGTCTCTCTCGCAGTCTCTCTCGCAGTCTCCCTCGCAGTCTCCCTCGCAGTCTCCCACGCAGTCTCCCTCGCAGTCTCCCTCACTGTCTGCCTCGCAGTCTCTCTCGCTGTCTCACTCGCTGTCTCGCTCGCTGTCTCCCTCGCAGTCTCTCTCGCTGTCTCTCTCCCAGTCTCCCTCGCAGTCTCCCTCACTGTCTGCCTCACAGTCTCCCTCGCTGTCTCCCTCCCTGTCTCTCGCAGTCTCCCTCGCTGTCTCCCTCGCAGTCTCTCTCGCTGTAGCCCTCGCAGTCTCTCTCGCAGTCTCTCTCCCTGTCTCTCTCGCGGTCTCTCTCGCTGTCTCCCTCCCTGTCTCTCGCAGTCTCCCTCGCTGTCTCTCTCGCAGTCTCTCTCGCTGTAGCCCTCGCAATCTCTCTCGCAGTCTCTCTCGCAGTCTCCCTCGCAGTCTCCCTCGCAGTCTCCCACGCAGTCTCCCTCGCAGTCTCCCTCACTGTCTGCCTCGCAGTCTCTCTCGCTGTCTCCCTCCCCGTCTCTCGCAGTCTCCCTCGCTGTCTCTCTCGCAGTCTCTCTCGCTGTAGCCCTCGCAGTCTCTCTCGCAGTCTCCCTCGCAGTCTCCCTCGCAGTCTCCCACGCAGTCTCCCTCGCAGTCTCCCTCACTGTATGCCTCGCAGTCTCTCTCGCTGTCTCCCTCGCTGTCTCGCTCGCTGTCTCCCTCGCAGTCTCTCTCGCTGTCTCTCTTGCAGTCTCTCTCGCTGTCTCCCTCGCAGTCTCTCTCGCTGTCTCCCTCGCAGTCTCTCTCGCTTTCTCCCTCGCTGTCTCTCTCGCAGTCTCTCTCGCCGTCTCTCTCGCTGTCTCCCTCGCATTTTCTCTCGCATTTTCTCTCGCAGTCTCTCTCGCAGTCACTCTCGCTATCTCCCTTGCAGTCTCTCCCGCTGTCTCCATCGCTGTCTAACTGGCTGTCGACCTCACATTCTCTCTCACAGTCTCTCTCGCTGTCTCTCTCGCTGTCTCTCTCGCTGTCTCTATCGCTGTCTCCCTCGCTGTCTCTCTCGCAGTCTCCCTTGCAGTCTCTCTCGCTGTAGCCCTCGCAGTCTCTCTCGCAGTCTCTCGCAGTCTCCCATGCTGTCTCCCTCGCTGTCTCTCTCGCTGTCTCCCTCGCATTTTCTCTCGCAGTCTCTCTCGCTATCTCCCTTGCAGTCTCTCTCGCTATCTGCATCGCTGTCTAACTCGCTGTCTACCTCGCATTCTCTCTCGCAGCCTCTCTCGCTGTCTCCCTCGCTGTCTCCCTCGCTGTCTCCCTCGCTGTCTTCCTCGCTGTTTCCCTCGCTGTCTCTCTCGCTGTCTCTCTCGCTGTCTCTCTCACTGTCTCCCTCGCTGTCTCTCTCGCTGTCTCTCTCGCTGACTCTATCGCTGTCTCCCTCGCTGTCTCTCTCGCAGTCTCCCTTGCAGTCTCTCTCGCTGTAGCCCTCGCAGTCTCTCTCGCAGTCTCTCGCAGTCTCCCTCGCAGTCTTCTTCGCAGTCTCCCTCGCCGTCTCTCTCGCTGTCTCTCTCGCAGTCTCTCTCGCTGTCTACCTCGATGTATCGCTCGCTGTCTCCCTTGCAGTCTCTCTCGCTGTCTCTCTCGCTGTCTCTCTCGCAGTCTCTCTCGCTGTCTCCCTTGCAGTCTCCCTCGCAGTCTTTCTCGCAGTCTCTCTCGCTGTCTCCCTCGCTATCTCCCTCGCTGTCTCCCTCGCTGTCTCTCTCGCAGTTTCTCGCAGTCTCTCGCAGTCTCCCTCGCTGTCTCCCTCACATTCTCCCTCGCAGTCTCCCTCGCAGTCACCCTCGCTGTCTCTCTCGCTGTCTCCCTCGCTGTCTCTCGCAGTCTCCCTCGCAGTCTCTCTCTCAGACTCTCTCACAGACTCTCTCGCTGTCTCTCTAGCAGTCTCTCTCGCCGCCTTTCTCGCCGCCTCTCTCGCCGTCCCTCTCGTGGTCTCTCTCGCTTTCTCCCTCGCATTTTCTCTCGCAGGCTCTCTCGCTGTAGCCCTCGCAGTCTCTCTCGCAGTCTCTCTCGCAGTCTCCCTCGCAGTCTCCCTCGCAGTCTCCCACGCAGTCTCCCTCGCAGTCTCCCTCACTGTCCGCCTCGCAGTCTCTCTCGCTGTCTCCCTCGCTGTCTCGCTCGCTGTCTCCCTCGCTTTCTCTCTCGCTGTCTCTCTCCCAGTCTCTCTCGCAGTCACTCTCGCCATCTCCCTCGCCGGCTCTCTCGCCATCTCTCTCGCCGTCTCTCTCGCAGTCTCTCTCGCTATCTCTCTCGCTGTCTCTCTCGCTGTCACCCTCGCTGTCTCCCTCGCTGTCTCCCTGGCAGTCTCTCTCGCAGTCTCTCTTGCTGTCTCCCTCGCATTCACTCTCCCTGTCTCTCTCGCGGTCTCTCTCGCTGTCTCCCTCCCTGTCTCTCGCAGTCTCCCTCGCCGTCTCTCTCGCAGTCTCTCTCGCTGTAGCCCTCGCAGTCTATCTCGCAGTCTCTCTCGCAGTCTATCTCGCAGTCTCCCTCGCAGTCTCCCACGCAGTCTCCCTCGCAGTCTCCCTCACTGTCTGCCTCGCAGTCTCTCTCGCTGTCTCCCTCCTGTCTCTCGCAGTCTCCCTCGCTGTCTCTCTCGCAGTCTCTCTCGCTGTAGACCTCGCAGTCTCTCTCGCAGTCTCTGTCGCAGTCTCCCTCGCAGTCTCCCTCGCAGTCTCCCACGCAGTCTCCCTCGCAGTCTCCCTCACTGTCTGCCTCGCAGTCTCTCTCGCTGTCTCACTTGCTGTCTCGCTCGCTGTCTCCCTCGCTGTCTCGCTCGCTGTCTCCCTCGCAGTCTCTCTCGCTGTCTCTCTCCCAGTCTCTCTCGCTGTCTCCCTCGCAGTCTCTCTCGCTGTGTCCCTCGCAGTCTCTCTCGCTTTCTCCCTCGCTGTCTCTCTCGCAGTCTCTCTCGCCGTCTCTCCCGCTGTCTCCCTCGCATTTTCTCTCGCATTTTCTCTCGCAGTCTCTCTCGCAGTCATTCTCGCTATCTCCCTTGCAGTCTCTCTCGCTGCATCCATCGCTGTCTATCTCGCTGTCGAACTCGCATTCTCTCTCACAGTCTCTCTCGCTGTCTCTCTCGATGTCTCCCTCGCATTTTCTCTCGCAGTATCTCTCGCAGTCTCTCTCGCAGTCTCTCTCGCTGTCTCCATTGCAGTCTCCCTTGCAGTCTCCCTCGCTGTCTCCCTCGCCGTCTCCCTCGTTGTCTCCCTCGCAGTCTCCCTCGCTGTCTCCCTCGCTGTCTCCCTCGCTGTCTCCCTCGCTGTCTCCCTCGCAGTCTCTCCCGCTGTCTCCCTCGCAGTCTCGCTCGCTGTCTCTCTCGCAGTCTCTCTCGCTGTCTCTCTCATTGTCTCCCTCGCTGTCTCTCTCGCTGTCTCTCTCGCTGTCTCTATCGCTGTCTCCCTCGCTGTCTCTCTCGCAGTCTCCCTTGCAGTCTCTCTCGCTGTAGCCCTCGCAGTCTCTCTCGCAGTCTCTCGCAGTCTCCCTCGCTGTCTCCCTCGCTGTCTCCCTCGCTGTCTCCATCGCAGTCTCTCTCGCTGTCTCTCTCCCAGTCTCTCTCGCTGTCTCCCTCGCAGTCTCTCTTGCTGTGTCCCTCGCAGTCTCTCTCGCTTTCTCAATCGCTGTCTCTCTCGCAGTCTCTCTCGCCGTCTCTCTCGCTGTCTCCCTCGCATTTTCTCTCGCATTTTCTCTCGCAGTCTCTCACGCAGTCATTCTCGCTATCTCCCTTGCAGTCTCTCTCGCTGCATCCATCGCTGTCTAACTCGCTGTCGACCTCGCATTGTCTCTCACAGTCTCTCTCGCTGTCTCTCTCGATGTCTCCCTCGCATTTTCTCTCGCAGTATCTCTCGCAGTCTCTCTCGCAGTCTCTCTCGCTGTCTCCATTGCAGTCTCCCTTGCAGTCTCCCTCGCTGTCTCCCTCGCCGTCTCCCTCGCTGTCTCCCTCGCAGTCTCCCTCGCTGTCTCCCTCACTGTCTCCCTCGCTGTCTCCCTCGCTGTCTCCCTCGCAGTCTCTCCCGCTGTCTCCCTCGCAGTCTCGCTCGCTGTCTCTCTCGCAGTCTCTCTCGCTGTCTCTCTCAGTGTCTCCCTCGCTGTCTCTCTCGCTGTCTCTCTCGCTGTCTCTATCGCTGTCTCCCTCGCTGTCTCTCTCGCAGTCTCCCTTGCAGTCTCTCTCGCTGTAGCCCTCGCAGTCTCTCTCGCAGTCTCTCGCAGTCTCCCTCGCTGTCTCCCTCGCTGTCTCTCTCGCTGTCTCCCTCGCATTTTCTCTCGCCGTCTCTCTCGCTATCTCCCTTGCAGTCTCTCTCGCTATCTGCATCACTGTCTAACTCGCTGTCTACCTCGCATTCTCTCTCGCAGCCTCTCTCGCTGTCTCCCTCGCTGTCTCTCTCGCTGTCTCCCTCGCCGCCTTCCTCGCTGTTTCCCTCGCTGTCTCTCTCGCTGTCTCTCTCGCTGTCTCTCTCACTGTCTCCCTCGCTGTCTCTCTCGCTGTCTCCGTCGCTGACTCTCGCAGTCTCCCTCGCAGTCTCCTTCGCAGTCACCCTCGCAGTCTCTCTCGCTGTCTCTCTCGCAGTCTCTCTCGCTGTCTACCTCGATGTCTCGCTCGCTGTCTCCCTTGCAGTCTCACTCGCTGTCGCTCTCGTTGTCTCTCTCGCAGTCTCACTCGCTGTCTCCCTCGCAGCCTCCCTCGCAGTCTCTCTCGCAGTCTCTCTCGCAGTCTCTCTCGCTGTCTCCCTCGCTATCTCCCTCGCTGTCTCTCTCGCAGTCTCTCGCAGTCTATCGCAGTCTCCCTCTCTGTCTCCCTCGCATTCTCCCTCGCAGTCTCCCTCGCAGTCTCTCTCGCAGTCTCCCTCGCTGTCTCTCTCGCTGTCTCCCTCGCTGTCTCTCACAGTCTCCCTCGCAGTCTCTCTCTCAGACTCTCTCACAGACTCTCTCGCTGTCTCTCTAGCAGTCTCTCTCACCGCCTTTCTCGCCGCCTCTCTCGCCGTCCCTCTCGTGGTCTCTCTCGCTGTCTCCCTCGCATTTTCTCTCACTGGCTCTCTCGCTGTAGCCCTCGAGTCTCTCTCGCAGTCTCTCTCGCAGTCTCCCTCGCAGTCTCCCTCGCAGTCTCCCACGCAGTCTCCCTCGCAGTCTCCCTCACTGTCTGCCTCGCAGTCTCTCTCGCTGTCTCACTCGCTGTCTCGCTCGCTGTCTCCCTCGCTTTCTCTCTCGCTGTCTCTCTCCCAGTCTCTCTCGCAGTCACTCTCGCCATCTCCCTCGCCGGCTCTCTCGCAATCTCTCACGCAGTCTCTCTCGCAGTCTCTCTCGCTATCTCTCTCGCTGTCTCTCTCGCTGTCACCCTCGCTGTCTCCCTCGCTGTCTCCCTGGCAGTCTCTCTCGCAGTCTCTCTTGCTGTCTCCCTCGCATTCACTCTCGTGTCTCTCTCGCAGTCTCTCTCGATGTCTCCCTCCCTGTCTCTCGCAGTCTCCATCGCCGTCTCTCTCGCAGTCTCTCTCGCTGTAGCCCTCGCAGTCTCTCTTGCAGTCTCTCTCGCTGTCTCTCTCGCAGTCTCCCTCACTGTCTGCCACGCAGTCTCTCTCGCTGTCTCCCTCCCTGTCTCTCGCAGTCTCCCTCGCTGTCTCTCTCGCAATCTCTCTTGCTGTAGCCCTCGCAGTCTCTCTCGCAGTCTCTCTCGCAGTCTCCCTCGCAGTCTCCCTCGCAGTCTCCCACGCAGTCTCCCTCGCAGTCTCCCTCACTGTCTGCCTCGAAGTCTCTCTCGCTGTCTCCCTCGCTGTCTCGCTCGCTGTCTCCCTCGCAGTCTCTCTCGCTGTCTCTCTCCCAGTCTCTCTCGCTGTCTCCCTCGCAGTCTCTCTCGCTTTCTCCCTCGCTTTCTCTCTCGCAGTCTCTCTCGCTGTCTCTCTCGCAGTCTCTCGCGCCGCCTCTCTCGCAGTCACCCTCGCAGACTCCCTCACTGTCTGCCTCGCAGTCTCTCTCGCTGTCTCCCTCGCTGTCTCGCTCGCTGTCTCCCTCGCAGTCTCTCTCGCTGGCTCTCTCCCAGTCTCTCTCGCTGTCTCCCTCGCAGTCTCTCTCGCTGTCTCCCTCGCAGTCTCTCTCGCTTTCTCCCTCGCTGTCTCTCTCGCAGTCTCTCTCGCCGTCTCTCTCGCTGTCTCCCTCGCATTTTCTCTCGCAGTCTCCCTCGCTGTCTCCCTCGCTGTCTCCCTCGCTGTCTCCCTCGCTGTCTCCCTCGCAGTCTATCTCGCTGACTCCCTCACTAACTCCCTCGCAGTCTCTCTCGCAGTCTCTCTCACTGTCTCCCTCGCATTCACTCTCGCTGTCTCCCTCGCTGTCTCCCTCGCTGTCTCCCTCGCAGTCTCTCGCTGTCTCCCTTGCTGTCTCCCTCGCATTCTCCCTCGCAGTCTCCCTCGCAGTCTCCCTCGCAGTCTCCCTCGCAGTTTCCCTCGCAGTCTCTCTCGCTGTCAACCTCACTGTCTCCCTTGCTGTCTCCCTGTCAGTCTCACTCGCAGTCTCTCTCGCTGTCTCCCTCGCTGTCTCGCTCGCTGTCTCCCTCGCAGTCTCTCTCGCAGTCTCTCTCGCAGTCTCTCTCGCTGTCTCCCTCGCAGTCACTCTCGCTGTCTCCCTCGCTGTCTCCCTCGCAGTCTCTCTCGCTTTCTCCCTCGCTGTCTCTCTCGCAGACTCTCTCGCTGTCTCTCTCGCAGTCTCTCTCGCCGCCTCTCTCACCGTCTCTCTCGCAGTCTCTCTCGCCTTCTCTCTCGATGTCTCTCTCGCTGTCTCTCTCGCTGTCTCCCTCGCATTTTCTCTCGCAGTCTATCTCGCAGTATCTCTCGCCATCTCCCTTGCAGTCTCTCTCAATGTCTCTCTCGCTGTCTAACTCGCTGTCTACCTCGCATTCTCTCTCGCAGTCTCTCTAGCTGTCTCCCTCGCTGTTTCCTTCGCTGTCTCCCTCGCTGTCTCCCTCGCTGTCTCCCTCGCTGTCTCTCTCGCGGTCTCTCTCGCTGTCTCCCTCGCTGTCTCTCTCGCTGTCTCCCTCGCTGTCTCCCTCGCTGTCTCTCTCGCAGTCTCCCTTGCAGTCTCTCTCGCAGTCTCTGGCAGTCTCCCTCACAGTCTCCCTCGCAGTCTCCTTCACAGTCTCCCTCGCATTCTCTCTCGCAGTCTCTCTCGCAGTCTCTCTCGCTGTCTCTCTCGCAGTCTCTCTCGCTGTCTCCCTCGATGTCTCGCTCGCTGTCTCCCTTGCAGTCTCTCTCGCTGTCTGCCTCGCAGTCTCCCTCGCAGTCTCCCTCGCAGTCTCTCTCGCAGTCTCTCTCGCAGTCTCTCTCGCTGTCTCCCTCGCTGTCTCCCTCGCTGTCTCTCTCGCAGTCTCTCGCAGTCTCCCTCGCTGTCTCCCTCGCAGTTTCCCTCGCAGTCTCCCTCGCAGTCTCTCTCACTGTATCTCTCGCAGTCTCTCTCGCTGTCTCCCTCGATGTCTCGCTCGCTGTCTCCCTCGCAGTCTCTCTCGCTGTCACTCTCGCAGTCTACCTGTCAGTCTCTCTCGCAGTCTCTCTCGCTGTCTGCCTCGCAGTCTCCCTCGCAGTCTCCCTCGCAGTCTCTCTCGCAGTCTCTCTCGCAGTCTCTCTCGCTGTCTCCCTCGCTGTCTCCCTCGCTGTCTCTCTCGCTGTCTCTCGCAGTCTCCCTCGCAGTCTCCCTCACAGTTTCCCTCGCAGTCTCCCTCGCAGTCTCCCTCGCTGTCTCTCTCGCTGTCTCTCTCGCAGTCTCTCTCGCTGTCTCCCTCGCAGTCTCCCTCGCTGTCTCCCTCGCTGTCTACCTGTCAGTCTCTCTCGCAGTCTCTCTCGCTGTCTCCCTCGCTGTCTCGCTCGCTGTCTCCCTCGCAGTCTCTCTCGCTGTCTCCCTCGCAGTCACTCTCGCTGTCTCCCTCGCTGTCTCTCTCGCAGTCTCTCTCGCTGTCTCCCTCGCAGTCACTCTCGCTGTCTCCCTCGCTGTCTCCCTCGCAGTCTCTCTCGCTGTCTGCCTCGCAGTCTCTCTCGCTTTCTCCCTCGCTGTCTCTCTCGCAGACTCTTTCACTGTCTCTCTCGCATTCTCTCTCGCTGTCTCCCTCGCATTTTCTCTCGCAGTCTATCTCGCAGTCTCTCTCGCCATCTCCCTTGCAGTCTCTCTCGCTGTCTCCATCGCTGTCTAACTCGCTGTCGACCTCGCATTCTCTCCGGCAGTCTCTCTAGCTGTCTCCCTCGCTGTCTCTCTCGCAGTCTCCCTCGCAGTCTCCCTCGCAGTCTCCTTCACAGTGTCCCTCGCATTCTCTCTCGCTGTCTCTCGCGCAGTCTCTCTCGCTTTCTCCCTCGATGTCTCGCGCGCTGTCTCCCTTGCAGTCTCTCTCGCTGTCTGTCTCGCAGTCTCCCTCGCAGTCTCCCTCGCAGTCTCTCTCGCAGTCTCTCTCGCAGTCTCTCTCGCTGTCTCCCTCGCTATCTCCCTCGCTGTCTCTCTCGCAGTCTCTCGCAGTCTCCCTCGCTGTCTCCCTCGCAGTCTCCCTCGCAGTCTCTCTCACTGTCTCTCTCGCAGTCTCTCTCGCTGTCTCCCTCGATGTCTCGCTCGCTGTCTCACTCGCAGTATCTCTCGCTGTCTCTCTCGCAGTCTCTCTCGCTGTCTCCCTCGCAGTCTCCCTCGCAGTCTCCCTCACAGTCTCCCTCGCAGTCTCCCCCGCAGTCTCCCTCGCAGTCTCTCTCGCTGTCTCTCCCGCAGTCTCTCTCGCTGTCTCCCTCGCAGTCTCCCTCGCTGTCTCCCTCGCTGTCTACCTGTCAGTCTCTCTCGCAGTCTCTCTCGCTGTCTCCCTCGCTGTCTCGCTCGCTGTCTCCCTCGCATTCTCTCTCGCTGTCTCTCTCGCAGTCTCTCTCGCTGTCTCCCTCGCAGTCACTCTCGCTGTCTCCCTCGCTGTCTCCCTCGCAGTCTCTCTTGCTGTCTCTCCTGCTTTCTCCCTCGCTGTCTCTCTCGCCGCCTCTCTCACCGTCTCTCTCGCATCTCTCTCCCCTTCTCTCTCGATGTCTCTCTCACAGTCTCTCTCGCTGTCTCCCTCGCAGTCTCTCTCGCTTTATCCCTCGCTGTCTCTCTCGCCGCCTCTCTCACCGTCTCTGTCGCAGTCTCTCTCCCCTTCTCTCTCGATGTCTCTCTCGCTGTCTCTCTCGCTGTCTCCCTCGCATTTTCTCTCGCAGTCTATCTCGCAGTCTCTCTCGCCATCTCCCTTGCAGTCTCTCTCGCTGTCTCCATCGCTGTCTACCTGGCATTCTCTCCGGCAGTCTCTCTAGCTGTCTCCCTCGCTGTTTCCTTCGCTGTCTCCCTCGCTGTCTCCCTCGCTGTCTCCCTCGCTGTCTCCCTCGCTGTCTCTCTCGCTGTCTCTCTCGCTGTCTCCCTCGCTGTCTCTCTCGCTGTCTCTCTCGCTGTCTCCCTCGCTGTCTCTCTCGCAGTCTCCCTTGCAGTCTCTCTCGCAGTCTCTGGCAGTCTCCCTCGCAGTCTCCCTCGCAGTCTCCTTCGCAGTCTCCCTCGCATTCTCTCTCGCTGTCTCTCTCGCAGTCTCTCTCGCTGTCTCTCTCGCAGTATCTCTCGCTGTCTCCCTCGATGTCTCGCTCGCTGTCTCCCTTGCAGTCTCTCTCGCTGTCTGTCTCGCAGTCTCCCTCGCAGTCTCCCTCGCAGTCTCTCTCGCAGTCTCTCTCGCAGTCTCTCTCGCAGTCTCTCTCGCTGTCTCCCTCGCTATCTCCCTCGCTGTCTCTCTCGCAGTCTCTCGCAGTCTCTCTCACTGTCTCTCTCGCAGTCTCTCTCGCTGTCTCCCTCGATGTCTCGCTCGCTGTCTCCCTCGCAGTCTCTCTCTCTGTCTCTCTCGCAGTCTCTCTCGCTGTCTCCCTCGCAGTCTCCCTCGCAGTCTCCCTCACAGTCTCCCTCGCAGTCTCCCTTGCAGTCTCCCTCGCTGTCTCTCTCGCTGTCTCTCTCGCAGTCTCTCTCGCTGTCTCCCTCGCAGTCTCCCTAGCAGTCTCTCTCTCTGTCTCTCTCGCAGTCTCTCTCGATGTCTCCCTCGCAGTCTCCCTCGCAGTCTCTCTCACAGTCTCCCTCGCAGTCTCCCTCGCAGTCTCCCTCGCTGTCTCTCTCGCTGTCTCTCTCGCGGTCTCTCTCGCTGTCTCTCTCCCCGTCTCTCTTGCAGTCTCTCTCGCAGTCTCCCTCGCTGTCTCCCTCGCTGTCTCCCTCGCTGTCTCCCTCGCAGTCTCTCTCGCTGACTCTTTCACTGCCTCCCTCGCAGTCTCTCTCGCAGTCTCTCTCACTGTCTCCCTCGCATTCACTCTCGCTGTCTCCGTCGCTGTCTCCCTCGCTGTCTCCCTCGCTGTCTCTCGCTGTCTCTCTCGCTGTCTCCCTTGCAGTCTCCCTCACAGTCTCCCTCGCAGTCTCCCTCGCTGTCTCTCTCGCTGTCTCTCTCGCAGTCTCTCTCGCAGTCTCTCTCTATGTCTCTCTCGCAGTCTCTCTCGCTGTCTCCCTCGCAGTCTCCCTCGCAGTCTCCCTCACAGTCTCCCTCGCAGTCTCCCTCACAGTCTCCCTCGCTGTCTCTCTCGCTGTCTCTCTCGCGGTCTTTCTCGCTGTCTCTCTCGCCGTCTCTCTCGCGGTCTCTCTCGCAGTCTCCCTCGCTGTCTCCCTCGCTGTCTCCCTCGCAGTCTCTAGCTCTGTCTCTCTCGCAGTCTCTCTCGCTAAATCCCTCGCTGTCTCCCTCGCAGTCTCTCTCGCTGACTCCCACACTGACTCCTTCACAGTCTCTCTCGCAGTCTCTCTCACTGTCTCCCTCGCATTCACTCTCGCTGTCTCTCTCGCCGTCTCTCTCGCGGTCTCTCTCGCAGTCTCCCTCACTGACTCACTCGCAGTCTCCCTCGCAGTCTCTAGCTCTGTCTCTCTCGCAGTCTCTCTCGCTAAATCCCTCGCTGTCTCCCTCGCAGTCTCTCTCGCTGACTCCCACACTGACTCCTTCACAGTCTCTCTCGCAGTCTCTCTCACTGTCTCCCTCGCATTCACTCTCGCTGTCTCCCTCGCTGTCTCCCTCGCTGTCTCCCTCGCTGTCTCTCGCTGTCTCCCTCGCTGTCTCCCTCGCATTCTCCCTCGCAGTCTCCCTCGCAATCTCCCTCGCAGTCTCCCTCACAGTTTCCCTCGCAGTCTCTCTCGCTGTCACCCTCACTGTCTCCCTCGCTGTCTCCCTGTCAGTCTCACTCGCACTCTCTCTCGCTATTTCCCTCGCTGTCTCCCTCGCAGTCTCTCTCACTGTCTCTCTCGCAGTCTCTCTCGCTGTCTCCCTCGCAGTCTCCCTCGCAGTCTCCCTCACAGTCTCCCTCGCAGTCTCCCTTGCAGTCTCCCTCGCTGTCTCTCTCGCTGTCTCTCTCGCAGTCTCTCTCGCTGTCTCCCTCGCAGTCTCCCTAGCAGTCTCTCTCTCTGTCTCTCTCGCAGTCTCTCTCGATGTCTCCCTCGCAGTCTCCCTCGCAGTCTCTCTCACAGTCTCCCTCGCAGTCTCCCTCGCAGTCTCCCTCGCTGTCTCTCTCGCTGTCTCTCTCGCGGTCTCTCTCGCTGTCTCTCTCCCCGTCTCTCTTGCAGTCTCTCTCGCAGTCTCCCTCGCTGTCTCCCTCGCTGTCTCCCTCGCTGTCTCCCTCGCAGTCTCTCTCGCTGACTCTTTCACTGCCTCCCTCGCAGTCTCTCTCGCAGTCTCTCTCACTGTCTCCCTCGCATTCACTCTCGCTGTCTCCGTCGCTGTCTCCCTCGCTGTCTCCCTCGCTGTCTCTCGCTGTCTCTCTCGCTGTCTCCCTTGCAGTCTCCCTCACAGTCTCCCTCGCAGTCTCCCTCGCTGTCTCTCTCGCTGTCTCTCTCGCAGTCTCTCTCGCAGTCTCTCTCTATGTCTCTCTCGCAGTCTCTCTCGCTGTCTCCCTCGCAGTCTCCCTCGCAGTCTCCCTCACAGTCTCCCTCGCAGTCTCCCTCGCAGTCTCCCTCGCTGTCTCTCTCGCTGTCTCTCTCGCGGTCTTTCTCGCTGTCTCTCTCGCCGTCTCTCTCGCGGTCTCTCTCGCAGTCTCCCTCGCTGTCTCCCTCGCTGTCTCCCTCGCAGTCTCTAGCTCTGTCTCTCTCGCAGTCTCTCTCGCTAAATCCCTCGCTGTCTCCCTCGCAGTCTCTCTCGCTGACTCCCACACTGACTCCTTCACAGTCTCTCTCGCAGTCTCTCTCACTGTCTCCCTCGCATTCACTCTCGCTGTCTCTCTCGCCGTCTCTCTCGCGGTCTCTCTCGCAGTCTCCCTCACTGACTCACTCGCAGTCTCCCTCGCAGTCTCTAGCTCTGTCTCTCTCGCAGTCTCTCTCGCTAAATCCCTCGCTGTCTCCCTCGCAGTCTCTCTCGCTGACTCCCACACTGACTCCTTCACAGTCTCTCTCGCAGTCTCTCTCACTGTCTCCCTCGCATTCACTCTCGCTGTCTCCCTCGCTGTCTCCCTCGCTGTCTCCCTCGCTGTCTCTCGCTGTCTCCCTCGCTGTCTCCCTCGCATTCTCCCTCGCAGTCTCCCTTGCAGTCTCCCTCGCAGTCTCCCTCACAGTTTCCCTCGCAGTCTCTCTCGCTGTCACCCTCACTGTCTCCCTCGCTGTCTCCCTGTCAGTCTCACTCGCACTCTCTCTCGCTATTTCCCTCGCTGTCTCCCTCGCAGTCTCTCTCACTGTCTCTCTCGCAGTCTCTCTCGCTGTCTCCCTCGATGTCTCGCTCGCTGTCTCCCTCGCAGTGTCTCTCGCTGTCTCTCTCGCATTCTCTCTCGCTGTCTCCCTCGCAGTCACTCTCGCTGTCTCCCTCGCTGTCTCCCTCGCAGTCTCTCTCGCTGTCTCCCTCGCAGTCTCTCTCACTGTCTCCCTCGCAGTCTCTCTCGCTTTCTCCCTCGCTGTCTCTCTCGCAGACTCTCTCGCTGTCTCTCTCGCAGTCTCTCTCGCCGCCTCTTTCAACGTCTCTCTCGCAGTCTCTCTCGCCTTCTCTCTCGATGTCTCTCTCGCTGTCTCTCTCGCTGTCTCCCTCGCATTTTCTCTCGCAGTCTATCTCATAGTATCTCTCGCCATCTCCCTTGCAGTCTCTCTTGCTGTCTCCATCGCTGTCTAACTAGCTGTCTACCTCGCATTCCCTCTCGCAGTCTCTCTCGCTGTCTCCCTCGCTGTTTCCTTCGCTGTCTCCCTCGCTGTCTCCCTCGCTGTCTCCCTCGCTGTCACCCTCGCTGTCTCTCTCGCTGTCTCTCTCGCTGTCTCCCTCGCTGTCTCTCTCGCTGTCTCTCTCGCTGTCTCCCTCGCTGTCTCTCTCGCAGTCTCCCTTGCAGTCTCTCTCGCAGTCTCTGGCAGTCTCCCTCACAGTCTCCTTCACAGTCTCCCTCGCATTCTCTCACGCTGTCTCTCTCGCAGTCTCTCTCGCTGTCTCTCTCGCAGTCTCTCTCGCTGTCTCCCTCGATGTCTCACTCGCTGTCTCCCTTGCAGTCTCTCTCGCTGTCTGTCTCGCAGTCTCCCTCGCAGTCTCCCTCGCAGTCTCTCTCGCAGTCTCTCTCGCAGTTTCTCTCGCTGTCTCCCTCGCTATCTCCCTCGCTGTCTCTCTCGCAGTCTCTCGCAGTCGCACTCGCTGTCTCCCTCGCAGTCTCCCTCGCAGTCTCCCTCGCAGTCTCTCTCACCGTCTCTCTCGCAGTCTCCCTCGCTGTCTCCCTCGATGTCTCGCTCGCTGTCTCCCTCGCAGTCTCTCTCGCTGTCTCTCTCGCAGTCTCTCTCGCTGTCTCCCTCGCAGTCTCCCTCGCAGTCTCTCTCGCAGTCTCTCTCGCAGTCTCTCTCGCTGTCTCTCTCGCAGTCTATCTCGCAGTCTCTCGCAGTCTCTCTCGCGGTCTCTCTCGCCGTCTCTCTCGCCGTCTCTCTCGTAGTCTCTCTCGCAGTCTCCCTCGCTGTCTCCCTCGCTGTCTCCCTCGCTGTCTCCCTCGCTGTCTCCCTCGCAGTCTCTCTCGCTGTCTCCCTCGCAGTCACTCTCGCTGTCTCCCTCGCTGTCTCCCTCGCAGTCTCTCTCGCTGTCTGTCTCGCAGTCTCTCTCGCTTTCTCCCTCGCTGTCTCTCTCGCAGACTCTTTCGCTGTCTCCCTCGCAGTCTCTCTCGCAGTCTCTCTCACTGTCTCCCTCGCATTCACTCTCGCTGTCTCCCTCGCTGTCTCCCTCGCTGTCTCCCTCGCAGTCTCTCGCTGTCTCCCTTGCTGTCTCCCTCGCATTCTCCCTCGCAGTCTCCCTCGCAGTCTCCCTCGCAGTCTCCCTCGCAGTTTCCCTCGCAGTCTCTCTCGCTGTCAACTTCACTGTCTCCCTTGCTGTCTTCCTGTCAGTCTCACTCGCAGTCTCTCTCGCTGTCTCCCTCGCTGTCTCGCTCGCTGTCTCCCTCGCAGTCTCTCTCGCTGTCTCTCTCGCAGTCTCTCTCGCTGTCTCCCTCGCAGTCACTCTCGCTGTCTCCCTCGCTGTCTCCCTCGCAGTCTCTCTCGCTTTCACCCTCGCTGTCTCTCTCGCAGACTCTCTCGCTGTCTCTCTCGCAGTCTCTCTCGCCGCCTCTCTCACCGTCTCTCTCGCAGTCTCTCTCGCCTTCTCTCTCGATGTCTCTCTCGCTGTCTCTCTCGCTGTCTCCCTCGCATTTTCTCTCGCAGTCTATCTCGCAGTATCTCTCGCCATCTCCCTTGCAGTCTCTCTCGCTGTCTCTCTCGCTGTCTAACTCGCTGTCTACCTCGCTGTTTCCTTCGCTGTCTCCCTCGCTGTCTCCCTCGCTGTCTCCCTCGCTGTCTCTCTCGCGGTCTCTCTCGCTGTCTCCCTCGCTGTCTCTCTCGCTGTCTCTCTCGCTGTCTCCCTCGCTGTCTCTCTCGCAGTCTCCCTTGCAGTCTCTCTCGCAGTCTCTGGCAGTCTCCCTCGCAGTCTCCCTCGCAGTCTCCTTCACAGTCTCCCTCGCATTCTCTCTCGCTGTCTCTCTCGCAGTCTCTCTCGCTGTCTCTCTCGCAGTCTCTCTCGCTGTCTCCCTCGATGTCTCGCTCGCTGTCTCCCTTGCAGTCTCTCTCGCTGTCTGCCTCGCAGTCTCCCTCGCAGTCTCCCTCGCAGTCTCTCTCGCAGTCTCTCTCGCAGTCTCTCTCGCTGTCTCCCTCGCTGTCTCCCTCGCTGTCTCTCTCGCAGTCTCTCGCAGTCTCCCTCGCTGTCTACCTCGCAGTTTCCCTCGCAGTCTCCCTCGCAGTCTCTCTCACTGTCTCTCTCGCAGTCTCTCTCGCTGTCTCCCTCGATGTCTCGCTCGCTGTCTCCCTCGCAGTCTCTCTCGCTGTCACTCTCGCAGTCTCTCTCGCTGTCTCCCTCGCAGTCTCCCTCGCAGTCTCCCTCACAGTTTCCCTCGCAGTCTCCCTCGCAGTCTCCCTCGCTGTCTCTCTCGCTGTCTCTCTCGCAGTCTCTCTCGCTGTCTCCCTCGCAGTCTCCCTCGCTGTCTCCCTCGCTGTCTACCTGTCAGTCTCTCTCGCAGTCTCTCTCGCTGTCTCCCTCGCTGTCTCGCTCGCTGTCTCCCTCGCAGTCTCTCTCGCTGTCTCTCTCGCAGTCTCTCTCGCTGTCTCCCTCGCAGTCACTCTCGCTGTCTCCCTCGCTGTCTCCCTCGCAGTCTCTCTCGCTGTCTGCCTCGCAGTCTCTCTCGCTTTCTCCCTCGCTGTCTCTCTCGCAGACTCTTTCGCTGTCTCTCTCGCAGTCTCTCTCGCTGTCTCCCTCGCATTTTCTCTCGCAGTCTATCTCGCAGTCTCTCTCGCCATCTCCCTTGCAGTCTCTCTCGCTGTCTCCATCGCTGTCTAACTCGCTGTCGACCTCGCATTCTCTCCGGCAGTCTCTCTAGCTGTCTCCCTCGCTGTCTCTCTCGCAGTCTCCCTCGCAGTCTCCCTCGCAGTCTCCTTCACAGTCTCCCTCGCATTCTCTCTCGCTGTCTCTCGCGCAGTCTCTCTCGCTTTCTCCCTCGATGTCTCGCGCGCTGTCTCCATTGCAGTCTCTCTCGCTGTCTGTCTCGCAGTCTCCCTCGCAGTCTCCCTCGCAGTCTCTCTCGCAGTCTCTCTCGCAGTCTCTCTCGCTGTCTCCCTCGCTATCTCCCTCGCTGTCTCTCTCGCAGTCTCTCGCAGTCTCCCTCGCTGTCTCCCTCGCAGTCTCCCTCGCAGTCTCTCTCACTGTCTCTCTCGCAGTCTCTCTCGCTGTCTCCCTCGATGTCTCGCTCGCTGTCTCACTCGCAGTATCTCTCGCTGTCTCCCTCGCAGTCTCCCTCACAGTCTCCCTCGCAGTCTCCCCCGCAGTCTCCCTCGCAGTCTCTCTCGCTGTCTCTCCCGCAGTCTCTCTCGCTGTCTCCCTCGCAGTCTCCCTCGCTGTCTCCCTCGCTGTCTACCTGTCAGTCTCTCTCGCAGTCTCTCTCGCTGTCTCCCTCGCTGTCTCGCTCGCTGTCTCCCTCGCAGTCTCTCTCGCTGTCTCTCTCGCAGTCTCTCTCGCTGTCTCCCTCGCAGTCACTCTCGCTGTCTCCCTCGCTGTCTCCCTCGCAGTCTCTCTTGCTGTCTCTCCCGCTTTCTCCCTCGCTGTCTCTCTCGCCGCCTCTCTCACCGTCTCTCTCGCATCTCTCTCCCCTTCTCTCTCGATGTCTCTCTCGCAGTCTCTCTCGCTGTCTCCCTCGCAGTCTCTCTCGCTTTATCCCTCGCTGTCTCTCTCGCCGCCTCTCTCACCGTCTCTGTCGCAGTCTCTCTCCCCTTCTCTCTCGATGTCTCTCTCGGTGTCTCTCTCGCTGTCTCCCTCGCATTTTCTCTCGCAGTCTATCTCGCAGTCTCTCTCGCCATCTCCCTTGCAGTCTCTCTCGCTGTCTCCATCGCTGTCTACCTGGCATTCTCTCCGGCAGTCTCTCTAGCTGTCTCCATCGCTGTTTCCTTCGCTGTCTCCCTCGCTGTCTCCCTCGCTGTCTCCCTCGCTGTCTCCCTCGCTGTCTCTCTCGCTGTCTCTCTCGCTGTCTCCCTCGCTGTCTCTCTCGCTGTCTCTCTCGCTGTCTCCCTCGCTGTCTATCTCGCAGTCTCCCATGCAGTCTCTCTCGCAGTCTCTGGCAGTCTCCCTCGCAGTCTCCCTCGCAGTCTCCTTCGCAGTCTCCCTCGCATTCTCTCTCGCTGTCTCTCTCGCAGTCTCTCTCGCTGTCTCTCTCGCAGTATCTCTCGCTGTCTCCCTCGATGTCTCGCTCGCTGTCTCCCTTGCAGTCTCTCTCGCTGTCTGTCTCGCAGTCTCCCTCGCAGTCTCCCTCGCAGTCTCTCTCGCAGTCTCTCTCGCAGTCTCTCTCGCAGTCTCTCTCGCTGTCTCTCTCGCTGTCTCCCTCGCTATCTCCCTCGCTGTCTCTCTCGCAGTCTCTCGCAGTCTCCCTCGCTGTCTCCCTCGAGGTCTCCCTCGCAGTCTCCCTCGCTGTCTCTCTCACTGTCTCTCTCGCAGTCTCTCTCGCTGTCTCCCTCGATGTCTCGCTCGCTGTCTCCCTCGCAGTCTCTCTCTCTGTCTCTCTCGCAGTCTCTCTCGCTGTCTCCCTCGCAGTCTCCCTCGCAGTCTCCCTCACAGTCTCCCTCGCAGTCTCCCTTGCAGTCTCCCTCGCTGTCTCTCTCGCTGTCTCTCTCGCAGTCTCTCTCGCTGTCTCCCTCGCAGTCTCCCTAGCAGTCTCTCTCTCTGTCTCTCTCGCAGTCTCTCTCGATGTCTCCCTCGCAGTCTCCCTCGCAGTCTCTCTCACAGTCTCCCTCGCAGTCTCCCTCGCAGTCTCCCTCGCTGTCTCTCTCGCTGTCTCTCTCGCGGTCTCTCTCGCTGTCTCTCTCCCCGTCTCTCTTGCAGTCTCTCTCGCAGTCTCCCTCGCTGTCTCCCTCGCTGTCTCCCTCGCTGTCTCCCTCGCAGTCTCTCTCGCTGACTCTTTCACTGCCTCCCTCGCAGTCTCTCTCGCAGTCTCTCTCAATGTCTCCCTCGCATTCACTCTCGCTGTCTCCGTCGCTGTCTCCGTCGCTGTCTCCCTCGCTGTCTCTCGCTGTCTCCCTCGCTGTCTCCCTTGCAGTCTCCCTCACAGTCTCCCTCGCAGTCTCCCTCGCTGTCTCTCTCGCCGCCTCTCTCACCGTCTCTGTCGCAGTCTCTCTCCCCTTCTTTCTCGATGTCTCTCTCGCTGTCTCTCTCGCTGTCTCCCTCGCATTTTCTCTCGCAGTCTATCTCGCAGTCTCTCTCGCCATCTCCCTTGCAGTCTCTCTCGCTGTCTCCATCGCTGTCTACCTGGCATTCTCTCCGGCAGTCTCTCTAGCTGTCTCCCTCGCTGTTTCCTTCGCTGTCTCCCTCGCTGTCTCCCTCGCTGTCTCCCTCGCTGTCTCCCTCGCTGTCTCTCTCGCTGTCTCTCTCGCTGTCTCCCTCGCTGTCTCTCTCGCTGTCTCTCTCGCTGTCTCCCTCGCTGTCTCTCTCGCAGTCTCCCTTGCAGTCTCTCTCGCAGTCTCTGGCAGTCTCCCTCGCAGTCTCCCTCGCAGTCTCCTTCGCAGTCTCCCTCGCATTCTCTCTCGCTGTCTCTCTCGCAGTCTCTCTCGCTGTCTCTCTCGCAGTATCTCTCGCTGTCTCCCTCGATGTCTCGCTCGCTGTCTCCCTTGCAGTCTCTCTCACTGTCTGTCTCGCAGTCTCCCTCGCAGTCTCCCTCGCAGTCTCTCTCGCAGTCTCTCTCGCAGTCTCTCTCGCAGTCTCTCTCGCTGTCTCCCTCGCTATCTCCCTCGCTGTCTCTCTCGCAGTCTCTCGCAGTCTCCCTCGCTGTCTCCCTCGCAGTCTCCCTCGCAGTCTCCCTCGCTGTCTCTCTCACTGTCTCTCTCGCAGTCTCTCTCGCTGTCTCCCTCGATGTCTCGCACGCTGTCTCCCTCGCAGTCTCTCTCTCTGTCTCTCTCGCAGTCTCTCTCGCTGTCTCCCTCGCAGTCTCCCTCGCAGTCTCCCTCACAGTCTCCCTCGCAGTCTCCCTTGCAGTCTCCCTCGCTGTCTCTCTCGCTGTCTCTCTCGCAGTCTCTCTCGCTGTCTCCCTCGCAGTCTCCCTAGCAGTCTCTCTCTCTGTCTCTCTCGCAGTCTCTCTCGATGTCTCCCTCGCAGTCTCCCTCGCAGTCTCTCTCACAGTCTCCCTCGCAGTCTCCCTCGCAGTCTCCCTCGCTGTCTCTCTCGCTGTCTCTCTCGCGGTCTCTCTCGCTGTCTCTCTCCCCGTCTCTCTTGCAGTCTCTCTCGCAGTCTCCCTCGCTGTCTCCCTCGCTGTCTCCCTCGCTGTCTCCCTCGCAGTCTCTCTCGCTGACTCTTTCACTGCCTCCCTCGCAGTCTCTCTCGCAGTCTCTCTCACTGTCTCCCTCGCATTCACTCTCGCTGTCTCCGTCGCTGTCTCCCTCGCTGTCTCCCTCGCTGTCTCTCGCTGTCTCCCTCGCTGTCTCCCTTGCAGTCTCCCTCACAGTCTCCCTCGCAGTCTCCCTCGCTGTCTCTCTCGCTGTCTCTCTCGCAGTCTCTCTCTATGTCTCTCTCTATGTCTCTCTCGCAGTCTCTCTCGCTGTCTCCCTCGCAGTCTCCCTCGCAGTCTCCCTCACAGTCTCCCTCGCAGTCTCCCTCGCAGTCTCCCTCGCTGTCTCTCTCGCTGTCTCTCTCGCGGTCTTTCTCGCTGTCTCTCTCGCCGTCTCTCTCGCGGTCTCTCTCGCAGTCTCCCTCGCTGTCTCCCTCGCTGTCTCCCTCGCAGTCCCTCACGCTGACTCCCTCACTGACTCACTCGCAGTCTCCCTCGCAGTCTCTAGCTCTGTCTCTCTCGCAGTCTCTCTCGCTAAATCACTCGCTGTCTCCCTAGCAGTCTCTCTCGCTGACTCCCACACTGACTCCCTCACAGTCTCTCTCGCAGTCTCTCTCACTGTCTCCCTCGCATTCACTCTCGCTGTCTCCCTCGCTGTCTCCCTCGCTGTCTCCCTCGCTGTCTCTCGCTGTCTCCCTCGCTGTCTCCCTCGCATTCTCCCTCGCAGTCTCCCTCGCAGTCTCCCTCGCAGTCTCCCTCACAGTTTCCCTCGCAGTCTCTCTCGCTGTCACCCTCACTGTCTCCCTCGCTGTCTCCCTGTCAGTCTCACTCGCACTCTCTCTCGCTATTTCCCTCGCTGTCTCCCTCGCAGTCTCTCTCACTGTCTCTCTCGCAGTCTCTCTCGTTGTCTCCCTCGATGTCTCGCTCGCTGTCTCCCTCGCAGTGTCTCTCGCTGTCTCTCTCGCATTCTCTCTCGCTGTCTCCCTCGCAGTCACTCTCGCTGTCTCCCTCGCTGTCTCCCTCGCAGTCTCTCTCGCTGTCTCCCTCGCAGTCTCTCTCACTGTCTCCCTCGCAGTCTCTCTCGCTTTCTCCCTCGCTGTCTCTCTCGCAGACTCTCTCGCTGTCTCTCTCGCAGTCTCTCTCGCCGCCTCTCTCAACGTCTCTCTCGCAGTCTCTCTCGCCTTCTCTCTCGATGTCTCTCTCGCTGTCTCTCTCGCTGTCTCCCTCGCATTTTCTCTCGCAGTCTATCTCATAGTATCTCTCGCCATCTCCCTTGCAGTCTCTCTTGCTGTCTCCATCGCTGTCTAACTAGCTGTCTACCTCGCATTCCCTCTCGCAGTCTCTCTCGCTGTCTCCCTCGCTGTTTCCTTCGCTGTCTCCCTCGCTGTCTCCCTCGCTGTCTCCCTCGCTGTCACCCTCGCTGTCTCTCTCGCTGTCTCTCTCGCTGTCTCCCTCGCTGTCTCTCTCGCTGTCTCTCTCGCTGTCTCCCTCGCTGTCTCTCTCGCAGTCTCCCTTGCAGTCTCTCTCGCAGTCTCTGGCAGTCTCCCTCGCAGTTTCCTTCACAGTCTCCCTCGCATTCTCTCACGCTGTCTCTCTCGCAGTCTCTCTCGCTGTCTCTCTCGCAGTCTCTCTCGCTGTCTCCCTCGATGTCTCACTCGCTGTCTCCCTTGCAGTCTCTCTCGCTGTCTGTCTCGCAGTCTCCCTCGCAGTCTCCCTCGCAGTCTCTCTCGCAGTCTCTCTCGCAGTCTCTCTCGCTGTCTCCCTCCCTATCTCCCTCGCTGTCTCTCTCGCAGTCTCTCGCAGTCGCCCTCGCTGTCTCCCTCGCAGTCTCCCTCGCAGTCTCCCTCGCAGTCTCTCTCACCGTCTCTCTCGCAGTCTCCCTCGCTGTCTCCCTCGATGTCTCGCTCGCTGTCTCCCTCGCAGTCTCTCTCGCTGTCTCTCTCGCAGTCTCTCTCGCTGTCTCCCTCGCAGTCTCCCTCGCAGTCTCCCTCACAGTCTCCCACGCAGTCTCCCACGCAGTCTCCCTCGCTGTCTATCTCGCTGTCTCTCTCGCAGTCTCTCTCGCTGTCTCCCTCGCAGTCTCCCTCGCAGTCTCTCACGCAGTCTCTCTCGCAGTCTCTCTCGCAGTCTCTCTTGCAGTCTATCTCGCAGTCTCTCTCGCTATCTCTCCTGCAGTCTCTCTCGCTGTCTCCATCGCTGTCTAACTCGATGTCTACCTGGCATTCTCTCTCGCAGTCTCTCTTGCTGTCTCCCTCGCTGTTTCCTTCGCTGTCTCCCTCGCATTCTCTCTCGCTGTCTCTCGCGCAGTCTCTCTCGCTTTCTCCCTCGATGTCTCGCGCGCTGTCTCCCTTGCAGTCTCTCTCGCTGTCTGTCTCGCAGTCTCCCTCGCAGTCTCCCTCGCAGTCTCTCTCGCAGTCTCTCTCGCAGTCTCTCTCGCTGTCTCCCTCGCTATCTCCCTCGCTGTCTCACTCGCAGTCTCCATCGCAGTCTCCCTTGCTGTCTCTCTCTCAGTCTCTCTCGCTGTCTCCCTCGCTGTCTCCCTCGCAGTCTCTCTCGCTGTCTCCCTCGCAGTCTCTCTCGCTTTCTCCCTCGCTTTCTCCCTCGCTGTCTCTCTCGCAGTCTCTTTTGCATTCTCTCTCGCTGTCTCCCTTGCAATCTCTCTCGCTATCTCCCTTGCAGTCTCTCTCGCAATCTCTCTCGCTGTCTCCCTCGCTGTCTCCCTCTCTGTCTCTCTCGCAGTCTTGCTCGCTGTCTCTCTCGCAGTCTCTCTCACAGACTCTGTCGCAGTCTCCCTCGCTGTCTCGCTCGCTGTCTCACTCGCAGTCTCTCTCGCTGTTTCTCTCGCAGTCTCTCTCGCTGTCTCCCTCGCAGTCACTCTCGCAGTCTCTCTCGCTGTCTCCCTCGCAGTCTCTCTCGCTGTCTCCCTCACAGTCTCTCTCGCTTTCTCCCTCGCTGTCTCTCTCGCAGTCTCCCTCGCATTCTCTCTCGCTGTGTCTCTCGCAGTCCCTCTCGCTGTCTCTCTCGCAGTCTCTCTCGCTGTCTCCCTCGATGTCTCGCTCGCTGTCTCCCTCGCAGTCTCTCTCGCTGTCTCTCTCGCAGTCTCTCTCGCTGTCTCCCTCGCAGTCTCCCTCGCAGTCTCCCTCACAGTCTCCCTCGCAGTCTCCCTCGCAGTCTCCCTCGCTGTCTCTCTCGCTGTCTCTCTCGCAGTCTCTCTCGCTGTCTCCCTCGCAGTCTCCCTCGCTGTCTCCCTCGCTGTCTACCTGTCAGTCACTCTCGCAGTCTCTCTCGCTGTCTCCCTCGCTGTCTCGCTCGCTGTCTCCCTCGCAGTCTCTCTCGCTGTCTCTCTCGCAGTCTCTCTCGCAGTCTCCCTCGCAGTCTCCCTCACAGTCTCCCTCGCAGTCTACCTCGCAGTCTCCCTCGCTGTCTCTCTCGCTGTCTCTCTCGCAGTCTCTCTCGCTGTCTCCCTCGCAGTCTCCCTCGCAGTCTCTCTCACAGTCTCCCTCGCAGTCTCCCTCGCAGTCTCCCTCGCTGTCTCTCTCGCTGTCTCTCTCGCGGTCTCTCTCGCTGTCTCTCTCCCCGTCTCTCTTGCAGTCTCTCTCGCAGTCTCCCTCGCTGTCTCCCTCGCTGTCTCCCTCGCTGTCTCCCTCGCAGTCTCTCTCGCTGACTCTTTCACTGCCTCCCTCGCAGTCTCTCTCGCAGTCTCTCTCACTGTCTCCCTCGCATTCACTCTCGCTGTCTCCGTCGCTGTCTCCCTCGCTGTCTCCCTCGCTGTCTCTCGCTGTCTCTCTCGCTGTCTCCCTTGCAGTCTCCCTCACAGTCTCCCTCGCAGTCTCCCTCGCTGTCTCTCTCGCTGTCTCTCTCGCAGTCTCTCTCGCAGTCTCTCTCTATGTCTCTCTCGCAGTCTCTCTCGCTGTCTCCCTCGCAGTCTCCCTCGCAGTCTCCCTCACAGTCTCCCTCGCAGTCTCCCTCGCAGTCTCCCTCGCTGTCTCTCTCGCTGTCTCTCTCGCGGTCTTTCTCGCTGTCTCTCTCGCCGTCTCTCTCGCGGTCTCTCTCGCAGTCTCCCTCGCTGTCTCCCTCGCTGTCTCCCTCGCAGTCTCTAGCTCTGTCTCTCTCGCAGTCTCTCTCGCTAAATCCCTCGCTGTCTCCCTCGCAGTCTCTCTCGCTGACTCCCACACTGACTCCTTCACAGTCTCTCTCGCAGTCTCTCTCACTGTCTCCCTCGCATTCACTCTCGCTGTCTCTCTCGCCGTCTCTCTCGCGGTCTCTCTCGCAGTCTCCCTCACTGACTCACTCGCAGTCTCCCTCGCAGTCTCTAGCTCTGTCTCTCTCGCAGTCTCTCTCGCTAAATCCCTCGCTGTCTCCCTCGCAGTCTCTCTCGCTGACTCCCACACTGACTCCTTCACAGTCTCTCTCGCAGTCTCTCTCACTGTCTCCCTCGCATTCACTCTCGCTGTCTCCCTCGCTGTCTCCCTCGCTGTCTCCCTCGCTGTCTCTCGCTGTCTCCCTCGCTGTCTCCCTCGCATTCTCCCTCGCAGTCTCCCTCGCAGTCTCCCTCGCAGTCTCCCTCACAGTTTCCCTCGCAGTCTCTCTCGCTGTCACCCTCACTGTCTCCCTCGCTGTCTCCCTGTCAGTCTCACTCGCACTCTCTCTCGCTATTTCCCTCGCTGTCTCCCTCGCAGTCTCTCTCACTGTCTCTCTCGCAGTCTCTCTCGCTGTCTCCCTCGATGTCTCGCTCGCTGTCTCCCTCGCAGTGTCTCTCGCTGTCTCTCTCGCATTCTCTCTCGCTGTCTCCCTCGCAGTCACTCTCGCTGTCTCCCTCGCTGTCTCCCTCGCAGTCTCTCTCGCTGTCTCCCTCGCAGTCTCTCTCACTGTCTCCCTCGCAGTCTCTCTCGCTTTCTCCCTCGCTGTCTCTCTCGCAGACTCTCTCGCTGTCTCTCTCGCAGTCTCTCTCGCCGCCTCTTTCAACGTCTCTCTCGCAGTCTCTCTCGCCTTCTCTCTCGATGTCTCTCTCGCTGTCTCTCTCGCTGTCTCCCTCGCATTTTCTCTCGCAGTCTATCTCATAGTATCTCTCGCCATCTCCCTTGCAGTCTCTCTTGCTGTCTCCATCGCTGTCTAACTAGCTGTCTACCTCGCATTCCCTCTCGCAGTCTCTCTCGCTGTCTCCCTCGCTGTTTCCTTCGCTGTCTCCCTCGCTGTCTCCCTCGCTGTCTCCCTCGCTGTCTCCCTCGCAGTCTCTCTCGCAGTCTCTCTCGCTCTCTCCCTCGCTATCTCCCTCGCTGTCTCTCTCGCAGTCTCTCGCAGTCTCCCTCGCTGTATCCCTCGCAGTCTCCCTCGCAGTCTCCCTCGCTCTCTCTCTCGCTGTCTCCCTCGCTGTCTGTCTTGCATTCTCCCTCACTGTCTCTCGCAGTCTCCCTCGCAGTCTTTCTCGTAGACTCTCTCGCAGACTGTCTCGCTGTCTCTCTCGCATTCTCTCTCGCCGCCTCTCTCGCCGCCTCTCTCGCCGTCTCTCTCGCGGTCTCACTCGCTGTCTCCCTCGCATTTTCTCTCGCAGTCTCTCCCGCAGTCTCTCTCGCTATCTCCCTTGCAGTCTCTCTCGTTGTCTCCCTCGCTGTCTAACTCGCTGCCTCCCTCGCTTTTTCCCTCGCTGTCACTCTCGCTGTCTCTCTCGCTGTCTCCCTCGCTGTCTCTCTCTCTGTCTCTCTCGCTGTCTCTATCGCTGTCTCCCTCGCTGTCTCTCTCGCAGTCTGCCTTGCAGTCTCTCTCGCTGTAGCCCTCGCAGTCTCTCTCGCAGTCTCTCTCGCAGTCTCTCGCAGTCTCCCTCGCAGTCTCCCTCGCAGTCTCCCTCGCAGTCTCTCTCGCTGTCTCTCTCGCAGTCTCTCTCGCTGTCTCCCTCGATGTCTCGCTCGCTGTCTCCCTTGCAGTTTCTCTCGCTGTCTCTCTCGCTGTCTCCCTCGCAGTCTCCCTCGCAGTCTCCCTCGCAGTCTCTATCGCAGTCTCCCTCGCTATCTCCCTCGCTGACTCCCTCGCAGTCTCTCTCGTAGTTCTCTTGCTGTCTCCCTCGCATTCACTCTCCCTGTCTCTCTCGCGGTCTCTCTCGCTGTCTCCCTCCCTGTCTCTCGCAGTCTCCCTCGCTGTCTCTCTCGCAGTCTCTCTCGCTGCAGCCCTCGCAGTCTCCCTCGCAGTCTCCCTCGCAGTCTCCCTCACAGTCTGCCTCGCAGTCTCTCTCGCTCTCTCCCTCGCAGTCTCCCTCGCAGTCTCCCTCACTGTCTGCCTCGCAGTCTCTCTCGCTCTCTCCCTCGCTGTCTCGCTCGCTGTCTCTCTCGATGTCTCCATCGCTGTCTAACTCGCTGTCGACCTCGCATTCTCTCTCACAGTCTCTCTCGCCGTCTCTCCCGCAGTCTGTCTCGCCTTCTCTCTCGCCGTCTCACTCGCTGTCTCCCTCGCATTTTCTCTCGCAGTCTCTCTCGCAGTCGCACTCGCTATCTCCCTTGCAGTCTATCTCGATGTCTCCATCGCTGTCTAACTCGCTGTCGACCTCGCATTCTCTCTCGCCGTCTCACTCGCTGTCTCCCTCGCATTTTCTCTCGCAGTCTCTCTCGCAGTCTCTCTCGCAGTCTCTCTCGCTGTCTCCCTCGCTGTCTCCTTCGCTGTCTCCCTCGCTGTCTCCCTCGCTGTCTCCCTCGCTGCCTCCCTCGCTGTTTCCCTCGCTGTCTCTCTCGCTGTCTCTCTCGCTGTCTCTCTCGCTGTCTCCCTCGCTGTCTCTCTCGCTGTCTCTCTCGCTGTCTCTAACGCTGTCTCCCTCGCTGTCTCTCTCGCAGTCTCCCTTGCAGTCTCTCTCGCTGTCGCCCTCGCAGTCTCTCGCAGTCTCTCGCAGTCTCCCTCGCAGTCTCCCTCGCAGTCTCCCTCGCAGTCTCTCTCGCTGTCTCTCTCGCAGTCTCTCTCGCTGTCTCTCTCGCAGTCTCTCTCGCTGTCTCCCTCGCAGTCTCACTCGCTGTCTCCCTCAGTCTCTCTCGCAGTCTCCCTTGCAGTGTCTCTCGCAGTCTCTCTCGCTGTAGCCCTCGCAGTCACTCTCGCAGTCTGTCTCGCAGTCTCTCGCAGTCTCCCTCGCATTCTCTCTCGCTGTCTCTCTCGCAGTCTCTCTCGCTGTCTCCCTCGATGTCTCGCTCGCTGTCTCCCTTGCAGTCTCTCTCGCTGTCTCTCTCGCAGTCCCTCTCGCTGTCTCCCTCGCAGTCTCCCTCGCAGTCTCTCTCGCAGTCTCTCTCGCTCTCTCCCTCGCTATCTCCCTCGCTGTCTCTCTCGCAGTCTCTCGCAGTCTCCCTCGCTGTATCCCTCGCAGTCTCCCTCGCAGTCTCCCTCGCTCTCTCTCTCGCTGTCTCCCTCGCTGTCTGTCTTGCATTCTCCCTCACTGTCTCTCGCAGTCTCCCTCGCAGTCTTTCTCGTAGACTCTCTCGCAGACTGTCTCGCTGTCTCTCTCGCATTCTCTCTCGCCGCCTCTCTCGCCGCCTCTCTCGCCGTCTCTCTCGCGGTCTCACTCGCTGTCTCCCTCGCATTTTCTCTCGCAGTCTCTCCCGCAGTCTCTCTCGCTATCTCCCTTGCAGTCTCTCTCGTTGTCTCCCTCGCTGTCTAACTCGCTGCCTCCCTCGCTTTTTCCCTCGCTGTCACTCTCGCTGTCTCTCTCGCTGTCTCCCTCGCTGTCTCTCTCTCTGTCTCTCTCGCTGTCTCTATCGCTGTCTCCCTCGCTGTCTCTCTCGCAGTCTGCCTTGCAGTCTCTCTCGCTGTAGCCCTCGCAGTCTCTCTCGCAGTCTCTCTCGCAGTCTCTCGCAGTCTCCCTCGCAGTCTCCCTCGCAGTCTCCCTCGCAGTCTCTCTCGCTGTCTCTCTCGCAGTCTCTCTCGCTGTCTCCCTCGATGTCTCGCTCGCTGTCTCCCTTGCAGTTTCTCTCGCTGTCTCTCTCGCTGTCTCCCTCGCAGTCTCCCTCGCAGTCTCCCTCGCAGTCTCTATCGCAGTCTCCCTCGCTATCTCCCTCGCTGACTCCCTCGCAGTCTCTCTCGTAGTTCTCTTGCTGTCTCCCTCGCATTCACTCTCCCTGTCTCTCTCGCGGTCTCTCTCGCTGTCTCCCTCCCTGTCTCTCGCAGTCTCCCTCGCTGTCTCTCTCGCAGTCTCTCTCGCTGCAGCCCTCGCAGTCTCCCTCGCAGTCTCCCTCGCAGTCTCCCTCACTGTCTGCCTCGCAGTCTCTCTCGCTCTCTCCCTCGCTGTCTCGCTCGCTGTCTCTCTCGATGTCTCCATCGCTGTCTAACTCGCTGTCGACCTCGCATTCTCTCTCACAGTCTCTCTCGCCGTCTCTCCCGCAGTCTGTCTCGCCTTCTCTCTCGCCGTCTCACTCGCTGTCTCCCTCGCATTTTCTCTCGCAGTCTCTCTCGCAGTCGCTCTCGCTATCTCCCTTGCAGTCTATCTCGATGTCTCCATCGCTGTCTAACTCGCTGTCGACCTCGCATTCTCTCTCGCCGTCTCACTCGCTGTCTCCCTCGCATTTTCTCTCGCAGTCTCTCTCGCAGTCTCTCTCGCAGTCTCTCTCGCTGTCTCCCTCGCTGTCTCCTTCGCTGTCTCCCTCGCTGTCTCCCTCGCTGTCTCCCTCGCTGCCTCCCTCGCTGTTTCCCTCGCTGTCTCTCTCGCTGTCTCTCTCGCTGTCTCTCTCGCTGTCTCCCTCGCTGTCTCTCTCGCTGTCTCTCTCGCTGTCTCTAACGCTGTCTCCCTCGCTGTCTCTCTCGCAGTCTCCCTTGCAGTCTCTCTCGCTGTCGCCCTCGCAGTCTCTCGCAGTCTCTCGCAGTCTCCCTCGCAGTCTCCCTCGCAGTCTCCCTCGCAGTCTCTCTCGCTGTCTCTCTCGCAGTCTCTCTCGCTGTCTCTCTCGCAGTCTCTCTCGCTGTCTCCCTCGATGTCTCGCTCGCTGTCTCCCTTGCAGTTTCTCTCGCTGTCTCTCTCGCTGTCTCCCTCGCAGTCTCTCTCGCAGTCTCCCTCGCTATCTCCCTCGCTGTCTCTCTCGCAGTCTCCCTCGCTGTCTCCCTCGCAGCCTCCCTCGCAGTCTCCCTCGCTGTCTCTCTCGCTGTCTCCCTCGCTGTCTCTCGCAGTCTCCCTCGCAGTCTCTCCAGCAGAATCTCTCGCAGACTCTCTCGCTGTCTCTCTCGCAGTCTCTCTCGCAGTCTCTCTCGCCGCCTCTCTCGCTGCCTCTCTCGCCGTCTCTCTCGCGGTCTCTCTCGCTGTCTCCCTCGCATTTTCTCTTGCAGTCTCTCTCGCTATCTCCCTTGCTGTCTCTCTCGCTGCCACCCTCGCTTTCTCTCTCGCTGTCTCTCTCGCTGTCTCTCTCGCAGTCTCCCTCGCAGTCTCTCTCGCAGTCTCTCTCGCTGTAGCCCTCACAGTTTCTCTCGCAGTCTCTCTCGCAGTCTCTCTCGCAGTCTCCCTCGCAGTCTCCCTCGCAGTCTCCCTCGCAGTCTCTCTCGCTGTCACCCGCGCTGTCTCCCTCGCTGTCTCCCTCGCAGTCTCTCTCGCAGTCTCTCTTGCTGTCTCCCACGCATTCACTCTCCCTGTCTCTCTCGCGGTCTCTCTCGCTGTCTCCCTCCCGGTCTCTCGCAGTCTCCCTCGCTGTCTCTCTCAGTCTCTCTCGCTGTCGACCTTGCAGTCTCTCTCGCAGTCTCTCTCGCAGTCTCCCTCGCAGTCTCCCTCGCAGTCTCCCTCGCAGTCTCCCTCACTGTCTGCCTGGCAGTCTCTCTCGCTGTCTCCCTCGCTGTCTCGCTCGCTGTCCCCCTCGCAGTCTCTCTCGCTGTCTCTCTCCCAGTCTCTCTCACTGTCTCCCTCGCAGTCTCTCTCGCTGTCTCCCTCGCAGTCTCTCTCGCTTTCTCCCTGGCTGTCTCTCTCGCAGACTCTCTCGCTGTCTCTCTCGCTGTCTCTCTCGCCACCTCTCTCGCCGCCTCTCTCGCCTTCTCTCTCGCAGTCTCTCTCGCCTTCTCTCTCGCCGTCTCTCTCGCTGTCTCCCTCGCATTTTCTCTCGCAGTCTCTCTCGCAGTCGCTCTCGCTATCTCCCTTGCAGTCTCTCTCGCTGTCTCCATCGCTGTCTAACTTGCTGTCTACCTCGCTGTGTCCCTCGCTGTCTCGCTCGCTGTCTCTCTCGATGTCTCCATCGCGGTCTCTCTCGCTGTCTCCCTCGCATTTTCTCTCGCAGTCTCTCTCGCTATCTCCCTTGCAGTCTCTCTCGCTGTCTCCCTCGCTGTCTCCCTCGCTGTCTCCCTCGCTGTCTCCCTCGCTGTCACCCTCGCTGTCTCTGGCAGTCTCTCTCGCAGTCTCCCTCGCAGTCACTCTTGCCATCTCCTTCGCCGGCTCTCTCGCCATCTCTCTCGCCGTCTCTCTCGCTGTCTCTCTCGCTGTCTCTCTCGCTATCTCTCTCGCAGTCTCCCTCGCAGTCTCTCTCGCAGTCTCTCTCGCTGTAGCCCTCACAGTCTCTCTCGCAGTCTCCCTCGCAGTTACCCTCGCAGTCTCCCTCGCAGTCTCTCTCGCTGTCACCCTCGCTGTCTCCCTCGCTGTCTCCCTCGCAGTCTCTCTCGTGGTCTCTCTCGCTGTCTCCCTTGCATTCACTCTCCCTGTCTCTCTCGCGGTCTCTCTCGCTGTCTCCCTCCCTGTCTCTCGCAGTCTCCCTCGCTGTCTCTCTCGCAGTCTCTCTCGCTGTAGCCCTCGCAGTCTCTCTCGCATTCTCTCTCGCAGTCTCCCTCGCAGTCTCCCTCACTGTCTGCCTCGCAGTCTCTCTCGCTGTCTCCCTCGCTGTCTCGCTCGCTGTCTCTCTCGATGTCTCCATCGCTGTCTAACTCGCTGTCGACCTCGCATTCTCTCTCACAGTCTCTCTCGCCGTCTCTCTCGCAGTCTCTCTCGCCTTCTCTCTCGCCGTCTCACTGGCTGACTCCCTCGCATTTTCTCTCGCAGTCTCTCTCGCAGTCGCTCTCGCTATCTCCCTTGCAGTCTCTCTCGATGTCTCCATCGCTGTCTAACTCGCTGTCGACCTCGCATTCTCTCTCACAGTCTCTCTCGCATTCTCTCTCACAGTCTCTCTCGCATTTTCTCTCGCATTCTCTCTCGCAGTCTCTCTCGCAGTCTCTCTCGCAGTCTCTCTCGCTGTCTCCCTCGCTGTCTCCTTCGCTGTCTCCCTCGCTGTCTCCCTCGCTGTCTCCCTCGCTGCCTCCCTCGCTGTTTCCCTCGTTGTCTCTCTCGCTGTCTCTCTCGCTGTCTCTCTCGCTGTCTCCCTCGCTGTCTCTCTCGCTGTCTCTCTCGCTGTCTCTATCGCTGTCTCCCTCGCTGTCTCTCTCGCAGTCTGCCTTGCAGTCTCTCTCGCTGTAGCCCTCGCAGTCTCTCTCGCAGTCTCTCTCGCAGTCACTCGCAGTCTCCTTCGCAGTCTCCCTCGCAGTCTCCCTCGCAGTCTCTCTCGCTGTCTCTCTCGCAGTCTCTCTCGCCGTCTCCCTCGATGTCTCGCTCGCTGTCTCCCTTGCAGTTTCTCTCGCTGTCTCTCTCACTGTCTCCCTCGCAGTCTCCCTCGCAGTCTCCCTCGTAGTCCCTCTCGCAGTCTCCCTCGCTATCTCCCTCGCTGTCTCCCTCGCAGTCTCTATCGTAGTCTCTCTCGCTGTCTCCCTCGCATTCACTCTCCCTGTCTCTCTCGCGGTCTCTCTCGCTGTCTCCCTCCCTGTCTCTCGCAGTCTCCCTCGCTGTCTCTCTCGCAGTCTCTCTCGCTGCAGCCCTCGCAGTCTCTCTCGCAGTCTCTCTCGCAGTCTCTCTCGCAGTCTCCCTCGCAGTCTCCCTCACTGTCTGCCTCGCAGTCTCTCTCGCTGTCTCGCTCGCTGTCTCTCTCGATGTCTCCATCGCTGTCTAACTCGCTGTCGACCTCGCATTCTCTCTCACAGTCTCTCTCGCCGTCTCTCTCGCAGTCTCTCTCGCCTTCTCTCTCGCCGTCTCACTGGCTGTCTCCCTCGCATTTTCTCTCGCAGTCTCTCTCGCAGTCGCTCTCGCTATCTCCCTTGCAGTCTCTCTCGATGTCTCCATCGCTGTCTAACTCGCTGTCGACCTCGCATTCTCTCTCACAGTCTCTCTCGCATTTTCTCTCGCATTCTCTCTCGCAGTCTCTCTCGCAGTCTCTCTCGCAGTCTCTCTCGCTGTCTCCCTCGCTGTCTCCTTCGCTGTCTCCCTCGCTGTCTCCCTCGCTGTCTCCCTCGCTGCCTCCCTCGCTGTTTCCCTCGCTGTCTCTCTCGCTGTCTCTCTCGCTGTCTCTCTCGCTGTCTCCCTCGCTGTCTCTCTCGCTGTCTCTCTCGCTGTCTCTATCGCTGTCTCCCTCGCTGTCTCTCTCGCAGTCTGCCTTGCAGTCTCTCTCGCTGTAGCCCTCGCAGTCTCTCTCGCAGTCTCTCTCGCAGTCACTCGCAGTCTCCCTCGCAGTCTCCCTCGCAGTCTCCCTCGCAGTCTCTCTTGCTGTCTCTCTCGCAGTCTCTCTCGCTGTCTCCCTCGATGTCTCGCTCGCTGTCTCCCTTGCAGTTTCTCTCGCTGTCTCTCTCGCTGTCTCCCTCGCAGTCTCCCTCGCAGTCTCCCTCGTAGTCCCTCTCGCAGTCTCCCTCGCTATCTCCCTCGCTGTCTCCCTCGCAGTCTCTATCGTAGTCTCTCTCGCTGTCTCCCTCGCATTCACTCTCCCTGTCTCTCTCGCGGTCTCTCTCGCTGTCTCCCTCCCTGTCTCTCGCAGTCTCCCTCGCTGTCTCTCTCGCAGTCTCTCTCGCTGCAGCCCTCGCAGTCTCCCTCGCAGTCTCTCTCGCAGTCTCTCTCGCAGTCTCCCTCGCAGTCTCCCTCACTGTCTGCCTCGCAGTCTCTCTCGCTGTCTCCCTCGCTGTCTCGCTCGCTGTCTCTCTCGATGTCTCCATCGCTGTCAAACTCGCTGTCGACCTCGCATTCTCTCTCACAGACTCTCTCGCCGTCTCTCTCGCAGTCTCTCTCGCCTTCTCTCTCGCCGTCTCACTCGCTGTCTCCCTCGCATTTTCTCTCGCAGTCTCTCTCGCAGTCGCTCTCGCTATCTCCCTTGCAGTCTCTCTCGATGTCTCCATCGCTGTCTAACTCGCTGTCGACCTCGCATTCTCTCTCGCCGTCTCACTCGCAGTCTCCCTCGCATTTTCTCTCGCAGTCTCTCTCGCAGTCTCTCTCGCAGTCTCTCTCGCTGTCTCCCTCGCTGTCTCCTTCGCTGTCTCCCTCGCTGTCTACCTCGCTGTCTCCCTCACTGCCTCCCTCGCTGTCTCTCTCGCAGTCTCCCTCGCTGTCTCTCTCAGTCTCTCTCGCTGTCGCCCTCGCAGTCTCTCTCGCAGTCTCTCTCGCAGTCTCCCTCGCAGTCTCCCTCGCAGTCTCCCTCGCAGTCTCCCTCACTGTCTGCCTGGCAGTCTCTCTCGCTGTCTCCCTCGCTGTCTCGCTCGCTGTCTCCCTCGCAGTCTCTCTCGTTGTCTCTCTCCCAGTCTCTCTCGCTGTCTCCCTCGCAGTCTCACTCGCTGTCTCCCTCGCAGTCTCTCTCGCTTTCTCCCTGGCTGTCTCTCTCGCAGACTCTCTCGCTGTCTCTCTCGCTGTCTCTCTCGCCACCTCTCTCGCCGCCTCTCTCGCCTTCTCTCTCGCAGTCTCTCTCGCCTTCTCTCTCGCCGTCTCTCTCGCTGTCTCCCTCGCATTTTCTCTCGCAGTCTCTCTCGCAGTCGCTCTCGCTATCTCCCTTGCAGTCTCTCTCGCTGTCTCCATCGCTGTCTAACTTGCTGTCTACCTCGCTGTCTCCCTCGCTGTCTCGCTCGCTGTCTCTCTCGATGTCTCCATCGCGGTCTCTCTCGCTGTCTCCCTCGCATTTTCTCTCGCAGTCTCTCTCGCTATCTCCCTTGCAGTCTCTCTCGCTGTCTCCCTCGCTGTCTCCCTCGCTGTCTCCCTCGCTGTCTCCCTCGCTGTCACCCTCGCTGTCTCTGGCAGTCTCTCTCGCAGTCTCTCTCGCAGTCACTCTCGCCATCTCCTTCGCCGGCTCTCTCGCCATCTTTCTCGCCGTCTCTCTCGCTGTCTCTCTCGCTGTCTCTCTCGCAGTCTCTCTCGCAGTCTCCCTCGCAGTCTCTCTCGCAGTCTCTCTCGCTGTTGCCCTCACAGTCTCTCTCGCAGTCTCCCTCGCAGTCTCCCTCGCAGTCTCCCTCGCAGTCTCTCTCGCTGTCACCCTCGCTGTCTCCCTCGCTGTCTCCCTCGCAGTCTCTCTCGTGGTCTCTCTCGCTGTCTCCCTCGCATTCACTCTCCCTGTCTCTCTCGCGGTCTCTCTCGCTGTCTCCCTCCCTGTCTCTCTCAGTCTCCCTCGCTGTCTCTCTTGCAGTCTCTCTCGCTGCAGCCCTCGCAGTCTCTCTCGCATTCTCTCTCGCAGTCTCCCTCGCAGTCTCCCTCGCAGTCTCCCTCACTGTCTGCGTCGCAGTCTCTCTCGCTGTCTCCCTCGCTGTCTCGCTCGCTGTCTCTCTCGATGTCTCCATCGCTGTCTAACTCGCTGTCGACCTCGCATTCTCTCTCACAGTCTCTCTCGCCGTCTCTCTCGCAGTCTCTCTCGCCTTCTCTCTCGCCGTCTCACTGGCTGTCGCCCTCGCATTTTCTCTCGCTGTCTCCCTCGCAGTCGCTCTCGCTATCTCCCTTGCAGTCTCTCTCGATGTCTCCATCGCTGTCTAACTCGCTGTCGACCTCGCATTCTCTCTCACAGTCTCTCTCGCTGTCTCTCTCGCTGTCTCCCTCGCATTTTCTCTCGCATTCTCTCTCGCAGTCTCTCTCGCAGTCTCTCTCGCTGTCTCCCTCGCTGTCTCCTTCGCTGTCTCACTCGCTGTCTCCCTCGCTGTCTCCCTCGCTGCCTCCCTCGCTGTTTCCCTCGCTGTCTCTCTCGCTGTCTCTCTCGCTGTCTCTCTCGCTGTCTCCCTCGCTGTCTCTCTCGCTGTCTCTCTCGCTGTCTCTATCGCTGTCTCCCTCGCTGTCTCTCTCGCAGTCTGCCTTGCAGTCTCTCTCGCTGTAGCCCTCGCAGTCTCTCTCGCAGTCTCTCTCGCAGTCTCTCGCACTCTCTCGCAGTCTCCCTCGCAGTCTCCCTCGCAGTCTCCCTCGCAGTCTCTCTCGCTGTCTCTCTCGCAGTCTCTCTCGCTGTCTCCCTCGAATTCTCTCTCGCAGTCTGCCTCGCTATCTCCCTCGCTGTCTCCCTCGCAGTCTCTATCGTAGTCTCTCTCGCTGTCTCCCTCGCATTCACTCTCCCTGTCTCTCTCGCGGTCTCTCTCGCTGTCTCCCTCCCTGTCTCTCGCAGTCACCCTCGCTGTCTCTCTCGCAGTCTCTCTCGCTGCAGCCCTCGCAGTCTCCCTCGCAGTCTCTCTCGCAGTCTCCCTCGCAGTCTCCCTCGCAGTCTCCCTCACTGTCTGCCTCGCTGTCTCTCTCGCTGTCTCCCTCGCTGTCTCGCTCGCTGTCTCTCTCGATGTCTCCATCGCTGTCAAACTCGCTGTCGACCTCGCTTTCTCTCTCACAGTCTCTCTCGTCGTCTCTCTCGCAGTCTCTCTCGCCTTCTCTCTCGCCGTCTCACTCGCTGTCTCCCTCGCATTCTCTCTCGCAGTCTCTCTCGCAGTCGCTCTCGCTATCTCCCTTGCAGTCTCTCTCGATGTCTCCATCGCTGTCTAACTCGCTGTCGACCTCGCATTCTCTCTCGCCGTCTCACTCGCTGTCTCCCTCGCATTTTCTCTCGCAGTCTCTCTCGCTGTCTCTCTCGCAGTCTCTCTCGATGTCTCCCTCGCTGTCTCCTGCGCTGTCTCCCTCGCTGTCTACCTCGCTGTCTCCCTCGCTGCCTCCCTCGCTGTCTCTCTCGCTGTCTCTATCGCTGTCTCCCTTGCAGTCTCTCTCGCTGTCGCCCTCGCAGTCTCTCTCGCAGTCTCTCTCGCAGTCTCTCGCAGTCTCTCGCTGTCTCCCTCGCAGTCTCCCTCGCAATCTCCCTCACAGTCTCTCTCGCTGTCTCTCTCGCAGTCTCTCGCGCTGTCTCCCTCGATGTCTCGCTCGCTGTCTCCCTTGCAGTTTCTCTCGCTGTCTCTCTCGCTGTCTCCCTCGCAGTCTCCCTCACAGTCTCCCTCGCAGTCTCTCTCGCAGTCTCTCTCGCAGTCTCCCTCGCTATCTCCCTCGCTGTCTCTCTCGCAGTCTCCCTCGCTGTCTCCCTCGCAGTCTCCCTCACAGTCTCCCTCGCAGTCTCCCTCGCTGTCTCTCTCGCTGTCTCCCTCGCTGTCTCTCGCAGTCTCCCACGCAGTCTCTCCTCGCAAACTCTCTCGCAGACTCTCTCGCTGTCTCTCTCGCAGTCTCTCTCGCAGTCTCCCTCGCACTCTCCCTCACTGTCTGCCTGGCAGTCTCTCTCGCTGTCTCCCTCGCTGTCTCGCTCGCTGTCTCGCTCGCTGTCTCCCTTGCAGTTTCTCTCGCTGTCTCTCTCGCTGTCTCCCACGAAGTCTCCCTCGCAGTCTCCCTCGCAGTCTCTCTCGCAGTCTCTCTCGCACTCTCCCTCGCTATCTCCCTCGCTGTCTCTCTCGCAGTCTCCCTCGCTGTCTCCCTCGCAGTCTCCCTCGCAGTCTCCCTCGCTGTCTCTCTCGCTGTCTCCCTCACAGTCTCTCCAGCAGACTCTCTCGCAGACTCTCTCGCTGTCTCTCTCGCAGTCTCTCTCGCAGTCTCTCTCGCCGCCTCTCTCGCTGCCTCTCTCGCCGTCTCTCTCGCGGTCTCTCTCGCTGTCTCCCTCGCATTTTCTCTTGCAGTCTCTCTCGCAGTCTCTCTCGCTATCTACCTTGCTGTCTCTCTCGCTGTCTCCCTCGCTGTCTCTCTCGCTGTCTCTCTCTCTGTCCCTGTCGCAGTCTCCCTCGCAGTCTCTCTCGCAGTCTCTCTCGCTGTAGCTCTCACAGTTTCTCTCTCAGTCTCTCTCGCAGTCTCTCTCGCAGTCTCCCTCGCAGTCTCCCTCGCAGTCTCCCTCGCAGTCTCTCTCGCTGTCACCCTCGCTGTCTCCCTCACTGTCTCCCTCGCAGTCTCTCTCGCAGTCTCTCTTGCTGTCTCCCTCGCATTCAACCTCCCTGTCTCTCTCGCAGTCTCTCTCGCTGTCTCCCTCCCTGTCTCTCGCAGTCTCCCTCGCTGTCTCTCTCAGTGTCTCTCGCTGTAGCCCTCGCATTCTCTCTCGCAGTCTCTCTCGCAGTCTCCCTCGCAGTCTCCCTCGCAGTCTCCCTCACTGTCTGCCTGGCAGTCTCTCTCGCTGTCTCCATCGCTGTCTCGCTCGCTGTCTCCCTCGCAGTCTCTCTCACTGTCTCCCTCGCAGTCTCTCTCACTTCCTCCCTGGCTGTCTCTCTCGCAGACTCTCTCGCTGTCTCTCTCGCAGTCTCTCTCGCCACCTCTCTCGCCGACTCTCTCGCCTTCTCTCTCGCAGTCTCTCTCGCCTTCTCTCTCGCCGTCTCTCTCGCTGTCTCCCTCGCATTTTCTCTCGCAGTCTCTCTCGCAGTCGCTCTCGCTATCTCCCTTGCAGTCTCTCTCGCTGTCTCCATCGCTGTCTAACTTGCTGTCTACCTCGCTGTCTCCCTCGCTGTCTCGCTCGCTGTCTCTCTCGATGTCTCCATCGCGGTCTCTCTCGCTGTCTCCCTCGCATTTTCTCTCGCAGTCTCTCTCGCAGTCTCCCTTGCAGTCTCTCTCGCTGTCTCCCTCGCTGTCTCCCTCGCTGTCTCCCTCGCTGTCTCCCTCGCTGTCTCTCTCGCTGTCTCTCTCACTTTCTCTCTCGCAGTCTCCCTCGCAGTCTCTCTCTCAGTCTCTCTCGCTGTAGCCCTCACCGTTTCTCTCGCAGTCTCTCTCGCAGTTTCTCTCGCAGTCTCCCTCGCAGTCTCCCTCGCAGTCTCCCTCGCAGTCTCTCTCGCTGTCACCCTCGCTGTCTCCCTCGCTGACTCCCTCGCAGTCTCTCTCGCAGTCTCTCTTGCTGTCTCCCTCGCATTCACTCTCCCTGTCTCTCTCGCGGTCTCTCTCGCTGTCTCCCTCCCTGTCTCACGCAGTCTCCCTCGCTGTCTCTCTCAGTCCCTCTCGCTGTAGCCCTCGCAGTCTCCCTCGCAGTCTCCCTCGCAGTCTCCCTCGCAGTCTCCCTCACTGTCTGCCTGGCAGTCTCTCTCGCTGTCTACCTCGCTGTCTCGCTCGCTGTCTCCCTCGCAGTCTCTCTCGCTGTCTCTCTCCCAGTCTCTCTCGCTGTCTCCCTCGCAGTCTCTCTCGCTGTCTCCCTCGCAGTCTCTCTCGCTATCTCCCTGGCTGTCTCTCTCGCAGTCTCTCTCGCCACCTCTCTCGCCGCCTCTCTCGCCTTCTCTCTCGCAGTCTCTCTCGCCTTCTCTCTCGCCTTCTCTCTCGCTGTCTCCCTCGCATTTTCTCTCGCAGTCTCTCTCGCAGTCGCTCTCGCTATCTCCCTTGCAGTCTCTCTCGCTGTCTCCATCGCTGTCTAACTTGCTGTCTACCTCGCTGTCTCCCTCGCTGTCTCGCTCGCTGTCTCTCTCGATGTCTCCATCGCGGTCTCTCTCGCTGTCTCCCTCGCATTTTCTCTCGCAGTCTCTCTCGCAGTCTCGCTCGCTATCTCCCTTGCAGTCTCTCTCGCTGTCTCCCTCGCTGTCTCCCTCGCTGTCTCCCTCGCTGTCTCCCTCGCTGTCACCCTCGCAGTCTCTGGCAGTCTCTCTCGCAGTCTCTCTCGCAGTCACTCTCGCCATCTCCTTCGCCGGCTCTCTCGCCATCTCTCTCGCCGTCTCTCTCGCTGTCTCTCTCGCTGTCTCTCTCGCTGTCTCTCTCGCAGTCTCCCTCGCAGTCTCTCTCGCAGTCTCTCTCGCTGTAGCCCTCACAGTCTCTCTCGCAGTCTCCCTCGCAGTCTCCCTCGCAGTCTCCCTCGCAGTCTCTCTCGCTGTCACCCACGCTGTCTCCCTCGCTGTCTCCCTCGCAGTCTCTCTCGTGGTCACTCTCGCTGTCCCCCTCGCATTCACTCTCCCTGTTTCTCTCGCGGTCTCTCTCGCTGTCTCCCTCCCTGTCTCTCGCATTCTCCCTCGCTGTCTCTCTCGCAGTCTCTCTCGCTGCAGCCCTCGCAGTCCCTCTCGCATTCTCTCTCGCAGTCTCCCTCGCAGTCTCCCTCGCAGTCTCCCTCACTGTCTGCCTCGCAGTCTCTCTCACTGTCTCCCTCGCTGTCTCGCTCGCTGTCTCTCTCGATGTCTCCATCGCTGTCTCTCTCGCAGTCTCTCTCGCTGTCTCTCTCCCAGTCTCTCTCGCTGTCTCCCTCGCAGTCTCTCTCGCTGTCTCCCTCGCAGTCTCTCTCGCTTTCTCCTTGGCTGTCTCTCTCGCAGACTCTCTCGCTGTCTCTCTCGCAGTCTCTCTCGCCACCTCTCTCGCCGCCTCTCTCGCCTTCTCTCTCGCAGTCTCTCTCGACTTCTCTCTCGCCGTCTCTCTCGCTGTCCCCCTCGCATTTTCTCTCGCAGTCTCTCTCGCAGTCGCTCTCGCTATCTCCCTTGCAGTCTCTCTCGCTGTCTCCATCGCTGTCTAACTTGCTGTCTACCTCGCTGCCTCCCTCGCTGTCTCGCTCGCTGTCTCTCTCGATGTCTCCATCGCGGTCTCTCTCGCTGTCTCCCTCGCATTTTCTCTCGCAGTCTCTCTCGCAGTCTCTCCCGCTATCTCCCTTGCAGTCTCTCTCGCTGTCTCCCTCGCTGTCTCCCTCGCTGTCTCCCTCGCTGTCTCCCTCGCTGTCACCCTCGCAGTCTCTGGCAGTCTCTCTCGCAGTCTCTCTCGCAGTCACTCTCGCCATCTCCTTCGCCGGCTCTCTCGCCATCTCTCTCGCCGTCTCTCTCGCTGTCTCTCTCGCTGTCTCTCTCGCAGTCTCCCTCGCAGTCCCTCTCGCAGTCTCTCTCGCTGTAGCCCTCACAGTCTCTCTCGCAGTCTCCCTCGCAGTCTCCCTCGCAGTCTCCCTCGCAGTCTCTCTCGCTGTCACCCTCGCTGTCTCCCTCGCTGTCTCCCTCGCAGTCTCTCTCGTGGTCTCTCTCGCTGTCTCCCTCGCATTCACTCTCCCTGTCTCTCTCGCGGTCTCTCTCGCTGTCTCCCTCCCTGTCTCTCGCAGTCTCCCTCGCTGTCTCTCTCGCAGTCTCTCTCGCTGCAGCCCTCGCAGTCTCTCTCGCATTCTCTCTCGCAGTCTCCCTCGCAGTCTCCCTCGCAGTCTCCCTCACTGTCTGCCTCGCAGTCTCTCTCGCTGTCTCCCTCGCTGTCTCGCTCGCAGTCTCCCTCGCAGTCTCCCTCACTGTCGACCTCGCATTCTCTCTCACAGTCTCTCTCGCCGTCTCTCTCGCAGTCTCTCTCGCCTTCTCTCTCGCCGTCTCACTGGCTGTCTCCCTCGCATTTTCTCTCGCAGTCTCTCTCGCAGTCGCTCTCGCTATCTCCCTTGCAGTCTCTCTCGATGTCTCCATCGCTGTCTAACTCTCTGTCGACCTCGCATTCTCTCTCACAGTCTCTCTCGCTGTCTCTCTCGCTGTCTCCCTCGCATTTTCTCTCGCAGTCGCTCTCGCAGTCTCTCTCGCAGTCTCTCTCGCTGTCTCCCTCGCTGTCTCCTTCGCTGTCTCCCTCGCTGTCTCCCTCGCTGTCTCCCTCGCAGCCTCCCTCGCTGTTTCCCTCGCTGTCTCTCTAGCTGTCTCTCTCGCTGTCTCTCTCGCTGTCTCCCTCGCTGTCTCTCTCGCTGTCTCTCTCGCTGTCTCTATCGCTGTCTCCCTCGCTGTCTCCCTCGCAGTCTCTCTCGTGGTCTCTCTCGCTGTCTCCCTCGCATTCACTCTCCCTGTCTCTCTCGCGGTCTCTCTCGCTGTCTCCCTCCCTGTCTCTCGCAGTCTCCCTCGCTGTCTCTCTCGCAGTCTCTCTCGCTGCAGCCCTCGCAGTCTCTCTCGCATTCTCTCTCGCAGTCTCCCTCGCAGTCTCCCTCGCAGTCTCCCTCACTGTCTGCCTCGCAGTCTCTCTCGCTGTCTCCCTCGCTGTCTCGCTCGCTGTCTCTCTCGATGTCTCCATCGCTGTCTAACTCGCTGTCGACCTCGCATTCTCTCTCACAGTCTCTCTCGCCGTCTCTCTCGCAGTCTCTCTCGCCTTCTCTCTCGCCGTCTCACTGGCTGTCTCCCTCGCATTTTCTCTCGCAGTCTCTCTCGCAGTCGCTCTCGCTATCTTCCTTGCAGTCTCTCTCGATGTCTCCATCGCTGTCTAACTCTCTGTCGACCTCGCATTCTCTCTCACAGTCTCTCTAGCTGTCTCTCTCGCTGTCTCCCACGCATTTTCTCTCGCATTCTCTCTCGCAGTCTCTCTCGCAGTCTCTCTCGCTGTCTCCCTCGCTGTCTCCTTCACTGTCTCCCTCGCTGTCTCCCTCGCTGTCTCCCTCGCTGCCTCCCTCGCTGTTTCCCTCGCTGTCTCTCTCGCTTTCTCTCTCGCTGTCTCTCTCGCTGTCTCTATCGCTGTCTCCCTCGCTGTCTCTCTCGCAGTCTGCCTTGCAGTCTCTCTCGCTGTAGCCCTCGCAGTCTCTCTCGCAGTCTCTCGCAGACTCTCGCAGTCTCCCTCGCAGTCTCCCTCGCAGTCTCTCTCGCTGTCTCTCTCGCAGTCTCTCTCGCTGTCTCCCTCGATGTCTCGCTCGCTGTCTCCCTTGCAGTTTCTCTCGCTGTCTCTCTCGCTGTCTCCCTCGCAGTCTCCCTCACAGTCTCCCTCGCAGTCTCTCTCGCAGTCACCCTCGCTAACTCCCTCGCTGTCTCCCTCGCAGTCTCTCTCGTAGTCTCTCTCGCTGTCTCTCTCGCATTCACTCTCCCTGTCTCTCTCGCGGTCTCTCTCGCTGTCTCCCTCCCTGTCTCTCGCAGTCTCCCTCGCTGTCTCTCTCGCAGTCTCTCTCGCTGCAGCCCTCGCAGTCTCTCTCGCAGTCTCTCTCGCAGTCTCCCTCGCAGTCTCCCTCGCAGTCTCCCTCACTGTCTGCCTCGCAGTCTCTCTCGCTGTCTCCCTCGCTGTCTCGCTCGCTGTCTCTCTCGATGTCTCCATCGCTGTCTAACTCGCTGTCGACCTCGCATTCTCTCTCACAGTCTCTCTCGCCGTCTCTCTCACAGTCTCTCTCGCCTTCTCTCTCGCCGTCTCACTCGCTGTCTCCCTCGCATTTTCTCTCGCAGTCTCTCTCGCAGTCGCTCTCGCTATCTCCCTTGCAGTCTCTCTCGATGCCTCCATCGCTGTCTAACTCGCTGTCGACCTCGCATTCTCTCTCGCCGTCTCACTCGCTGTCTCCCTCGCATTTTCTCTCGCAGTCTCTCTCGCAGTCTCTCTCGCAGTCTCTCTCGCTGTCTCCCTCGCTGTCTCCTTCGCTGTCTCCCTCGCTGTCTACCTCGCTGTCTCCCTCGCTGCCTCCCTCGCTGTCTCTCTCGCTGTCTCTATCGCTGTCTCCCTTGCAGTCTCTCTCCCTGTCTCTCTCGCTGTCTCTCTCGCTGTCTCTATCGCTGTCTCCCTTGCAGTCTCTCTCGCTGTAGCCCTCGCAGTCTCTCTCGCAGTCTCTCTCGCAGTCTCTCGCTGTCTCTCGCTGTCTCCCTCGCAGTCTCCCTCGCAGTCTCCCTCGCAGTCTCTCTCGCTGTCTCTCTCGCAGTCTCTCTCGCTGTCTCCCTCGATGTCTCGCTCGCTGTCTCCCTTGCAGTTTCTCTCGCTGTCTCTCTCGTTGTCTCCCTCGCAGTCTCCCTCGCAGTCTCCCTCGCAGTCTCTCTCGCAGTCTCTCTCGCAGTCTCCCTCGCTATCTCCCTCGCTGTCTCTCTCGCAGTCTCCCTCGCTGTCTCCCTCGCAGTCTCCCTCGCAGTCTCCCTAGCAGTCTCCCTCGCTGTCTCTCTCGCTGTCTCCCTCGCTGTCTCTCGCAGTCTCCCACGCAGTCTCTCCCGCAGACTCTCTCGCAGACTCTCTCGCTGTCTCTCTCGCAGTCTCTCGCAGTCTCTCGCTGTCTCCCTCGCAGTCTCCCTCGCAGTCTCCCTCGCAGTCTCTCTCGCTGTCTCTCTCGCTGTCTCTCTCGCTGTCTCCCTCGCTGTCTCTCTCGCTGTCTCTCTCGCTGTCTCTATCGCTGTCTCCCTTGCAGTCTCTCTCGCTGTAGCCCTCGCAGTCTCTCTCGCAGTCTCTCTCGCAGTCTCTCGCAGTCTCTCGCTGTCTCCCTCGCAGTCTCCCTCGCAGTCTCCTTCGCAGTCTCTCTCGCTGTCTCTCTCGCAGTCTCTCTCGCTGTCTCCCTCGATGTCTCGCTCGCTGTCTCCCTTGCAGTTTCTCTCGCTGTCTCTCTCGCTGTCTCCCTCGCAGTCTCTCTCGCAGTCTCTCTCGCAGTCTCCCTCGCTTTCTCCCTCGCTGTCTCTCTCGCAGTCTCCCTCGCTGTCTCCCTCGCAGTCTCCCTCGCAGTCTCCCTAGCAGTCTCCCTCGCTGTATCTCTCGCTGTCTCCCTCGCTGTCTCTCGCAGTCTCCCACGCAGTCACTCCCGCAGACTCTCTCGCAGACTCTCTCGCTGTCTCTCTCGCAGTCTCTCTCGCAGTCTCTCTCGCCGCCTCTCTCGCTGCCTCTCTCGCCGTCTCTCTCGCGGTCTCTCTCGCTTTCTCCCTCGCATTTTCTCTTGCAGTCTCTCTCGCAGTCTCTCTCGCTATCTCCCTTGCAGTCTCTCTCGCTGTCTCACTCGCTGTCTCTCTCGCTGTCTCTCTCGCTGTCTCTCTCGCAGTCTCCCTCGCAGTCTCTCTCGCAGTCTCTCTCGCTGTAGCCCTCACAGTTTCTCTCGTAGTCTCTCTCGCAGTCTCTCTCGCAGTCTCCCTCGCAGTCTCCCTCGCAGTCTCCCTCGCAGTCTCTCTCGCTGTCACCCTCGCTGTCTCCCTCGCTGTCTCTCTCGCAATCTCTCTCGCAGTCTCTCGCAGTCTCTCGCTGTCTCCCTCGCAGTCTCCCTCGCAGTCTCCCTCGCAGTCTCTCTCGCTGTCTCTCTCGCAGTCTCTCTCGCTGTCTCCCTCGATGTCTCGCTCGCTGTCTCCCTTGCAGTTTCTCTCGCTGTCTCTCTCGCTGTCTCCCTCGCAGTCTCCCTCGCAGTCTCCCTCGCAGTCTCTCTCGCAGTCTCTCTCGCAGTCTCCCTCGCTATCTCCCTCGCTGTCTCTCTCGCAGTCTCCCTCGCTGTCTCCCTCGCAGTCTCCCTCGCAGTCTCCCTAGCAGTCTCCCTCGCTGTCTCTCTCGCTGTCTCCCTCGCTGTCTCTCGCAGTCTCCCACGCAGTCTCTCCCGCAGACTCTCTCGCAGACTCTCTCGCTGTCTCTCTCGCAGTCTCTCGCAGTCTCTCGCTGTCTCCCTCGCAGTCTCCCTCGCAGTCTCCCTCGCAGTCTCTCTCGCTGTCTCTCTCGCTGTCTCTCTCGCTGTCTCCCTCGCTGTCTCTCTCGCTGTCTCTCTCGCTGTCTCTATCGCTGTCTCCCTTGCAGTCTCTCTCGCTGTAGCCCTCGCAGTCTCTCTCGCAGTCTCTCTCGCAGTCTCTCGCAGTCTCTCGCTGTCTCCCTCGCAGTCTCCCTCGCAGTCTCCTTCGCAGTCTCTCTCGCTGTCTCTCTCGCAGTCTCTCTCGCTGTCTCCCTCGATGTCTCGCTCGCTGTCTCCCTTGCAGTTTCTCTCGCTGTCTCTCTCGCTGTCTCCCTCGCAGTCTCTCTCGCAGTCTCTCTCGCAGTCTCCCTCGCTTTCTCCCTCGCTGTCTCTCTCGCAGTCTCCCTCGCTGTCTCCCTCGCAGTCTCCCTCGCAGTCTCCCTAGCAGTCTCCCTCGCTGTATCTCTCGCTGTCTCCCTCGCTGTCTCTCGCAGTCTCCCACGCAGTCACTCCCGCAGACTCTCTCGCAGACTCTCTCGCTGTCTCTCTCGCAGTCTCTCTCGCAGTCTCTCTCGCCGCCTCTCTCGCTGCCTCTCTCGCCGTCTCTCTCGCGGTCTCTCTCGCTGTCTCCCTCGCATTTTCTCTTGCAGTCTCTCTCGCAGTCTCTCTCGCTATCTCCCTTGCAGTCTCTCTCGCTGTCTCCCTCGCTGTCTCTCTCGCTGTCTCTCTCGCTGTCTCTCTCGCAGTCTCCCTCGCAGTCTCTCTCGCAGTCTCTCTCGCTGTAGCCCTCACAGTTTCTCTCGTAGTCTCTCTCGCAGTCTCTCTCGCAGTCTCCCTCGCAGTCTCCCTCGCAGTCTCCCTCGCAGTCTCTCTCGCTGTCACCCTCGCTGTCTCCCTCGCTGTCTCCCTCGCAGTCGCTCTCGCAGACTCTCTCGCTGTCTCCCTCGCTGTCTCGCTCGCTGTCTCTCTCGATGTCTCCATCGCTGTCTCCCTCGCAGTCTCTCTCGCTGTCTCTCCCAGTCTCTCTCGCTGTCTCCCTCGCAGTCTCTCTCGCTGTCTCCCTCGCAGTCTCTCTCGCTTTCTCCTTGGCTGTCTCTCTCGCAGACTCTCTCGCTGTCTCTCTCGCAGTCTCTGTCGCCACCTCTCTCGCCGCCTCTCTCGCCTTCTCTCTCGCAGTCTCTCTCGCAGTCTCTCTCGCCTTCTCTCTCGCCGTCTCTCTCGCTGTCTCCCTCGCATTTTCTCTCGCAGTCTCTCTCGCAGTCGCTCTCGCTATCTCCCTTGCAGTCTCCATCGCTGTCTAACTTGCTGTCTACCTCGCTGTCTCCCTCGCTGTCTCGCTCGCTGTCTCTCTCGATGTCTCCATCGCGGTCTCTCTCGCTGTCTCCCTCGCATTTTCTCTTGCAATCTCTCTCGCAGTCTCTCTCGCTATCTCCCTTGCAGTCTCTCTCGCTGTCTCCCTCGCTGTCTCCCTCGCTGTCTCCCTCGCTGTCTCCCTCGCTGTAGCCCTCGCAGTCTCTGGCAGTCTCTCTCGCAGTCTCTCTCGCAGTCACTCTCGCCATCTCCTTCGCCGGCTCTCTCGCCATCTCTCTCGCCGTCTCTCTCGCTGTCTCTCTCGCTGTCTCTCTCGCTGTCTCTCTCGCAGTCTCCCTCGCAGTCTCTCTCGCAGTCTCTCTCGCTGTAGCCCTCACAGTCTCTCTCGCAGTCTCCCTCGCAGTCTCCCTCGCAGTCTCCCTCGCAGTCTCTCTCGCTGTCACCCTCGCTGTCTCCCTCGCTGTCTCCCTCGCAGTCTCTCTCGTGGTCTCTCTCACTGTCTCCCTCGCATTCACTCTCCCTGTCTCTCTCGCGGTCTCTCTCGCTGTCTCCCTCCCTGTCTCTCGCAGTCTCCCTCGCTGTCTCTCTCGCAGTCTCTCTCGCTGCAGCCCTCGCAGTCTCTCTCGCATTCTCTCTCGCAGTCTCCCTCGCAGTCTCCCTCGCAGTCTCCCTCACTGTCTGCCTCGCAGTCTCTCTCGCTGTCTCCCTCGCTGTCTCGCTCGCTGTCTCTTTCGATGTCTCCATCGCTGTCTAACTCGCTGTCGACCTCGCATTCTCTCTCACAGTCTCTCTCGCCGTCTCTCTCGCAGTCTCTCTCGCCTTCTCTCTCGCCGTCTCACTGGCTGTCTCCCTCGCATTTTCTCTCGCAGTCTCTCTCGCAGTCGCTCTCGCTATCTCCCTTGCAGTCTCTCTCGATGTCTCCATCGCTGTCTAACTCTCTGTCGACCTCGCATTCTCTCTCACAGTCTCTCTCGCTGTCTCTCTCGCTGTCTCCCTCGCATTTTCTCTCGCATTCTCTCTCGCAGTCTCTCTCGCAGTCTCTCTCGCAGTCTCTCTCGCTGTCTCCCTCGCTGTCTCCTTCGCTGTCTCCCTCGCAGTCTCCCTCGCTGTCTCCCTCGCTGCCTCCCTCGCTGTTTCCCTCGCTGTCTCTCTCGCTGTCTCTCTCGCTGTCTCTCTCGCTGTCTCCCTCGCTGTCTCTCTCGCTGTCTCTCTCGCTGTCTCTATCGCTGTCTCCCTCGCTGTCTCTTTCGCAGTCTGCCTTGCAGTCTCTCTCGCTGTAGCCCTCGCAGTCTCCCTCGCAGTCTCCCTCGCAGTCTCCCTCGCAGTCTCTCTCGCTGTCTCTCTCGCAGTCTCTCTCGCTGTCTCCCTCGATGTCTCGCTCGCTGTCTCCCTTGCAGTTTCTCTCGCTGTCTCTCTCGCTGTCTCCCTCGCAGTCTCCCTCGCAGTCTCCCTCGCAGTCTCTCTCGCAGTCTCCCTCGCTAACTCCCTCGCTGTCTCCCTCGCAGTCTCTCTCGTAGTCTCTCTCGCTGTCTCCCTCGCATTCACTCTCCCTGTCTCTCTCGCGGTCTCTCTCGCTGTCTCCCTCCCTGTCTCTCGCAGTCTCCCTCGCTGTCTCTCTCGCAGTCTCTCTCGCTGCAGCCCTCGCAGTCTCTCTCGCAGTCTCTCTCGCAGTCTCCCTCGCAGTCTCCCTCGCAGTCTCCCTCACTGTCTGCCTCGCAGTCTCTCTCGCTGTCTCCCTCGCTGTCTCGCTCGCTGTCTCTCTCGATGTCTCCATCGCTGTCTAACTCGCTGTCGACCTCGCATTCTCTCTCACAGTCTCTCTCGCCGTCTCTCTCGCAGTCTCTCTCGCCTTCTCTCTCGCCGTCTCACTCGCTGTCTCCCTCGCATTTTCTCTCGCAGTCTCTCTCGCAGTCGCTCTCGCTATCTCCCTTGCAGTCTCTCTCGATGTCTCCATCGCTGTCTAACTCGCTGTCGACCTCGCATTCTCTCTCGCCGTCTCACCCGCTGTCTCCCTCGCATTTTCTCTCGCAGTCTCTCTCGCAGTCTCTCTCGCAGTCTCTCTCGCTGTCTCCCTCGCTGTCTCCTTCGCTGTCTCCCTCGCTGTCTACCTCGCTGTCTCCCTCGCAGCCTCCCTCGCTGTCTCTCTCGCTGTCTCTATCGCTGTCTCCCTTGCAGTCTCTCTCGCTGTAGCCCTCGCAGTCTCTCTCGCAGTCTCTTGCAGTCTCTCGCTGTCTCCCTCGCAGTCTCCCTCGCAGTCTCCCTCGCAGTCTCTCTCGCTGTCTCTCTCGCTGTCTCTCTCGCTGTCTCCCTCGCTGTCTCTCTCGCTGTCTCTCTCGCTGTCTCTATCGCTGTCTCCCTTGCAGTCTCTCTCGCTGTAGCCCTCGCAGTCTCTCTCGCAGTCTCTCTCGCAGTCTCTCGCAGTCTCTCGCTGTCTCCCTCGCAGTCTCACTCGCAGTCTCCCTCGCAGTCTCTCTCGCTGTCTCTCTCGCAGTCTCTCTCGCTGTCTCCCTCGATGTCTCGCTCGCTGTCTCCCTTGCAGTTTCTCTCGCTGTCTCTCTCGCTGTCTCCCTCGCAGTCTCCCTCGCAGTCTCCCTCGCAGTCTCTCTCGCAGTCTCTCTCGCAGTCTCCCTCGCTATCTCCCTCGCTGTCTCTCTCGCAGTCTCCCTCGCTGTCTCCCTCGCAGTCTCCCTCGCTGTCTCGCTCGCTGTCTCTCTCGATGTCTCCATCGCTGTCTAACTCGCTGTCGACCTCGCATTCTCTCTCACAGTCTCTCTCGCCGTCTCTCTCGCAGTCTCTCTCGCCTTCTCTCTCGCCGTCTCACTGGCTGTCTCCCTCACATTTTCTCTCGCAGTCTCTCTCGCAGTCTCCCTCGCTACCTCCCTCGCTGTCTCTCTCGCAGTCTCCCTCGCTGTCTCCCTCGCAGTCGCTCTCGCTATCTCCCTTGCAGTCTCTCTCGATGTCTCCATCGCTGTCTAACTCTCTGTCGACCTCGCATTCTCTCTCACAGTCTCTCTCGCTGTCTCTCTCGCTGTCTCCCTCGCATTTTCTCTCGCATTCTCTCTCGCAGTCTCTCTCGCAGTCTCTCTCGCAGTCTCTCTCGCTGTCTCCCTCGCTGTCTCCTTCACTGTCTCCCTCGCTGTCTCCCTCGCTGTCTCCCTCGCTGTTTCCCTCGCTGTCTCTCTCGCTGTCTCTCTCGCTGTCTCTCTCGCTGTCTCCCTCGCTGTCTCTCTCGCTGTCTCTCTCGCTGTCTCTATCGCTGTCTCCCTCGCTGTCTCCCTCGCAGGCTCTCTCGTGGTCTCTCTCGCTGTCTCCCTCGCATTCACTCTCCCTGTCTCTCTCGCGGTCTCTCTCGCTGTCTCCCTCCCTGTCTCTCGCAGTCTCCCTCGCTGTCTCTCTCGCAGTCTCTCTCGCTGCAGCCCTCGCAGTCTCTCTCGCATTCTCTCTCGCAGTCTCCCTCGCAGTCTCCCTCGCAGTCTCCCTCACTGTCTGCCTCGCAGTCTCTCTCGCTGTCTCCCTCGCTGTCTCGCTCGCTGTCTCTCTCGATGTCTCCATCGCTGTCTAACTCGCTGTCGACCTCGCATTCTCTCTCACAGTCTCTCTCGCCGTCTCTCTCGCAGTCTCTCTCGCCTTCTCTCTCGCCGTCTCACTCGCTGTCTCCCTCGCATTTTGTCTCGCAGTCTCTCTCGCAGTCTCTCTCGCTGTCTCCCTCGCTGTCTCCTTCGCTGTCTCCCTCGCAGTCTCCCTCGCTGTCTCCCTCGCTGCCTCCCTCGCTGTTTCCCTCGCTGTCTCTCTCGCTGTCTCTCTCGCTGTCTCTCTCGCTGTCTCCCTCGCTGTCTCTCTCGCTGTCTCTCTCGCTGTCTCTATCGCTGTCTCCCTCGCTGTCTCTCTCGCAGTCTGCCTTGCAGTCTCTCTCGCTGTAGCCCTCGCAGTCTCTCTCGCAGTCTCTCTCGCAGTCTCTCGCAGTCTCTCGCAGTCTCCCTCGCAGTCTCCCTCGCAGTCTCCCTCGCAGTCTCTCTCGCTGTCTCTCTCGCAGTCTCTCTCGCTGTCTCCCTCGATGTCTCGCTCGCTGTCTCCCTTGCAGTTTCTCTCGCTGTCTCTCTCGCTGTCTCCCTCGCAGTCTCCCTCGCAGTCTCCCTCGAAGTCTCTCTCGCAGTCTCCCTCGCTAACTCCCTCGCTTTCTCCCTCGCAGTCTCTCTCGTAGTCTCTCTCGCTGTCTCCCTCGCATTCACTCTCCCTGTCTCTCTCGCGGTCTCTCTCGCTGTCTCCCTCCCTGTCTCTCGCAGTCTCCCTCGCTGTCTCTCTCGCAGTCTCTCTCGCTGCAGCCCTCGCAGTCTCTCTCGCAGTCTCTCTCGCAGTCTCCCTCGCAGTCTCCCTCGCAGTCTCCCTCACTGTCTCGCTCGCTGTCTCTCTCGATGTCTCCATCGCTGTCTAACTCGCTGTCGACCTCGCATTCTCTCTCACAGTCTCTCTCGCCGTCTCTCTCGCAGTCTCTCTCGCCTTCTCTCTCGCCGTCTCACTCGCTGTCTCCCTCGCATTTTCTCTCCCAGTCTCTCTCGCAGTCGCTCTCGCTATCTCCCTTGCAGTCTCTCTCGATGTCTCCATCGCTGTCTAACTCGCTGTCGACCTCGCATTCTCTCTCGCCGTCTCACCCGCTGTCTCCCTCGCATTTTCTCTCGCAGTCTCTCTCGCAGTCTCTCTCGCAGTCTCTCTCGCTGTCTCCCTCGCTGTCTCCTTCGCTGTCTCCCTCGCTGTCTACCTCGCTGTCTCCCTCGCTGCCTCCCTCGCTGTCTCTCTCGCTGTCTCTATCGCTGTCTCCCTTGCAGTCTCTCTTGCTGTAGCCCTCGCAGTCTCTCTCGCAGTCTCTCTCGCAGTCTCTCGCAGTCTCTCGCTATCTCCCTCGCAGTCTCCCTCGCAGTCTCCCTCGCAGTCTCTCTCGCTGTCTCTCTCGCTGTCTCTCTCGCTGTCTCCCTCGCTGTCTGTCTCGCTGTCTCTCTCGCTGTCTCTATCGCTGTCTCCCTTGCAGTCTCTCTCGCTGTAGCCCTCGCAGTCTCTCTCGCAGTCTCTCTCGCAGTCTCTCGCAGTCTCTCGCTGTCTCCCTCGCAGTCTCCCTCGCAGTCTCCCTCGCAGTCTCTCTCGCTGTCTCTCTCGCAGTCTCTCTCGCTGTCTCTCTCGATGTCTCGCTCGCTGTCTCCCTTGCAGTTTCTCTCGCTGTCTCTCTCGCTGTCTCCCTCGCAGTCTCCCTCGCAGTCTCCATCGCAGTCTCTCTCGCAGTCTCTCTCGCAGTCTCCCTCGCTATCTCCCTCGCTGTCTCTCTCGCAGTCTCCCTCGCTGTCTCCCTCGCAGTCTCCCTCGCTGTCTCGCTCGCTGTCTCTCTCGATGTCTCCATCGCTGTCTAACTCGCTGTCGACCTCGCATTCTCTCTCACAGTCTCTCTCGCCGTCTCTCTCGCAGTCTCTCTCGCCTTCTCTCTCGCCGTCTCACTGGCTGTCTCCCTCGCATTTTCTCTCGCAGTCTCTCTCTCAGTCGCTCTCGCTATCTCCCTTGCAGTCTCTCTCGATGTCTCCATCGCTGTCTAACTCTCTGTCGACCTCGCATTCTCTCTCACAGTCTCTCTCGCTGTCTCTCTCGCTGTCTCCCTCGCATTTTCTCTCGCATTCTCTCTCGCAGTCTCTCTCGCAGTCTCTCTCGCAGTCTCTCTCGCTGTCTCCCTCGCTGTCTCCTTCGCAGTCTCCCTCGCTGTCTCCCTCGCTGTCTCCCTCGCTGCCTACCTCGCTGTTTCCCTCGCTGTCTCTCTCGCTGTCTCTCTCGCTGTCTCTCTCGCTGTCTCCCTCGCTGTCTCTCTCGCTGTCTCTCTCGCTGTCTCTATCGCTGTCTCCCTCGCTGTCTCCTTCGCAGTCTCTCTCGTGGTCTCTCTCGCTGTCTCCCTCGCATTCACTCTCCCTGTCTCTCTCGCGGTCTCTCTCGCTGTCTCCCTCCCTGTCCCTCTCGCAGTCTCTCTCGCTGCAGCCCTCGCAGTCTCTCTCGCATTCTCTCTCGCAGTCTCCCTCGCAGTCTCCCTCGCAGTCTCTCTCGCTGTCTCCCTCGCTGTCTCGCTTGCTGTCTCTCTCGATGTCTCCATCGCTGTCTAACTCGCTGTCAACCTCGCATTCTCTCTCACAGTCTCTCTCGCCGTCTCTCTCGCAGTCTCTCTCGCCTTCTCTCTCGCCGTCTCACTGGCTGTCTCCCTCGCATTTTCTCTCGCTGTCTCTCTCGCAGTCTGCCTTGCAGTCTCTCTCGCTGTAGCCCTCGCAGTCTCTCTCGCAGTCTCTCGCAGTCTCTCGCTGTCTCTCTCGCCGTCTCCCTCGCAGTCTCCCTCGCAGTCTCCCTCGCAGTCTCTCTCGCAGTCTCCCTCGCTAACTCCCTCGCTGTCTCCTTCGCAGTCTCTCTCGTGGTCTCTCTCGCTGTCTCCCTCGCATTCACTCTCCCTGTCTCTCTCGCGGTCTCTCTCGCTGTCTCCCTCCCTGTCTCTCGCAGTCTCCCTCGCTGTCTCTCTCGCAGTCTCTCTCGCTGCAGCCCTCGCAGTCTCTCTCGCATTCTCTCTCGCAGTCTCCCTCGCAGTCTCCCTCGCAGTCTCCCTCACTGTCTGCCTCGCAGTCTCTCTCGCTGTCTCCCTCGCTGTCTCGCTCGCTGTCTCTCTCGATGTCTCCATCGCTGTCTAACTCGCTGTCGACCTCGCATTCTCTCTCACAGTCTCTCTCGCCGTCTCTCTCGCAGTCTCTCTCGCCTTCTCTCTCGCCGTCTCACTGGCTGTCTCCCTCGCATTTTCTCTCGCTGTCTCTCTCGCTGTCTGCCTTGCAGTCTCTCTCGCTGTAGCCCTCGCAGTCTCTCTCGCAGTCTCTCGCAGTCTCTCGCAGTCTCCCTCGCAGTCTCCCTCGCAGTCTCCCTCGCAGTCTCTCTCGCTGTCTCTCTCGCAGTCTCTCTCGCTGTCTCCCTCGATGTCTCGCTCGCTGTCTCCCTTGCAGTTTCTCTCGCTGTCTCTCTCGCCGTCTCCCTCGCAGTCTCCCTCGCAGTCTCCCTCGCAGTCTCTCTCGCAGTCTCCCTCGCTAACTCCCTCGCTGTCTCCCTCGCAGTCTCTCTCGTAGTCTCTCTCGCTGTCTCCCTCGCATTCACTCTCCCTGTCTCTCTCGCGGTCTCTCTCGCTGTCTCCCTCCCTGTCTCTCGCAGTCTCCCTCGCTGTCTCTCTCGCAGTCTCTCTCGCTGCAGCCCTCGCAGTCTCTCTCGCAGTCTCTCTCGCAGTCTCCCTCGCAGTCTCCCTCGCAGTCTCCCTCACTGTCTGCCTCGCAGTCTCTCTCGCTTTCTCCCTCGCTGTCTCGCTCGCTGTCTCTCTCGATGTCTCCATCGCTGTCTAACTCGCTGTCGACCTCGCATTCTCTCTCACAGTCTCTCTCGCCGTCTCTCTCGCAGTCTCTCTCGCCTTCTCTCTCGCCGTCTCACTCGCTGTCTCCCTCGCATTTTCTCTCGCAGTCTCTCTCGCAGTCGCTCTCGCAGTCTCTCTCGCAGTCTCTCTCGCTGTCTCCCTCGCTGTCTCCTTCGCAGTCTCCCTCGCTGTCTCCCTCGCTGTCTCCCTCGCTGCCTACCTCGCTGTTTCCCTCGCTGTCTCTCTCGCTGTCTCTCTCGCTGTCTCTCTCGCTGTCTCCCTCGCTGTCTCTCTCGCTGTCTCTCTCGCTGTCTCTATCGCTGTCTCCCTCGCTGTCTCCTTCGCAGTCTCTCTCGTGGTCTCTCTCGCTGTCTCCCTCGCATTCACTCTCCCTGTCTCTCTCGCGGTCTCTCTCGCTGTCTCCCTCCCTGTCCCTCTCGCAGTCTCTCTCGCTGCAGCCCTCGCAGTCTCTCTCGCATTCTCTCTCGCAGTCTCCCTCGCAGTCTCCCTCGCAGTCTCTCTCGCTGTCTCCCTCGCTGTCTCGCTCGCTGTCTCTCTCGATGTCTCCATCGCTGTCTAACTCGCTGTCAACCTCGCATTCTCTCTCACAGTCTCTCTCGCCGTCTCTCTCGCAGTCTCTCTCGCCTTCTCTCTCGCCGTCTCACTGGCTGTCTCCCTCGCATTTTCTCTCGCTGTCTCTCTCGCAGTCTGCCTTGCAGTCTCTCTCGCTGTAGCCCTCGCAGTCTCTCTCGCAGTCTCTCGCAGTCTCTCGCAGTCTCCCTCGCAGTCTCCCTCGCAGTCTCCCTCGCAGTCTCTCTCGCTGTCTCTCTCGCAGTCTCTCTCGCTGTCTCCCTCGATGTCTCGCTCGCTGTCTCCCTTGCAGTTTCTCTCGCTGTCTCTCTCGCCGTCTCCCTCGCAGTCTCCCTCGCAGTCTCCCTCGCAGTCTCTCTCGCAGTCTCCCTCGCTAACTCCCTCGCTGTCTCCTTCGCAGTCTCTCTCGTGGTCTCTCTCGCTGTCTACCTCGCATTCACTCTCCCTGTCTCTCTCGCGGTCTCTCTCGCTGTCTCCCTCCCTGTCTCTCGCAGTCTCCCTCGCTGTCTCTCTCGCAGTCTCTCTCGCTGCAGCCCTCGCAGTCTCTCTCGCATTCTCTCTCGCAGTCTCCCTCGCAGTCTCCCTCGCAGTCTCCCTCACTGTCTGCCTCGCAGTCTCTCTCGCTGTCTCCCTCGCTGTCTCGCTCGCTGTCTCTCTCGATGTCTCCATCGCTGTCTAACTCGCTGTCGACCTCGCATTCTCTCTCACAGTCTCTCTCGCCGTCTCTCTCGCAGTCTCTCTCGCCTTCTCTCTCGCCGTCTCACTGGCTGTCTCCCTCGCATTTTCTCTCGCTGTCTCTCTCGCTGTCTGCCTTGCAGTCTCTCTCGCTGTAGCCCTCGCAGTCTCTCTCGCAGTCTCTCGCAGTCTCTCGCAGTCTCCCTCGCAGTCTCCCTCGCAGTCTCCCTCGCAGTCTCTCTCGCTGTCTCTCTCGCAGTCTCTCTCGCTGTCTCCCTCGATGTCTCGCTCGCTGTCTCCCTTGCAGTTTCTCTCGCTGTCTCTCTCGCCGTCTCCCTCGCAGTCTCCCTCGCAGTCTCCCTCGCAGTCTCTCTCGCAGTCTCCCTCGCTAACTCCCTCGCTGTCTCCCTCGCAGTCTCTCTCGTAGTCTCTCTCGCTGTCTCCCTCGCATTCACTCTCCCTGTCTCTCTCGCGGTCTCTCTCGCTGTCTCCCTCCCTGTCTCTCGCAGTCTCCCTCGCTGTCTCTCTCGCAGTCTCTCTCGCTGCAGCCCTCGCAGTCTCTCTCGCAGTCTCTCTCGCAGTCTCCCTCGCAGTCTCCCTCGCAGTCTCCCTCACTGTCTGCCTCGCAGTCTCTCTCGCTTTCTCCCTCGCTGTCTCGCTCGCTGTCTCTCTCGATGTCTCCATCGCTGTCTAACTCGCTGTCGACCTCGCATTCTCTCTCACAGTCTCTCTCGCCGTCTCTCTCGCAGTCTCTCTCGCCTTCTCTCTCGCCGTCTCACTCGCTGTCTCCCTCGCATTTTCTCTCGCAGTCTCTCTCGCAGTCGCTCTCGCTATCTCCCTTGCAGTCTCTCTCGATGTCTCCATCGCTGTCTAACTCGCTGTCGACCTCGCATTCTCTCTCGCTGTCTCCCTCGCATTTTCTCTCGCAGTCTCTCTCGCAGTCTCTCTCGCAGTCTCTCTCGCTGTCTCCCTCGCTGTCTCCTTCGCTGTCTCCCTCGCTGTCTACCTCGCTGTCTCCCTCGCTGCCTCCCTCGCTGTCTCTCTCGCTGTCTCTATCGCTGTCTCCCTTGCAGTCTCGCTCGCTGTAGCCCTCGCAGTCTCTCTCGCAGTCTCTCTCGCAGTCTCTCGCAGTCTCTCGCTGTCTCCCTCGCAGTCTCCCTCGCAGTCTCCCTCGCAGTCTCTCTCGCTGTCTCTCTCGCTGTCTCTCTCGCTGTCTCCCTCGCTGTCTCTCTCGCTGTCTCTCTCGCTGTCTCTATCGCTGTCTCCCTTGCAGTCTCTCTCGCTGTAGCCCTCGCAGTCTCTCTCGCAGTCTCTCTCGCAGTCTCTCGCAGTCTCTCGCTGTCTTCCTCGCAGTCTCCCTCGCAGTCTCCCTCGCAGTCTCTCTCGCTGTCTCGCTCGCAGTCTCTCTCGCTGTCTCCCTCGATGTCTCGCTCGCTGTCTCCCTTGCAGTTTCTCTCGCTGTCTCTCTCGCAGTCTCCCTCGCAGTCTCCCTCGCAGTCTCCCTCGCAGTCTCTCTCGCAGTCTCTCTCGCAGTCTCCCTCGCTATCTCCCTCGCTGTCTCTCTCGCAGTGTCCCTCGCTGTCTCCCTCGCAGTCTCCCTCGCTGTCTCGCTCGCTGTCTCTCTCGATGTCTCCATCGCTGTCTAACTCGCTGTCGACCTCGCATTCTCTCTCACAGTCTCTCTCGCCGTCTCTCTCGCAGTCTCTCTCGCCTTCTCTCTCGCCGTCTCACTGGCTGTCTCCCTCGCATTTTCTCTCGCAGTCTCTCTCGCGGTCGCTCTCGCTATCTCCCTTGCAGTCTCTCTCGATGTCTCCATCGCTGTCTAACTCTCTGTCGACCTCGCATTCTCTCTCACAGTCTCTCTCGCTGTCCCTCTCGCTGTCTCCCTCGCATTTTCTCTCGCATTCTCTCTCGCAGTCTCTCTCGCAGTCTCTCTCGCAGTCTCTCTCGCTGTCTCCCTCGCTGTCTCCTTCGTTGTCTCCCTCGCTGTCTCCCTCGCTGTCTCCCTCGCTGCCTCCCTCGCTGTTTCCCTCGCTGTCTCTCTCGCTGTCTCTCTCGCTGTCTCTCTCGCTGTCTCCCTCGCTGTCTCTCTCACTGTCTCTCTCGCTGTCTCTATCGCTGTCTCCCTCGCTGTCTCCCTCGCAGTCTCTCTCGTATTCTCTCTCGCTGTCTTCCTCGCATTCACTCTCCCTGTCTCTCTCGCGGTCTCTCTCGCTGTCTCCCTCCCTGTCTCTCGCAGTCTCCCTCGCTGTCTCTCTCGCAGTCTCTCTCGCTGCAGCCCTCGCAGTCTCTCTCGCATTCTCTCTCGCAGTCTCCCTCACTGTCTGCCTCGCAGTCTCTCTCGCTGTCTCCCTCGCTGTCTCGCTCGCTGTCTCTCTCGATGTCTCCATCGCTGTCTAACTCGCTGTCGACCTCGCATTCTCTCTCACAGTCTCTCTCGCCGTCTCTCTCGCAGGCTCTCTCGCCTTCTCTCTCGCCGTCTCACTGGCTGTCTCCCTCGCATTTTCTCTCGCAGTCTCTCTCGCAGTCGCTCTCGCTATCTCCCTTGCAGTCTCTCTCGATGTCTCCATCGCTGTCTAACTCTCTGTCGACCTCGCATTCCCTCTCACAGTCTCTCTCGCTGTCTCTCTCGCTGTCTCCCTCGCATTTTCTCTCGCATTCTCTCTCGCAGTCTCTCTCGCAGTCTCTCTCACAGTCTCTCTCGCTGTCTCCCTCGCTTTCTCCTTCGCTGTCTCCCTCGCTGTCTCCCTTGCTGTCTCCCTCGCTGCCTCCCTCGCTGTTTCCCTCGCTGTCTCTCTCGCTGTCTCTCTCGCTGTCTCTCTCGCTGTCTCCCTCGCTTTCTCTCTCGCAGTCTCTCTCGCTGTCTCTATCGCTGTCTCCCTCGCTGTCTCTCTCGCAGTCTGCCTTGCAGTCTCTCTCGCTGTAGCCCTCGCAGTCTCTCTCGCAGTCTCTCGCAGTCTCTCGCAGTCTCCCTCGCAGTCTCCCTCACAGTCTCCCTCGCAGTCTCTCTCGCTGTCTCTCTCGCAGTCTCTCTCGCTGTCTCCCTCGATGTCTCGCTCGCTGTCTCCCTTGCAGTTTCTCTCGCTGTCTCTCTCGCTGTCTCCCTCGCAGTCTCCCTCGCAGTCTCCCTCGCAGTTTCTCTCGCAGTCTCCCTCGCTAACTCCCTCGCTGTCTCCCTCGCAGTCTCTCTCGCTGTCTCTCTCGCTGTCTCCCTCGCTGTCTCTCTCACTGTCTCTCTCGCTGTCTCTATCGCTGTCTCCCTCGCTGTCTCCCTCGCAGTCTCTCTCGTGGTCTCTCTCGCTGTCTCCCTCGCATTCACTCTCCCTGTCTCTCTCGCGGTCTCTCTCGCTGTCTCCCTCCCTGTCTCTCGCAGTCTCCCTCGCTGTCTCTCTCGCAGTCTCTTTCGCTGCAGCCCTCGCAGTCTCTCTCGCATTCTCTCTCGCAGTCTCCCTCGCAGTCTCCCTCGCAGTCTCCCTCACTGTCTGCCTCGCAGTCTCTCTCGCTGTCTCCCTCGCTGTCTCGCTCGCTGTCTCTCTCGATGTCTCCATCGCTGTCTAACTCGCTGTCGACCTCGCATTCTCTCTCACAGTCTCTCTCGCCGTCTCGCTCGCAGGCTCTCTCGCCTTCTCTCTCGCCGTCTCACTGGCTGTCTCCCTCGCATTTTCTCTCGCAGTCTCTCTCGCAGTCGCTCTCGCTATCTCCCTTGCAGTCTCTCTCGATGTTTCCATCGCTGTCTAACTCTCTGTCGACCTCGCATTCTCTCTCACAGTCTCTCTCGCTGTCTCTCTCGCTGTCTCCCTCGCATTTTCTCTCGCATTCTCTCTCGCAGTCTCTCTCGCAGTCTCTCTCGCAGTCTCTCTCGCTGTCTCCCTCGCTGTCTCCTTCGCTGTCTCCCTCGCTGTCTCCCTTGCTGTCTCCCTCGCTGCCTCCCTCGCTGTTTCCCTCGCTGTCTCTCTCGCTGTCTCTCTCGCTGTCTCTCTCGCTGTCTCCCTCGCTTTCTCTCTCGCAGTCTCTCTCGCTGTCTCTATCGCTGTCTCCCTCGCTGTCTCTCTCGCAGTCTGCCTTGCAGTCTCTCTCGCTGTAGCCCTCGCAGTCTCTCTCGCAGTCTCTCGCAGTCTCTCGCAGTCTCCCTCGCAGTCTCCCTCGCAGTCTCCCTCGCAGTCTCTCTCGCTGTCTCTCTCGCAGTCTCTCTCGCTGTCTCCCTCGATGTCTCCCTCGCAGTCTCCCTCGCAGTCTCCCTCGCAGTCTCCCTCGCTAACTCCCTCGCTGTCTCCCTCGCAGTCTCTCTCGTAGTCTCTCTCGCTGTCTCCCTCGCATTCACTCTCCCTGTCTCTCTCGCGGTCTCTCTCGCTGTCTCCCTCCCTGTCTCTCGCAGTCTCCCTCGCTGTCTCTCTCGCAGTCTCCCTCGCAGTCTCCCTCGCAGTCTCCCTCACTGTCTGCCTCGCAGTCTCTCTCGCTGTCTCCCTCGCTGTCTCGCTCGCTGTCTCTCTCGATGTCTCCATCGCTGTCTAACCCGCTGTCGACCTCGCATTCTCTCTCACAGTCTCTCTCGCCGTCTCTCTCGCAGTCACTCTCGCCTTCTCTCTCGCCGTCTCACTCGCTGTCTCCCTCGCATTTTCTCTCGCAGTCTCTCTCGCAGTCTCTCTCGCTGTCTCCCTCGCTGTCTCCTTCGCTGTCTCCCTCGCAGTCTCCCTCGCTGTCTCCCTCGCTGCCTCCCTCGCTGTTTCCCTCGCTGTCTCTCTCGCTGTCTCTCTCGCTGTCTCTCTCGCTGTCTCCCTCGCTGTCTCTCTCGCTGTCTCTCTCGCTGTCTCTATCGCTGTCTCCCTCGCTGTCTCTCTCGCAGTCTGCCTTGCAGTATCTCTCGCTGTAGCCCTCGCAGTCTCTCTCGCAGTCTCTCTCGCAGTCTCTCGCAGTCTCTCGCAGTCTCTCGCAGTCTCTCGCAGTCTCCCTCGCAGTCTCCCTCGCAGTCTCCCTCGCAGTCTCTCTCGCTGTCTCTCTCGCAGTCTCTCTCGCTGTCTCCCTCGATGTCTCGCTCGCTGTCTCCCTTTCAGTTTCTCTCGCTGTCTCTCTCGCTGTCTCCCTCGCTGTCTCCTTCGCTGTCTCCCTCGCTGTCTACCCCGCTGTCTCCCTCGCTGCCTCCCTCGCTGTCTCTCTCGCTGTCTCTATCGCTGTCTCCCTTGCAGTCTCTCTCGCTGTAGCCCTCGCAGTCTCTCTCGCAGTCTCTCTCGCAGTCTCTCGCAGTCTCTCGCTATCTCCCTCGCAGTCTCCCTCGCAGTCTCCCTCGCAGTCTCTCTCGCTGTCTCTCTCGCAGTCTCTCTCGCTGTCTCCCTCGATGTCTCGCTCGCTGTCTCCCTTGCAGTTTCTCTCGCTGTCCTCTCGCTGTCTCCCTCGCAGTCTCCCTCGCAGTCTCCCTCGCAGTCTCTCTCGCAGTCTCCCTCGCAGTCTCCCTCGCTGTCTCGCTCGCTGTCTCTCTCGATGTCTCCATCGCTGTCTAACTCGCTGTCGACCTCGCATTCTCTCTCACAGTCTCTCTCGCCGTCTCTCTCGCAGTCTCTCTCGCCTTCTCTCTCGCCGTCTCACTGGCTGTCTCCCTCGCATTTTCTCTCGCAGTCTCTCTCGCAGTCGCTCTCGCTATCTCCCTTGCAGTCTCTCTCGATGTCTCCATCGCTGTCTAACTCTCTGTCGACCTCGCATTCTCTCTCACAGTCTCTCTCGCTGTCTCTCTCGCTGTCTCCCTCGCATTTTCTCTCGCATTCTCTCTCGCAGTCTCTCTCGCAGTCTCTCTCGCAGTCTCTCTCGCTGTCTCCCTCGCTGTCTCCTTCGCTGTCTCCCTCGCTGTCTCCCTCGCTGCCTACCTCGCTGTTTCCCTCGCTGTCTCTCTCGCTGTCTCTCTCGCTGTTTCTCTCGCTGTCTCCCTCGCTGTCTCTCTCGCTGTCTCTCTCGCTGTCTCTATCGCTGTCTCCCTCGCTGTCTCCCTCGCAGTCTCTCTCGTGGTCTCTCTTGCTGTCTCCCTCGCATTCACTCTCCCTGTCTCTCTCGCGGTCTCTGTCGCTGTCTCCCTCCCTGTCTCTCGCAGTCTCCCTCGCTGTCTCTCTCGCAGTCTCTCTCGCTGCAGCCCTCGCAGTCTCTCTCGCATTCTCTCTCGCAGTCTCCCTCGCAGTCTCCCTCGCAGTCTCCCTCACTGTCTGCCTCGCAGTCTCTTTCGCTGTCTCCCTCGCTGTCTCACTCGCTGTCTCTCTCGATGTCTCCATCGCTGTCTAACTCGCTGTCGACCTCGCATTCTCTCTCACAGACTCTCTCGCCGTCTCTCTCGCAGTCTCTCTCGCCTTCTCTCTCGCCGTCTCACTGGCTGTCTCCCTCGAATTTTCTCTCGCAGTCTCTCTCGCAGTCGCTCTCGCTATCTCCCTTGCAGTCTCTCTCGATGTCTCCATCGCTGTCTAACTCTCTGTCGACCTCGCATTCTCTCTCACAGTCTCTCTCGCTGTCTCTCTCGCTGTCTCCCTCGCATTTTCTCTCGCATTCTCTCTCGCAGTCTCTCTCGCAGTCTCTCTCGCAGTCTCTCTCGCTGTCTCCCTCGCTGTCTCCTTCGCTGTCTCCCTCGCTGTCTCCCTCGCTGTCACCCTCGCTGCCTCCCTCGCTGTTTCCCTCGCTGTCTCTCTCGCTGTCTCTCTCGCTGTCTCTCTCGCTGTCTCTCTCGCTGTCTCCCTCGCTTTCTCTCTCGCTGTCTCTATCGCTGTCTTCCTCGCTGTCTCTCTCGCAGTCTGCCTCGCAGTCTCTCTCGCTGTCTCCCTCGCTGTCTCTCTCGCAGTCTGCCTTGCAGTCTCTCTCGCTGTAGCCCTCGCAGTCTCTCTCGCTGTCTCTCGCAGTCTCCCTCGCAGTCTCCCTCGCAGTCTCCCTCGCAGTCTCTCTCGCTGTCTCTCTCGCAGTCTCTCTCGCTGTCTCCCTCGATGTCTCGCTCGCTGTCTCCCTTGCAGTTTCTCTCGCTGTCTCTCTCGCTGTCTCCCTCGCAGTCTCCCTCGCAGTCTCCCTCGCAGTCTCTCTCGCAGTCTCCCTCGCTAACTCCCTCGCTGTCTCCCTCGCAGTCTCTCTCGAAGTCTCTCTCGCTGTCTCCCTCGCATTCACTCTCCCTGTCTCTCTCGCGGTCTCTCTCGCTGTCTCCCTCCCTGTCTCTCGCAGTCTCCCTCGCTGTCTCTCTCGCAGTCTCTCTCGCTGCAGCCCTCGCAGTCTCTCTCGCAGTCTCTCTCGCAGTCTCCCTCGCAGTCTCCCTCGCAGTCTCCCTCACTGTCTGCCTTGCAGTCTCTCTCGCTGCAGCCCTCACAGTCTCTCTCGCCGTCTCTCTCGCAGTCTCTCTCGCCTTCTCTCTCACCGTCTCACTCGCTGTCTCCCTCGCATTTTCTCTCGCAGTCTCTCTCGCAGTCGCTCTCGCTATCTCCCTTGCAGTCTCTCTCGCCGTCTCACTCGCTGTCTCCCTCGCATTTTCTCTCGCAGTCTCTCTCGCAGTCTCTCTCGCAGTCTCTCTCGCTGTCTCCCTCGCTGTCTCCTTCGCTGTCTCCCTCGCTGTCTTCCTCGCTGTCTCCCTCGCTGCCTCCCTCGCTGTCTCTCTCGCTGTCTCTATCGCTGTCTCCCTTGCAGTCTCTCTCGCTGTAGCCCTCGCAGTCTCTCTCGCAGTCTCTCTCGCAGTCTCTCGCTTTCTCCCTCGCAGTCTCCCTCGCAGTCTCCCTCGCAGTCTCCCTCGCAGTCTCTCTCGCTGTCTCTCTCGCTGTCTCCCTCGCTGTCTCTCTCGCTGTCTCTCTCGATGTCTCTATCGCTGTCTCCCTTGCAGTCTCTCTCGCTGTAGCCCTCGCAGTCTCTCTCGCAGTCTCTCTCGCAGTCACTCGCAGTCACTCGCAGTCTCTCGCTGTCTCCCTCGCAGTCTCCCTCGCAGTCTCCCTCGCAGTCTCTCTCGCTGTCTCTCTCGCAGTCTCTCTCGCTGTCTCCCTCGATGTCTCGCTCGCTGTCTCCCTTGCAGTTTCTCTCGCTGTCTCTCTCGCTGTCTCCCAGGCAGTCTCCCTCGCAGTCTCCCTCGCAGTCTCTCTCGCAGTCTCTCTCGCAGTCTCCCTCGCTATCTCCCTCGCTGTCTCTCTCGCAGTCTCCCTCGCTGTCTCCCTCGCAGTCTGCCTCGCAGTCTCCCACGCAGTCTCTCCCGCAGACTCTCTCGCAGACTCTCTCTCTGTCTCTCTCGCAGTCTCTCTCGCAGTCTCTCTCGCCGCCTCTCTCGCTGCCTCTCTCGCCGTCTCTCTCGCGGTCTCTCTCGCTGTCTCCCTCGCATTTTCTCTTGCAGTCTCTCTCGCAGTCTCTCTCGCTATCTCCCTTGCAGTCTCTCTCGCTGTCTCCCTCGCTGTCTCTCTCGCTGTCTCTCTCGCTGTCTCTCTCGCTGTCTCTCTCGCTGTCTCCCTCACTGTCTCTCTCGCTGTCTCTATCGCTGTCTCCCTCGCTTTCTCTCTCGCAGTCTGCCTTGCAGTCTCTCTCGCTGTAGCCCTCGCAGTCTCTCTCGCAGTCTCTCTCGCAGTCTCTCGCAGTCTCTCGCAGTCTCCCTCGCAGTCTCCCTCGCAGTCTCCCTCGCAGTCTCTCTCGCTGTCTCTCTCGCAGTCTCTCTCGCTGTCTCCCTCGATGTCTCCCTCGCAGTCTCGCTCGCAGTCTCCCTCGCAGTCTCTCTCGCAGTCTCCCTCGCTAACTCCCTCGCTGTCTCCCACGCAGTCTCTCTCGCAGTCTCCCTCGCTAACTCCCTCGCTGTCTCGCTCGCAGTCTCTCTCGTAGTCTCTCTCGCTGTCTCCCTCGCATTCACTCTCCCTGTCTCTCTTGCGGTCTCTCTCGCTGTCTCCCTCCCTGTCTCTCGCAGTCTCCCTCGCTGTCTCTCTCGCAGTCTCTCTCGCTGCAGCCCTTGCAGTCTCTCTCGCAGTCTCTCTCGCAGTCTCCCTCGCAGTCTCCCTCGCAGTCTCCCTCACTGTCTGCCTCGCAGTCTCTCTCGCTGTCTCCCTCGCTGTCTCGCTCGCTGTCTCTCTCGATGTCTCCATCGCTGTCTAACTCGCTGTCGACCTCGCATTCTCTCTCACAGTCTCTCTCGCCGTCTCTCTCGCAGTCTCTCTCGCCTTCTCTCTCGCCGTCTCACTCGCTGTCTCCCTCGCATTTTCTCTTGCATTCTCTCTCGCAGTCGCTCTCGCTATCTCCCTTGCAGTCTCTCTCGATGTCTCCATCGCTGTCTAACTCGCTGTCGACCACGCATTCTCTCTCGCTGTCTCACCCGCTGTCTCCCTCGCATTTTCTCTCGCAGTCTCTCTCGCAGTCTCTCTCGCAGTCTCTCTCGCTGTCTCCCTCGCTGTCTCCTTCGCTGTCTCCTTCGCTGTCTCCCTCGCTGTCTACCTCGCTGTCTCCCTCGCTGCCTCCCTCGCTGTCTCTCTCGCTGTCTCTATCGCTGTCTCCCTTGCAGTCTCTCTCGCTGTAGCCCTCGCAGTCTCTCTCGCAGTCTCTCTCGCAGTCTCTCGCAGTCTCTCGCTGTCTCCCTCGCAGTCTCCCTCGCAGTCTCTCTCGCTGTCTCTCTCGCTGTCTCTCTAGCTGTCTCCCTCGCTGTCTCTCGTGCTGTCTCTCTCGCTGTCTCTATCGCTGTCTCCCTTGCAGTCTCTCTCGCTGTAGCCCTCGCAGTCTCTCTCGCAGTCTCTCTCGCAGTCTCTCGCAGTCTCTCGCTGTCTCCCTCGCAGTCTCCCTCGCAGTCTCCCTCGCAGTCTCTCTCGCTCTCTCTCTCGCAGTCTCTCTCGCTGTCTCCCTCGATGTCTCGCTCGCTGTCTCCCTTGCAGTTTCTCTCGCTGTATCTCTCGCTGTCTCCCTCGCAGTCTCCCTCGCAGTCTCCCTCGCAGTCTCTCTCGCAGTCTCTCTCGCAGTCTCCCTCGCTATCTCCCTCGCTGTCTCTCTCGCAGTCTCCCTCGCTGTCTCCCTCGCAGTCTCCCTCACAGTCTCCCTCGCAGTCTCCCTCGCTGTCTCTCTCGCTGTCTCCCTCGCTGTCTCTCGCAGTCTCCCACGCAGTCTATCCCGCAGACTCTCTCGCAGACTCTCTCGCTGTCTCTCTCACAGTCTCTCTCGCAGTCTCTCTCGCCGTCTCTCTCGCGGTCTCTCTCGCTGTCTCCCTCGCATTTTCTCTTGCAGTCTCTCTCGCAGTCTCCCTCGCTATCTCCCTTGCAGTCTCTCTCGCTGTCTCCCTCGCTGTCTCTCTCGCTGTCTCTCTCGCTGTCTCTCTCGCAGTCTCCCTCGCAGTCTCTCTCGCAGTCTCTCTCGCTGTAGCCCTCACAGTTTCTCTCGTAGTCTCTCTCGCAGTCTCTCTCGCAGTCTCCCTCACAGTCTCCCTCGCAGTCTCCCTCACAGTCTCTCTCGCTGTCACCCTCGCTGTCTCCCTCGCTGTCTCCCTCGCAGTCTCTCTCGCAGTCTGTCTTGCTGTCTCCCTCGCATTCACTCTCCCTGTCTCTCTCGTGGTCTCTCTCGCTGTCTCCCTCCCTGTCTCTTGCAGTCTCCCTCGCTGTCTCTCTCGCAGTCTCTCTCACTGTAGCCCTCGCAGTCTCTCTCGCAGTCTCTCTCGCAGTCTCCCTCGCAGTCTCCCTCGCAGTCTCCCTCACTGTTTGCCTCGCAGTCTCTCTCTCTGTCTCCCTCGCTGTCTTGCTCGCTGTCTCTCTCGATGTCTCCATCGCTGTCTAACTCGCTGTCGACCTCGCATTCTCTCTCACAGTCTCTCTCGCCGTCTCTCTCGCAGTCTCTCTCGCCTTCTCTCTCGCCGTCTCACTCGCTGTCTCCCTCGCATTTTCTCTCGCATTCTCTCTCGCAGTCGCTCTCGCTATCTCCCTTGCAGTCTCTCTCGATGTCTCCATCGCTGTCTAACTCGCTGTCGACCACGCATTCTCTCTCGCCGTCTCACCCGCTGTCTCCCTCGCATTTTCTCTCGCAGTCTCTCTCGCAGTCTCTCTCGCAGTCTCTCTCGCTGTCTCCCTCGCTGTCTCCTTCGCTGTCTCCCTCGCTGTCTACCTCGCTGTCTCCCTCGCTGCCTCCCTCGCTGTCTCTCTCGCTGTCTCTATCGCTGTCTCCCTTGCAGTCTCTCTCGCTGTAGCCCTCGCAGTCTCTCTCGCAGTCTCTCTCGCAGTCTCTCGCAGTCTCTCGCTGTCTCCCTCGCAGTCTCCCTCGCAGTCTCTCTCGCTGTCTCTCTCGCTGTCTCTCTCGCTGTCTCCCTCGCTGTCTCTCTCGCTGACTCTCTCGCTGTCTCTATCGCTGTCTCCCTTGCAGTCTCTCTCGCTGTAGCCCTCGCAGTCTCTCTCGCAGTCTCTCTCGCAGTCTCTCGCAGTCTCTCGCTGTTTCCCTCGCAGTCTCCCTCGCAGTCTCCCTCGCAGTCTCTCTCGCTGTCTCTCTCGCAGTCTCTCTCGCTGTCTCCCTCGATGTCTCGCTCGCTGTCTCCGTTGCAGTTTCTCTCGCTGTATCTCTCGCTGTCTCCCTCGCAGTCTCCCTCGCAGTCTCCCTCGCAGTCTCTCTCGCAGTCTCTCTCGCAGTCTCCCTCGCTATCTCCCTCGCTGTCTCTCTCGCAGTCTCCCTCGCTGTCTCCCTCGCAGTCTCCCTCACAGTCTCCCTCGCAGTCTCCCTCGCTGTCTCTCTCGCTGTCTCCCTCGCTGTCTCTCGCAGTCTCCCACGCAGTCTCTCCCGCAGACTCTCTCGCAGACTCTCTCGCTGTCTCTCTCACAGTCTCTCTCGCAGTCTCTCTCGCCGCCTCTCTCGCTGCCTCTCTCGCCGTCTCTCTCGCGGTCTCTCTCGCTGTCTCCCTCGCATTTTCTCTTGCAGTCTCTCTCGCAGTCTCTCTCGCTATCTCCCTTGCAGTCTCTCTCGCTGTCTCCCTCGCTGTCTCTCTCGCTGTCTCTCTCGCTGTCTCTCTCGCAGTCTCCCTCGCAGTCTCTCTCGCAGTCTCTCTCGCTGTAGCCCTCACAGTTTCTCTCGTAGTCTCTCTCGCAGTCTCTCTCGCAGTCTCCCTCACAGTCTCCCTCGCAGTCTCCCTCACAGTCTCTCTCGCTGTCACCCTCGCTGTCTCCCTCGCTGTCTCCCTCGCAGTCTCTCTCGCAGTCTCTCTTGCTGTCTCCCTCGCATTCACTCTCCCTGTCTCTCTCGTGGTCTCTCTCGCAGACTCTCTCGCAGTCTCCCTCGCAGTCTCCCTCGCTGTCACCCGCGCAGTCTCTCGCAGTCTCTCTCGCAGTCTCTCTCGCTGTCTCTCTCGCCGTCTCTCTCGCAGTCTCTCTCGCAGTCTCCCTTGCATTCTCCCTCGCAGACTCTCTCGCTGTCACCCTCACTGACTCCCTCGCAGTCTCTCTCGCAGTCTCTCTCACTGTCTCCATCGCATTCACTCTCGCTGTCTCCCTCGCTGTCTCTCTCGCTGTCTCCCTCGCTGTCTCTCGCTGTCTCCCTCGCTGTCCCCCTCGCAGTCTCCCTCGCAGTCTCCGTCGCAGTTTCCCTCGCAGTCTCTCTCGCTGTCACCCTCACTGTCTCCCTCGCTGTCTCGCTGTCAGTCTCTCTCACAGCCTCTCTCGCTGTCTCCCTCGCTGTCTCGCGTTCTGTCTCCCTCGCAGTCTCTCTCGCTGTCTCTCTCGCAGTCTCTCTCGCTGTCTGCCTCGCAGTCACTCTCGCTGTCTCCCTCGCTGTCACCCTCGCTGTCTCCCTCGCTGTCTCCCTCGCAGTCTCTCTCGCAGTCTCTCTTGCTGTCTCCCTCGCATTCACTCTCCCTGTCTCTCTCGTGGTCTCTCTCGCTGTCTCCCTCCCTGTCTCTCGCAGTCTCCCTCGCTGTCTCTCTCGCAGTCTCTCTCGCTTTAGCCCTCGCAGTCTCTCTCGCAGTCTCTCTCGCAGTCTCCCTCGCAGTCTCCCTCGCAGTCTCCCACACTGTTTGCCTCGCTGTCTCTCTCTCTGTCTCCCTCGCATTCTCTCTCGCTGTCTCTCTCGCAGTCTCTCTCGCTGTCTCCCTCGATGTCTCGCTCGCTGTCTCCCTTGCAGTTTCTCTCGCTGTATCTCTCGCTGTCTCCCTCGCAGTCTCCCTCGCAGTCTCCCTCGCAGTCTCTCTCGCAGTCTCTCTCGCAGTCTCCCTCGCTATCTCCCTCGCTGTCTCTCTCGCAGTCTCCCTCGCTGTCTCCCTCGCAGTCTCCCTCACAGTCTCCCTCGCAGTCTCCCTCGCTGTCTCTCTCGCTGTCTCCCTCGCTGTCTCTCGCAGTCTCCCACGCAGTCTCTCCCGCAGACTCTCTCGCAGACTCTCTCGCTGTCTCTCTCACAGTCTCTCTCGCAGTCTCTCTCGCCGCCTCTCTCGCTGCCTCTCTCGCCGTCTCTCTCGCGGTCTCTCTCGCTGTCTCCCTCGCATTTTCTCTTGCAGTCTCTCTCGCAGTCTCTCTCGCTATCTCCCTTGCAGTCTCTCTCGCTGTCTCCCTCGCTGTCTCTCTCGCTGTCTCTCTCGCTGTCTCTCTCGCAGTCTCCCTCGCAGTCTCTCTCGCAGTCTCTCTCGCTGTAGCCCTCACAGTTTCTCTCGTAGTCTCTCTCGCAGTCTCTCTCGCAGTCTCCCTCACAGTCTCCCTCGCAGTCTCCCTCACAGTCTCTCTCGCTGTCACCCTCGCTGTCTCCCTCGCTGTCTCCCTCGCAGTCTCTCTCGCAGTCTCTCTTGCTGTCTCCCTCGCATTCACTCTCCCTGTCTCTCTCGTGGTCTCTCTCGCAGACTCTCTCGCAGTCTCCCTCGCAGTCTCCCTCGCTGTCACCCGCGCAGTCTCTCGCAGTCTCTCTCGCAGTCTCTCTCGCTGTCTCTCTCGCCGTCTCTCTCGCAGTCTCTCTCGCAGTCTCCCTTGCATTCTCCCTCGCAGACTCTCTCGCTGTCACCCTCACTGACTCCCTCGCAGTCTCTCTCGCAGTCTCTCTCACTGTCTCCATCGCATTCACACTCGCTGTCTCCCTCGCTGTCTCTCTCGCTGTCTCCCTCGCTGTCTCTCGCTGTCTCCCTCGCTGTCCCCCTCGCAGTCTCCCTCGCAGTCTCCGTCGCAGTTTCCCTCGCAGTCTCTCTCGCTGTCACCCTCACTGTCTCCCTCGCTGTCTCGCTGTCAGTCTCTCTCACAGCCTCTCTCGCTGTCTCCCTCGCTGTCTCGCGTTCTGTCTCCCTCGCAGTCTCTCTCGCTGTCTCTCTCGCAGTCTCTCTCGCTGTCTGCCTCACAGCCTCTCTCGCTGTCTCCCTCGCTGTCTCGCGTTCTGTCTCCCTCGCAGTCTCTCTCGCTGTCTCTCTCGCAGTCTCTCTCGCTGTCTGCCTCGCAGTCACTCTCGCTGTCTCCCTCGCTGTCACCCTCGCTGTCTCCCTCGCTGTCTCCCTCGCAGTCTCTCTCGCAGTCTCTCTTGCTGTCTCCCTCGCATTCACTCTCCCTGTCTCTCTCGTGGTCTCTCTCGCTGTCTCCCTCCCTGTCTCTCGCAGTCTCCCTCGCTGTCTCTCTCGCAGTCTCTCTCGCTTTAGCCCTCGCAGTCTCTCTCGCAGTCTCTCTCGCAGTCTCCCTCGCAGTCTCCCTCGCAGTCTCCCACACTGTTTGCCTCGCTGTCTCTCTCTCTGTCTCCCTCGCTGTCTCGCTCGCTGTCTCCCTCGCAGTCTCTCTCGCTGTCTCTCTCCCAGTCTCTCTCGCTGTCTCCCTCACAGTCTCTCTCGCTGTCTCCCTCGCAGTCTCTCCTGCTTTCTCCCTGGCTGTCTCTCTCGCAGACTCTCTCGCTGTCTCTCTCGCAGTCTCTCTCGCCGCCTCTCTCGCCGCCTCTCTCGCCTTCTCTCTCGCAATCTCTCTCGCCTTCTCTCTCGCCGTCTCTCTCGCTGTCTCCCTCGCATTTTCTCTCGCAGTCTCTCTCGCAGTCGCTCTCGCTATCTCCCTTGCAGTCTCTCTCGCTGTCTCCATCTCTGTCTAACTTGCTGTCGACATCGCATTCTCTCTCACAGTGTCTCTCGCTGTCTCTCTCGCTGTCTCCCTCGCATTTTCTCTCGCAGTCTCTCTCGCAGTCTCTCTCGCTGTCTCCCTTGCAGTCTCCCTTGCAGTCTCCCTCGCTGTGTCCCTCGCTGTCTCCCTCGCTGTGTCCCTCGCAGTCTCCCTCTCTGTCTCCCTCGCTCTCTCCCTCGCAGTCTCGCTCGCTGTCTCTCTCGCAGTCTCTCTCGCAGACTCTCTCGCAGTCTCCCTCGCAGTCTCCCTCGCTGTCACCCGCGCAGTCTCTCGCAGTCTCTCTCGCAGTCTCTCTCGCTGTCTCTCTCGCCGTCTCTCTCGCAGTCTCTCTCGCAGTCTCCCTTGCATTCTCCCTCGCAGACTCTCTCGCTGTCACCCTCACTGACTCCCTCGCAGTCTCTCTCGCAGTCTCTCTCACTGTCTCCATCGCATTCACTCTCGCTGTCTCCCTCGCTGTCTCTCTCGCTGTCTCCCTCGCTGTCTCTCGCTGTCTCCCTCGCTGTCCCCCTCGCAGTCTCCCTCGCAGTCTCCGTCGCAGTTTCCCTCGCAGTCTCTCTCGCTGTCACCCTCACTGTCTCCCTCGCTGTCTCGCTGTCAGTCTCTCTCACAGCCTCTATCGCTGTCTCCCTCGCTGTCTCGCGTTCTGTCTCCCTCGCAGTCTCTCTCGCTGTCTCTCTCGCAGTCTCTCTCGCTGTCTGCCTTGCAGTCACTCTCGCTGTCTCCCTCGCTGTCTCCCTCGCAGTCTCTCTCGCTGTCTCCCTCGCAGTCTCTCTCGCTGTCTCCCTCGCAGTCTCTCTCGCTTTTGCCATCGCTGTCTCTCTCGCAGACTCTCTCGCTGTCTCTCTCGCAGTCTCTCTCGCTGCCTCTCTCGCCCTCTCTCCCGCAGTCTCTCTCGCCTTCTTTCTCGCTGTCTCTCTCCCTGTCTCTCTCGCTGTCTCCCTCGCATTTTCTCTCGCAGTCTATCTCGCAGTCTCTCTCGCTATCTCCCTGGCAGTCTCTCTCGCTGTCTCCATCGCTGTCTAACTCGCTGTCTACCTCGCATTCTCTCTCGCAGTCTCTCTAGCTGTCTCTCTCGCTGTTTCCTTCGCTGTCTCCCTCGCTGTCTCCCTCGAGGTCTCCCTCGCTGTCTCCCTCGCAGTCTCTCTCGATGTCTCTCTCGCTGTCTCTCTCGCTGTCTCTCTCGCTGTCTCCCTCGCTGTCTCTATCGCAGTCTCCCTTGCAGTCTCTCTCGCAATCTCTCTCGCTGTAGCACTCGCAGTCACTCTCGCAGTCTCTCTCTCAGTCTCACTCGCAGTCTCTCTCGCAGTCTCTCGCAGTCTCCCTCGCAGTCTCCCTCGCAGTCTCCCTCGCAGTCTCTCTCGCTGTCTCTCTCGCAGTCTCTCTCGCTGTCTCTCTCGCAGTCTCTCTCGCTGTCTCCCTCGAAGTCTCGCTCGCTGTCTCCCTTGCAGTCTCTCTCGCTGTCTCTCACGCAGTCTCTCTCGCTGTCTCCCTCGCAGTCTCCCTCGCAGTCTCTCTCGCAGTCTCTCTCGCAGTCTCTCGCAGTCTCCCTCGCTGTCTCCCTCGCAGTCTCCCTCGCAGTCTCCCTCGCAGTCTCTCTCTCTGTCTCTCTCGCAGTCTCTCTCGCTGTCTCCCTCGATGTCTCGCTCGCTGTCTCCCTCGCAGTCTCTCTCGCTGTCTCCCTCGCAGTCTCTCTCGCTGTCTCTCTCGCAGTCTCTCTCGCTGTCTCCCTCGATGTCTCGCTCGCTGTCTCCCTTGCAGTCTCTCTCGCTGTCTCTCTCGCAGTCTCTCGCTGTCTCCCTCGCAGTCTCCCTCGCAGTCTCTCTCGCAGTCTCCCTCGCTGTCTCCCTCGAGGTCTCCCTCGCAGTCTCCCTTGCAGTCTCCCACGTTGTCTCTCTCGCTGTCTCCCTCGCTGTCTCTCTCGCTGTCTCTCTCGCTGTCTCCCTCGCTGTCTCTCGCAGTCTCCCTCGCAGTCTCTGTCGTAAACTCTCTCGCAGACTCTCTCGCTGTCTCCCTCGCAGTCTCTCTCGCCTCCTCTCTCGCCGCCTCTCTCGCCGTCTCTCTCGCGGTCTCTCTCGCTGTCTCCCTCGCATTTTCTCTCGCAGTCTCTCTCGCCGTCTCTCTCGCTATCTCCCTTGCAGTCTCACTCGCTGTCTCCCTCGCTGTCTCCCTCGCTGTCTCCCTCTCTGTCACCCTCGCAGTCTCTGGCAGTCTCTCTCGCAGTCTCTCTCGCAGTCACTCTCGCCGTCTCCCTCGCCGGCTCTCTCGCCACCTCTCTCGCAGTCTCTCTCGCTGTTTCTCTCCCTGTCTCTCTCGCTGTCTCCCTCGCATTTTCTCTCGCAGTCTATCTCGCAGTCTCTCTCGCTATCTCCCTGGCAGTCTCTGTCGCTGTCTCCATCGCTGTCTAACTCGCTGTCTACCTCGCATTCTCTCTCGCAGTCTCTCTAGCTGTCTCCCTCGCTGTTTCCTTCGCTGTCTCCCTCGCTGTCTCCCTCGAGGTCTCCCTCGCTGTCTCCCTCGCTGTCTCTCTCGATGTCTCTCTCGCTGTCTCTCTCGCTGTCTCTCTCGCTGTCTCCCTCGCTGTCTCTCTCGCAGTCTCCCTTGCAGTCTCTCTCGCAATCTCTCTCGCTGTAGCCCTCGCAGTCTCTCTCGCAGTCTCTCTCGCAGTCTCACTCGCAGTCTCTCTCGCAGTCTCTCGCAGTCTCCCTCGCAGTCTCCCTCGCAGTCTCCCTCGCAGTCTCTCTCGCTGTCTCTCTCGCAGTCTCTCTCGCTGTCTCTCTCGCAGTCTCTCTCGCTGTCTCCCTCGAAGTCTCGCTCGCTGTCTCCCTTGCAGTCTCTCTCGCTGTCTCTCTCGCAGTCTCTCTCGCAGTCTCTCACGCTGTCTCCCTCGCTGTCTCTCTCGCAGTCTCTCGCAGTCTCCCTCGCTGTCTGCCTCGCAGTCTCCCTCGCAGTCTCCCTCACAGTCTCTCTCTCTGTCTCTCTCACAGTCTCTCTCGCTGTCTCCCTCGATGTCTCGCTCGCTGTCTCCCTCGCAGTCTCTCTCGCTGTCTCTCTCGCAGTCTCTCTCGCTGTCTCCCTCGATGTCTCGCTCGCTGTCTCCCTTGCAGTCTCTCTCGCTGTCTCTCTCGCAGTCTCTCGCTGTCTCCCTCGCAGTCTCCCTCGCAGTCTCTCTCGCAGTCTCTCTCGCAGTCTCCCTCGCTGTCTCCCTCGAGGTCTCCCTCGCAGTCTCCCTCGCAGTCTCCCTCATTGTCTCTCTCGCTGTCTCCCTCGCTGTCTCTCTCGCTGTCTCTCTCGCTGTCTCCCTCGCTGTCTCTCGCAGTCTCCCTCGCAGTCTCTCTCGTAAACTCTCTCGCAGACTCTCTCGCTGTCTCCCTCGCAGTCTCTCTCGCCGCCTCTCTCGCCGCCTCTCTCGCCGTCTCTCACGCGGTCTCTCTCGCCGTCTCCCTCGCATTTTCTCTCGCAGTCTCTCTCGCAGTCTCTCTCGCTATCTCCCTTGCAGTCTCACTCGCTGTCTCCCTCGCTGTCTCCCTCGCTGTCTCCCTCTCTGTCACCCTCGCAGTCTCTGGCAGTCTCTCTCGCAGTCTCTCTCGCAGTCACTCTCGCCGTCTCCCTCGCCGGCTCTCTCGCCACCTCTCTCGCCGTCTCTCTCGCTGTCTCTCTCGCAGTCTCTCTCGCAGTCTCCCTCGCAGTCTCTCTCGCTGTCACCCTCGCTGTCTCCCTCGCTGTCTCCCTCGCAGTCTCTCTCGCAGTCTCTCTTGCTGTCTCCCTCGCATTCACTCTCCCTGTCTCTCTCGCGGTCTCTCTCGCTGTCTCCCTCCCTGTCTCTCGCAGTCTCCCTCGCTGTCTCTCTCGCAGTCTCTCTCGCTGTAGCCCTCGCAGTCTCTCTCGCAGTCTCTCTCGCAGTCTCCCTCGCAGTCTCCCTCACTGTCTGCCTCGCAGTCTCTCTCGCTGTCTCCCTCGCTGTCTCGCTCGCTGTCTCCCTCGCATTCTCTCTCGCTTTCTCCCTGGCTGTCTCTCTCGCAGACTCTCTCGCTGTCTCTCTCGCAGTCTCTCTCACCGCCTCTCTCGCCGCCTCTCTCGCCTTCTCTCTCGCAGTCTCTCTCGCCTTCTCTCTCGCCGTCTCTCTCGCTGTCTCCCTCGCATTTTCTCTCGCAGTCTCTCTCGCAGTCGCTCTCGCTATCTCCCTTGCAGTCTCTCTCGCTGTCTCCATCTCTGTCTAACTTGCTGTCGACTACGCATTCTCTCTCACAGTGTCTCTCGCTGTCTCTCTCGCTGTCTCCCTCGCATTTTCTCTCGCAGTCTCTCTCGCAGTCTCTCTCGCTGTCTCCGTTGCAGTCTCCCTTGCAGTCTCCCTCGCTGTCTCCCTCGCTGTCTCCCTCGCTGTGTCCCTCGCAGTCTCCATCGATGTCTCCCTCGCTGTCTCCCTCGCAGTCTCGCTCGCTGTCTCTCTCGCAGTCTCTCTCGCAGACTCTCTCGCAGTCTGCCTCGCAGTCTCCCGCGCAGTCTCTCGCAGTCTCTCTCGCAGTCTCTCTCGCTGTCTCTCTCGCCGTCTCTCTCGCAGTCTCTCTCGCAGTCTCTCTCGCTGTCTCCCTCGCTGTCTCCCTCGCAGTCTCCCTCGCAGTCTCTCTCGCTGTCACCCACACTGACTCCCTCGCAGTCTCTCTCGCAGTCTCTCTCACTGTCTCCATCGCATTCACTCTCGCTGTCTCCCTCGCTGTCTCTCTCGCTGTCTCCCTCGCTGTCTCTCGCTGTCTCCCTCGCTGTCCCCCTCGCAGTCTCCCTCGCAGTCTCCGTCGCAGTTTCCCTCGCAGTCTCTCTCGCTGTCACCCTCACTGTCTCCCTCGCTGTCTCGCTGTCAGTCTCTCTCACAGCCTCTCTCGCTGTCTCCCTCGCTTTCTCGCCTTCTGTCTCCCTCGCAGTCTCTCTCGCTGTCTCACTCGCAGACTCTCTCGCAGTCTCCCTCGCAGTCTCCCTCGCTGTCACCCGCGCAGTCTCTCGCAGTTTCTCTCGCAGTCTCTCTCGCTGTCTCTCTCGCTGTCTCTCTCGCAGTCTCTCTCGCAGTCTCCCTCGCTGTCTCCCTCGCTGTCTCCCTCGCTGTCTCCCTCGCTGTCTCTCGCAGTCTCCCTCACAGTCTCTCTCGTAGACTCTCTCGCAGACTCTCTCGCTGTCTCCCTCGCAGTCTCTCTCGCCGCCTCTCTCGCCGCCTCTCTCGCCGTCTCTCTCGCGGTCTCTCTCGCTGTCTCCCTCGCATTTTCTCTCGCAGTCTCTCTCGCAGTCTCTCTCGCTATCTCCCTTGCTGTCTCACTCGCTGTCTCCCTCGCTGTCTGTCTCGCTGTCTCCCTCTCTGTCACCCTCGCAGTCTCTGGCAGTCTCTCTCGCAGTCCCTCTCGCAGTCACTCTCGCCGTCTCCCTCGCCGGCTCTCTCGCCACCTCTCTCGCCGTCTCTCTCGCTGTCTCTCTCGCTGTCTCTCTCGTTGTCTCTCTTGCAGTCCCTCTCGCAGTCTCTCTCGCAGTCTCTCTCGCTGTAGCCCTCAGAGTCTCTCTCGTAGTCTCTCTCGCAGTCCCTCTCGCAGTCTCCCTCGCAGTCTCCCTCGCAGTCTCTCTCACTGTCACCCTCGCTGATTCCCTCGCTGTCGCCCTCGCAGTCTCTCTCGCAGTCTCTCTCGCTGTCTCCCTCGCATTCACTCTCCCTGTCTCTCTCGCGGTCTCTCTCGCTGTCTCCCTCGCTGTCTCCCTCGCAGTCTCCCTCGCAGTCTCTCTCGCTGTCACCCTCACTGACTCCCTCGCAGTCTCTCTCGCAGTCTCTCTCACTGTCTCCATCGCATTCACTCTCGCTGTCTCCCTCGCTGTCTCTCTCGCTGTCTCCCTCGCTGTCTCTCGCTGTCTCCCTCGATGTCCCCCTCGCAGTCTCCCTCGCAGTCTCCGTCGCAGTTTCCCTCGCAGTCTCTCTCGCTGTCACCCTCACTGTCTCCCTCGCTGTCTCGCTGTCAGTCTCTCTCACAGCCTCTCTCGCTGTCTCCCTCGCTGTCTCGCCTTCTGTCTCCCTCGCAGTCTCTCTCGCTGTCTCTCTCGCAGTCTCTCTCGCTGTCTGCCTCGCAGTCACTCTCGCTGTCTCCCTCGCTGTCTCCCTCGCAGTCTCTCTCGCTGTCTCCCTCGCAGTCTCTCTCGCTTTCTCCCTCGCTGTCTCTCTCGCAGACTCTCTCGCTGTCTCTCTCGCAGTCTCTCTCGCCGCCTCTCTCGCCCTCTCTCCCGCAGTCTCTCTCGCCTTCTCTCTCGCTGTCTCTCTCCCTGTCTCTCTCGCTGTCTCCCTCGCATTTTCTCTCGCAGTCTATCTCGCAGTCTCTCTCGCTATCTCCCTGGCAGTCTCTGTCGCTGTCTCCATCGCTGTCTAACTCGCTGTCTACCTCGCATTCTCTCTCGCAGTCTCTCTAGCTGTCTCCCTCGCTGTTTCCTTCGCTGTCTCCCTCGCTGTCTCCCTCGAGTTCTCCCTCGCTGTCTCCCTCGCTGTCTCTCTCGATGTCTCTCTCGCTGTCTCTCTCGCTGTCTCTCTCGCTGTCTCTCTCGCTGTCTCCCTCGCTGTCTCTCTCGCAGTCTCCCTTGCAGTCTCTCTCGCAATCTCTCTCGCTGTAGCCCTCGCAGTCTCTCTCGCAGTCTCTCTCGCAGTCTCACTCGCAGTCTCTCTCGCAGTCTCCCTCGCAGTCTCCCTCGCAGTTTCTCTCGCTCTCTCTCTCGCAGTCTCTCTCGCTGTCTCTCTCGCAGTCTCTCTCGCTGTCTCCCTCGAAGTCTCGCTCGCTGTCTCCCTTGCAGTCTCTCTCGCTGTCTCTCACGCAGTCTCTCTCGCTGTCTCCCTCGCAGTCTCTCTCGCAGTCTCTCTCGCAGTCTCTCTCGCAGTCTCTCTCGCTGTCTCCCTCGCTGTCTCTCTCGCAGTCTCTCGCAGTCTCCATCGCTGTCTCCCTCGCAGTCTCCCTCGCAGTCTCCCTCGCAGTCTCTCTCTCTGTCTCTCTCGCAGTCTCTCTCGCTGTCTCCCTCGATGTCTCGCTCGCTGTCTCCCTCGCAGTCTCTCTCGCTGTCTCTCTCGCAGTCTCTCTCGCTGTCTCCCTGGATGTCTCGCTCGCTGTCTCCCTTGCAGTCTCTCTCGCTGTCTCTCTCGCAGTCTCTCGCTGTCTCCCTCGCAGTCTCCCTCGAGGTCTCCCTCGCAGTCTCCGTCGCAGTCTCCCTCATTGTCTCTCTCGCTGTCTCCCTCGCTGTCTCTCTCGCTGTCTCTCTCGCTGTCTCCCTCGCTGTCTCTCGCAGTCTCCCTCGCAGTCTCTCTCGTAGACTCTCTCGCAGACTCTCTCGCTGTCTCCCTCGCAGTCTCTCTCGCCGCCTCTCTCGCCTCCTCTCTCGCCGTCTCTCTCGCGGTCTCTCTCGCTGTCTCCCTCGCATTTTCTCTCGCAGTCTCTCTCGCAGTCTCTCTCGCTATCTCCCTTGCAGTCTCACTCGCTCTTTCCCTCGCTGTCTCCTTCGCTGTCTCCCTCTCTGTCACCCTCGCAGTCTCTGGCAGTCTCTCTCGCAGTCTCTCTCGCAGTCACTCTCGCCGTCTCCCTCGCTGGCTCTCTCGCCACCTCTCTCGCCGTCTCTCTCGCCGTCTCTCTCGCTGTCTCTCTCGCTGTCTCTCTTGCAGTCCCTCTCGCAGTCTCTCTCGCAGTCTCTCTCGCTGTAGCCCTCAGAGTCTCTCTCGCAGTCTCTCTCGCAGTCCCTCTCGCAGTCTCCCTCGCAGTCTCCCTCGCAGTCTCTCTCGCTGTCACCCTCGCTGTTTCCCTCGCTGTCTCCCTTGCAGTCTCCCTCGCAGTCTCTCTCGCTGTCTCCCTCGCATTCACTCTCCCTGTCTCTCTCGCGGTCTCTCTCGCTGTCTCCCTCCCTGTCTCTCGCAGTCTCCCTCGCTGTCTCTCTCACAGTCTCTCTCGCTGTAGCATTCGCAGTCTCTCTCGCAGTCTCTCTAGCAGTCTCCCTCGCAGTCTCCCTCGCAGTCTCCCTCACTGTCTGCCTCGCAGTCTCTCTCGCTGTCTCTCTCCCAGTCTCTCTCGATGTCTCCCTCGCAGTCTCTCTCGCTGTCTCCCTCGCAGTCTCTCTCGCTTTCTCCCTCGCTGTCTCTCTCACCGCCTCTCTCGCCGCCTTTCTCGCCGTCTCTCTCGCAGTCTCTCTCGCCTTCTCTCTCGCCGTCTCTCTCGCTGTCTCCCTCGCATTTTCTCTTGCAGTCTCTCTCGCTGTCTCTCTCGCAGTCTCCCTCGCTGTCTCCCTCGCTGTCTCCCTCGCTGTCACCCTCGCAGTCTCTTGCAGTCTCTCTCGCAGTCTCTCTCGCTGTCTCTCTCGCTGTCTCCCTCGCTGTCTCTCTCGCAGTCTCCCTTGCAGTCTCTCTCGCAATCTCTCTCGCTGTAGCCCTCGCAGTCTCTCTCGCAGTCTCTCTCGCAGTCTCACTCGCAGTCTCTCTCGCAGTCTCCCTCGCAGTCTCCCTCGCAGTTTCTCTCGCTCTCTCTCTCGCAGTCTCTTTCGCTGTCTCTCTCGCAGTCTCTCTCGCTGTCTCCCTCGAAGTCTCGCTCGCTGTCTCCCTTGCAGTCTCTCTCGCTGTCTCTCACGCAGTCTCTCTCGCTGTCTCCCTCGCAGTCTCTCTCGCAGTCTCTCTCGCAGTCTCTCTCGCAGTCTCTCTCGCTGTCTCCCTCGCTGTCTCTCTCGCAGTCTCTCGCAGTCTCCATCGCTGTCTCCCTCGCAGTCTCCCTCGCAGTCTCCCTCGCAGTCTCTCTCTCTGTCTCTCTCGCAGTCTCTCTCGCTGTCTCCCTCGATGTCTCGCTCGCTGTCTCCCTCGCAGTCTCTCTCGCTGTCTCTCTCGCAGTCTCTCTCGCTGTCTCCCTGGATGTCTCGCTCGCTGTCTCCCTTGCAGTCTCTCTCGCTGTCTCTCTCGCAGTCTCTCGCTGTCTCCCTCGCAGTCTCCCTCGAGGTCTCCCTCGCAGTCTCCCTCGCAGTCTCCCTCATTGTCTCTCTCGCTGTCTCCCTCGCTGTCTCTCTCGCTGTCTCTCTCGCTGTCTCCCTCGCTGTCTCTCGCAGTCTCCCTCGCAGTCTCTCTCGTAGACTCTCTCGCAGACTCTCTCGCTGTCTCCCTCGCAGTCTCTCTCGCCGCCTCTCTCGCCGCCTCTCTCGCCGTCTCTCTCGCGGTCTCTCTCGCTGTCTCCCTCGCATTTTCTCTCGCAGTCTCTCTCGCAGTCTCTCTCGCTATCTCCCTTGCAGTCTCACTCGCTCTCTACCTCGCTGTCTCCTTCGCTGTCTCCCTCTCTGTCACCCTCGCAGTCTCTGGCAGTCTCTCTCGCAGTCTCTCTCGCAGTCACTCTCGCCGTCTCCCTCGCCGGCTCTCTCGCCACCTCTCTCGCCGTCTCTCTCGCCGTCTCTCTCGCTGTCTCTCTCGCTGTCTCTCTTGCAGTCCCTCTCGCAGTCTCTCTCGCAGTCTCTCTCGCTGTAGCCCTCAGAGTCTCTCTCGCAGTCTCTCTCGCAGTCCCTCTCGCAGTCTCCCTCGCAGTCTCCCTCGCAGTCTCTCTCGCTGTCACCCTCGCTGTTTCCCTCGCTGTCTCCCTTGCAGTCTCCCTCGCAGTCTCTCTCGCTGTCTCCCTCGCATTCACTCTCCCTGTCTCTCTCGCGGTCTCTCTCGCTGTCTCCCTCCCTGTCTCTCGCAGTCTCCCTCGCTGTCTCTCTCACAGTCTCTCTCGCTGTAGCATTCGCAGTCTCTCTCGCAGTCTCTCTAGCAGTCTCCCTCGCAGTCTCCCTCGCAGTCTCCCTCACTGTCTGCCTCGCAGTCTCTCTCGCTGTCTCTCTCCCAGTCTCTCTCGATGTCTCCCTCGCAGTCTCTCTCGCTGTCTCCCTCGCAGTCTCTCTCGCTTTCTCCCTCGCTGTCTCTCTCGCAGACTCTCTCGCTGTCTCTCTCGCAGTCTCTCTCACCGCCTCTCTCGCCGCCTTTCTCGCCGTCTCTCTCGCAGTCTCTCTCGCCTTCTCTCTCGCCGTCTCTCTCGCTGTCTCCCTCGCATTTTCTCTCGCAGTCTCTCTCGCTGTCTCTCTCGCAGTCTCCCTCGCTGTCTCCCTCGCTGTCTCCCTCGCTGTCACCCTCGCAGTCTCTTGCAGTCTCTCTCGCAGTCTCTCTCGCTGTCTCTCTCGCTGTCTCTCTCGCCGCCTTTCTCGCCGTCTCCCTCGCAGTCTCTCTCGCCTTCTATCTCGCCGTCTCTCTCGCTGTCTCCCTCGCATTTTCTCTCGCAGTCTCTCTCGCAGTCGCTCTCACTATCTCCCTTGCAGTCTCCCTCGCTGTCTCCATCGCTGTCTAACTCGCTGTCGACCTCGCATTCTCTCTCCCAGTCTCTCTCGCTGTCTCTCTCGCTGTCTCCCCCGCATTTTCTCTCGCAGTCTCTCTCGCAGTCTCTCTCGCAGTCTCCCTCGCTGTGTCCCTCGCTGTCTCCCTCGCTGTCTCCCTCGCAGTCTCTCTCGCTGTCTCCCTCGCAGTCTCGCTTGCTGTCTCTCTCGCAGTCTCTCTCGCAGACCCTCTCGCAGTCTCCATCGCTGTCTCCCTCGCGGTCTCCCTCGCTGTCACCCTCGCAGTCTCTCGCAGTCTCTCTCACAGTCTCTCTCGCAGTCTCTCTCGCTGTCTCTCTCGCCGTCTCTCTAGCAGTTTCTCTCGCAGTCTGCCTCACTGTATCCCTCGCTGTCTCCCTCGCAGTCTCCCTCGCAGTCTCTCTCGCTGTCACCCTTGCAGTCTCTCGCAGTCTCTCTCGCAGTCTCTCTCGCAGTCTCTCTCGCTGTCCCTCTCGCCGTCTATCTCGCAGTCTCTCTCGCAGTCTCCCTCGCTGTCTTCCTCGCTGTCTCCCTCGCAGTCTCCCTCGCAGTCTCTCTCGCTGTCACCCTCACTGACTCCCTCGCAGTCTCTCTCGCAGTCTCTCTCGCTGTCTCCCACGCTGTCTCTCTCGTTGTCTCCATCGCTGTCTCCCTCGCTGTCTCTCTCGCAGTCTCCCTTGCAGTCACTCTCGCAGTCTCTCTCGCTGTAGCCCTTGCAGTCTCTCTCGCAGTCACTCTCGCAGTCTCTCTCGCAGTCTCTCGCAGTCTCCCTCGCAGTCTCCCTCGCAGTCTCCCTCGCAGTCTCTCTCGCTGTCTCTCCCGCAGTCTCTCTCGCTGTCTCTCTCACAGTCTCTCTCGCTGTCTCCCTCGATGTCTCGCTCGCTGTCTCACTTGCAGTATCTCTCGAAGTCTCTCTCGCTGTCTCCCTCGCTGTCACCCTCGCAGTCTCTCGCAGTCTCTCTCGCAGTCTCTCTCGCAGTCTCTCTCGCTGTCTCTCTTGCCGTCTCTCTCGCTGTCTCCCTCGCAGTCTCCCTCGCAGTCTCTCTCGCTGTCACCCTTGCAGTCTCTCGCAGTCTCTCTCGCTGTCTCTCTCGCCGTTTCTCTCGCAGTCTCTCTCGCAGTCTCCCTCGCTGTCTCCCTCGCTGTCTCCCTCGCAGTCTCCCTCGCAGTCTCTCTCGCTGTCACCCTCACTGACTCCCTCGCATTCTCTCTCGCAGTCTCTCTCGCTGTCTCCCTCGCTGTCTCTCTCGCTGTCTCCATCGCTGTCTCCCTCGCTGTCTCTCTCGCAGTCTCCCTTGCAGTCTCTGTCGCAGTCTCTCTCGCTGTAGCCCTTGCAGTCTCTCTCGCAGTCACTCTCGCAGTCTCACTCGCAGTGTCTCGCAGTCTCCCTCGCAGTCTCCCTCGCAGTCTCCCCCGCAGTCTCTCTCGCTGTCTCTCTCGCAGTCTCTCTCGCTGTCTCCCTCGATGTCTCGCTCGCTGTCTCCCTTGCAGTCTCTCTCGAAGTCTCTCTCGCTGTCTCCCTCGCAGTCTCCCTCGCAGTCTCTCTCGCAGTCTCTCTCGCAGTCTCTCTCGCCGTCTCCCTTGCTGTCTCCCTCGCTGTCTCTCTCGCAGTTACTCGCAGTCTCCCTCGCTGTCTCCCTCGCAGTCTCCCTCGCAGTCTCCCTCGCAGTCTCTCTCGCTGTCTCTCTCGCAGTCTCTCTCGCTGTCTCCCTCGATGTCTCGCTCGCTGTCTCCCTCGCAGTCTCTCTCGCTGTCTCTCTCGCAGTCTCTCTCACTGTCTCCCTCGCAGTCTCCCTCGCAGTCTCCCTCGCTGTCTCTCTCCCAGTCTCTCTCGCAGTCTCCCTCGCTCTCTCCCTCGCAGTCTCTCTCGCTGTCTCCCTCGCAGTCTCTCTCGCTTTCTCCCTCGCTTTCTCATCTCGCTTCCTCCCTCGCTTTCTCCCTCGCTGTCACTCTCGCTGTCTCTCTCGCAGTCTCTCTCGCTGCCTCCCTCGCCGTCTCTCTCGCCGACTCTCTCTCAGACTCTCTCGCTGTCTCTCTCGCAGTCTCTCCCGCAGTCTCTCTCGCAGTCTCCCTCGGAGTCTCCCTCGCAGTCTCTCTCGCTGTCACCCTCGCTGTCTCCCTCGCTTTCTCCCTCGCTTTCTCATCTCGCTTCCTCCCTCGCTTTCTCCCTCACTGTCACTCTCTCGCAGTCTGTCTCGCAGTCTCTCTCGCCACTCCCTTGCAGTCTCTCTCGCTGTCTCCATCTCTGTCCAACTCGCTGTCGACCTCGCATTCTCTCCGGCAGTCTCTCTAGCTGTCTCCCTCGCTGTCTCTCTCGCAGTCTCCCTTGCAGTCTCTCTCGCAGTCTCTGGCAGTCTCCCTCACAGTCTCCCTCGCAGTCTCCTTCACAGTCTCCCTCGCATTCTCTCTCGCTGTCTCTCTCGCAGTCTCTCTCGCTGTCTCTCTCGCAGTCTCTCTCGCTTTCTCCCTCGATGTCTCGCTCGCTGTCTCCCTTGCAGTCTCTCTCGCAGTCTCTGGCAGTCTCCCTCGCAGTCTCCCTCGCAGTCTCCTTCACAGTCTCCCTCGCATTCTCTCTCGCTGTCTCTCTCGCAGTCTCTCTCGCAGTCTCTTTCGCAGTCTCTCTCGCTGTCTCCCTCGCTATCTCCCTCGCTGTCTCTCTCGCAGTCTCTCGCAGTCTCCCTCGCTGTCTCCCTCGCAGTCTCCCTCGCAGTCTCCCTCGCAGTCTCTCTCACTGTCTCTCTCGCAGTCTCTCTCGCTGTCTCCCTCGCTATCTCCCTCGCTGTCTCTCTCGCAGTCTCTCGCAGTCTCCCTCGTGTCTCCCTCGCAGTCTCCCTCGCAGTCTCCCTCGCAGTCTCTCTCACTGTCTCTCTCGCAGTCTCTCTCGCTGTCTCCCTCGATGTCTCGCTCGCTGTCTCCCTCGCAGTCTCTCTCTCTGTCTCTCCCGCAGTCTCTCTCGCTGTCTCCCTCGCAGTCTCCCTCGCAGTCTCCATCACAGTCTCCCTTGCAGTCTCCCTCGCATTCTCCCTCGCTGTCTCTCTCGCTGTCTCTCTCGCAGTCTCTCTCGCTGTCTCCCTCGCAGTCTCCCTAGCAGTCTCTCTCGCAGTCTCTCGCAGTCTCTCTCGCGGTCTCTCTCGCTGTCTCTCTCGCCGTCTCTCTCGCAGTCTCTCTCGCAGTCTCCCTCGCTGCCTCCCTCGCTGTATCCCTCGCTGTCTCCCTCGCTGTCTCCCTCGCAGTCTCTCTCGCTGACTCCCTCACTGACTCCCTCGCAGTCTCTCTCGCAGTCTCTCTCACTGTCTCCCTCGCATTCACTCTCGCTGTCTCCCTCGCTGTCTCCCTCGCTGTCTCCCTCGCTGTCTCTCGCTGTCTCCCTTGCTGTCTCCCTCGCAGTTTCCCTCGCAGTCTCTCTCGCTGTCAACCTCACTGTCTCCCTTGCTGTCTCCCTGTCAGTCTCACTCGCAGTCTCTCTCGCTGTCTCCCTCGCTGTCTCCCTCGCTGTCTCTCTCGCTGTCTCTCTCGCAGTCTCTCTCGCTGTCTCCCTCGCAGTCTCCCTCGCAGTCTCTCTCGCAGTCCCTCTCGCAGTCTCTCGCAGTCTCTCTCGCGGTCTCTCTCGCTGTCTCTCTCGCCGTCTCTCTCGCAGTCTCTCTCGCAGTCTCCCTCGCTGTCTCCCTCGCTGTATCCCTCGCTGTCTCCCTCGCTGTCTCCCTCGCAGTCTCTCTCGCTGACTCCCTCACTGACTCCCTCGCAGTCTCTCTCGCAGTCTCTCTCGCTGTCTCCCTCGCATTCACTCTCGCTGTCTCCCTCGCTGTCTCCCTCGCTGTCTCCCTCGCAGTCTCTCGCTGTCTCCCTTGCTGTCTCCCTCGCATTCTCCCTCGCAGTCTCCCTCGCAGTCTCCCTCGCAGTCTCCCTCGCAGTTTCCCTCGCAGTCTCTCTCGCTGTCAACCTCACTGTCTCCCTTGCTGTCTCCCTGTCAGTCTCACTCGCAGTCTCTCTCGCTGTCTCCCTCGCTGTCTCGCTCGCTGTCTCCCTCGCAGTCTCTCTCGCTGTCTCTCTCGCAGTCTCTCCCGCTGTCTCCCTCGCAGTCTCTCTCGCTTTCTCCCTCGCATTCTCTCTCGCTTTCTCCCTCGCTGTCTCTCTCGCAGTCTCTCTCGCCGCCTCTCTCACCGTCTCTCTCGCAGTCTCTCTCGCCTTATCTCTCGATGTCTCTCTCGCTGTCTCTCTCGCTGTCTCCCTCGCATTTTCTCTCGCAGTCTATCCCGCAGTATCTCTCGCCATCTCCCTTGCAGTCTCTCTCGCTGTCTCTCTCGCTGTCTAACTCGCTGTCTACCTCGCATTCTCTCTCGCTGTCTCTCTAGCTGTCTCCCTCGCTGTTTCCTTCGCTGTCTCCCTCGCTGTCTCCCTCGCTGTCTCCCTCGCTGTCTCCCTCGCTGTCTCTCTCGCTGTCTCTCTCGCTGTCTCCCTCGCTGTCTCTCTCGCTGTCTCTCTCGCTGTCTGCCTCGCTGTCTCTCTCGCAGTCTCCCTTGCAGTCTCTCTCGCAGTCTCTGGCAGTCTCCCTCGCAGTCTCCCTCGCAGTCTCCTTCACAGTCTCCCTCGCATTCTCTCTCGCTGTCTCTCTCGCAGTCTCTCTCGCTGTCTCTCTCGCATTCTCTCTCGCTGTCTCCCTCGATGTCTCGCTCGCTGTCTCCCTTGCAGTCTCTCTCGCTGTCTGCCTCGCAGTCTCCCTCGCAGTCTCCCTCGCAGTCTCTCTCGCAGTCTCTCTCGCAGTCTCTCTCGCTGTCTCCCTCGCTGTCTCCCTCGCTGTCTCTCTCGCAGTCTCTCGCAGTCTCCCTCGCTGTCTCCCTCGCAGTTTCCCTCGCAGTCTCCCTCGCAGTCTCTCTCACTGTCTCTCTCGCAGTCTCTCTCGCTGTCTCCCTCCATGTCCCGCTCGCTGTCTCCCTCGCAGTCTCTCTCGCTGTCACTCTCGCAGTCTCTCTCGCTGTCTCCCTCGCAGTCTCCCTCGCAGTCTCCCTCACAGTTTCCCTCGCAGTCTCCCTCGCAGTCTCCCTCGCTGTCTCTCTCGCTGTCTCTCTCGCAGTCTCTCTCGCTGTCTCCCTCGCAGTCTCCCTCGCTGTCTCCCTCGCTGTCTACCTGTCAGTCTCTCTCGCAGTCTCTCTCGCTGTCTTCCTCTCTATCTCGCTCGCTGTCTCCCTCGCAGTCTCTCTCGCTGTCTCTCTCGCAGTCTCTCTCGCTGTCTACCTCGCAGTCACTCTCGCTGTCTCCCTCGCTGTCTCCCTCGCAGTCTCTCTCGCGGTCTCCCTCGCAGTCTCTCTCGCTTTCTCCCTCGCTGTCTCTCTCGCAGACTCTTTCGCTGTCTCTCTCGCAGTCTCTCTCGCTGTCTCCCTCGCATTTTCTCTCACAGTCTATCTCGCAGTCTCTCTCGCCATCTCCCTTGCAGTCTCTCTCGCTGTCTCCATCGCTGTCTAACTCGCTGTCGACCTCGCATTCTCTCCGGCAGTCTCTCTAGCTGTCTCCCTCGCTGTCTCTCTCGCAGTCTCCCTTGCAGTCTCTCTCGCAGTCTCTGGCAGTCTCCCTCGCAGTCTCCCTCGCAGTCTCCTTCACAGTCTCCCTCGCATTCTCTCTCGCTGTCTCTCTCGCAGTCTCTCTCGCTGTCTCTCTCGCAGTCTCTCTCGCTTTCTCCCTCGATGTCTCGCTCGCTGTCTCCCTTGCAGTCTCTCTCGCTGTCTGTCTCGCAGTCTCCCTCGCAGTCTCCCTCGCAGTCTCTCTCGCAGTCTCTCTCGCAGTCTCTCTCGCTGTCTCCCTCGCTATCTCCCCCACTGTCTCTCTCGCAGTCTCTCGCAGTCTCTCTCGCTGTCTCCCTAGCTATCTCCCTCGCTGTCTCTCTCGCAGTCTCTCGCAGTCTCCCTCGCTGTCTCCCTCGCAGTCTCCCTCGCAGTCTCTCTCACTGTCTCTCTCGCAGTCACTCTCGCTGTCTCCCTCGATGTCTCACTCGCTGTCTCCCTCGCAGTCTCTCTCTCTGTCTCTCTCGCAGTCTCTCTCGCTGTCTCCCTCGAGTCTCCCTCGCAGTCTCCCTCACAGTCTCCCTCGCAGTCTCCCTCGCAGTCTCCCTCGCTGTCTCTCTCGCTGTCTCTCTCGCAGTCTCTCTCGCAGTCTCTCTCGCTGTCTCCCTCGCTATCTCCCTCGCTGTCTCTCTCGCAGTCTCTCGCATTCTCCCTCGCTGTCTCCCTCGCAGTCTCCCTCGCAGTCTCCCTCGCAGTCTCTCTCACTGTCTCTCTCGCAGTCTCTCTCGCTGTCTCCCTCGATGTCTCGCTCGCTGTCTCCCTCGCAGTCTCACTCTGTCTCTCTCGCAGTCTCTCCCGCTATCTCCCTCGCAGTCTCCCTCGCAGTCTCCCTCACAGTCTCTCTCGCAGTCTCTCTCGCAGTCTCTCTCGCTGTCTCTCTCACAGTCTATCTCGCAGTCTCTCGCTGTCTCTCTCGCAGTCTCTCTCGCAGTCTCTCTCGCTGTCTCCCTCGCTATCTCCCTCGCTGTCTCTCTCGCAGTCTCTCGCATTCTCCCTCGCTGTCTCCCTCGCAGTCTCCCTCGCAGTCTCCCTCGCAGTCTCTCTCACTGTCTCTCTCGCAGTCTCTCTCGCTGTCTCCCTCGGTGTCTCGCTCGCTGTCTCCCTCGCAGTCTCTCTCTGTGTCTCTCTCGCAGTCTCTCCCGCTGTCTCCCTCGCAGTCTCCCTCGCAGTCTCCCTCACAGTCTCTCTCGCAGTCTCTCTCGCAGTCTCTCTCGCTGTCTCTCTCACAGTCTATCTCGCAGTCTCTCGCTGTCTCTCTCGCCGTCTCTCTCGCAGTCTCTCTCGCAGTCTCCCTCGCTGTCTCCCTCGCTGTCTCCCTCGCTGTCTCCCTCGCAGTCTCTCTCGCTGACTCACTCACTGACTCCCTCGCAGTCTCTCTCGCAGTCTCTCCCACTGTCTCAATCGCATTCACTCTCGCTGTCTCCCTCGCTGTCTCCCTCGCTGTCTCCATCGCTGTCTCTCGCTGTCTCCCTCGCTGTCTCCCTTGCATTCTCCCTCGCAGTATCCCTCGCAGTCTCCCTCGCAGTCTCCCTCGCAGTCTCTCTCGCTGTCACCCTCACTGTCTCCCTCGCTGTCTCCCTGTCAGTCTTACTCGCAGTCTCTCTCGCTGTCTCCCTCGCTGTCTCCCTCGCAGTCTCTCTCACTGTCTCTCTCGCAGTCTCTCTCGCTGTCTCCCTCGATGTCTCGCTCGCTGTCTCCCTCGCAGTCTCTCTCGCTCTCTATCTCGCAGTCTCTCTCGCTGTCTCCCTCGCAGTCACTCTCGCTGTCTCCCTCGCTGTCTCCCTCGCAGTCTCTCTCGCTGTCTCCCTCGCAGTCTCACTCGCTGTCTCCCTCGCTGTCTACCTGTCAGTCACTCTCGCAGTCTCTCTCGCTGTCTCCCTCGCAGTCTCTCTCGCTGTCTCCCTCGCAGTCACTCTCGCTGTCTCCCTCGCTGTCTCCCTCGCACTCTCACTCGCTGTCTCACTCGCAGTCTCTCTCGCTGTCTCCCTCGATGTCGCGCTCGCTGTCTCCCTCGCAGTCTCTCTCGCTGTCTATCTCGCAGTCTCTCTCGCTGTCTCCCTCGCAGTCTCTCTCTCTGTCTCCCTCGCAGTCTCTCTCGCTTTCTCCCTCGCTGTCTCTCTCGCAGGCTCTCTCGCTGTCTCTCTCGCAGTCTCTCTCGCCGCCTCTCTCACCGTCTCTCTCGCAGTCTCTCTCGCCTTCTCTCTCGATGTCTCTCTCGCTGTCTCTCTCGCTGTCTCCCTCGCATTTTCTCTCGCTGTCTCCCTCGATGTCTCGCTCGCTGTCTCCCTCGCAGTCTCTCTCGCTGTCTATCTCGCAGTCTCTCTCGCTGTCTCCTTCGCAGTCACTCTCGCTGTCTCCCTCGCTGTCTCCCTCGCAGTCTCTCTCGCTGTCTCCCTCGCAGTCTCTCTCGCTGTCTCCCTCGCAGTCTCTCTCGCTTTCTCCCTCGCTGTCTCTCTCGCTGTCTCTCTCGCTGTCTCCCTCGCTGTCTCTCTCGCTGTCTCTCTCGCTGTCTCCCTCGCTGTCTCACTCGCAGTCTCCCTTGCAGTCTCTCTCGCAGTCTCTCGCAGTCTCCCTCGTAGTCTCCCTCGCAGTCTCCCTCGCAGTCTCCCTCACAGTCTCTCTCGCAGTCTCTCTCGCAGTCTCTCTCGCTGTCTCTCTCGCAGTCTATCTCGCAGTCTCTCGCAGTCTCTCTCGCGGTCTATCTCGCTGTCTCTCTCGCCGTCTCTCTCGCAGTCTCTCTCCCAGTCTCCCTCGCTGTCACCCTCGCTGTCTCCCTCGCTGTCTCCCTCGCAGTCTCTCTCGCTGACTCCCTCACTGACTCCCTCGCAGTCTCTTTCGCAGTCTCTCTCACTGTCTCCCTCGCATTCACTCTCGCTGTCTCCCTCGCTGTCTCCCTCGCTGTCTCCATCGCTGTCTCTCGCTGTCTCCCTCGCTGTCTCCCTCGCATTCTCCCTCGCAGTCTCCCTCGCAGTCTCCCTCGCAGTCTCCCTCGTAGTCTCTCTCGCTGTCACCCTCACTGTCTCCCTCGCTGTCTCCCTGTCAGTCTCAATCGCAGTCTCTCTCGCTGTCTCCCTCGCTGTCTCCCTCGCAGTCTCTCTCACTGTCTCTCTCGCAGTCTCTCTCGCTGTCTCCCTCGATGTCTCGCTCGCTGTCTCCCTCGCAGTCTCTCTCGCTGTCTATCTCGCAGTCTCTCTCGCTGTCTCCCTCGCAGTCACTCTCGCTGTCTCCCTCGCAGTCTCTCTCGCTGTCTCCCTCGCAGTCTCTCTCGCTTTCTCCCTCGCTGTCTCTCTCGCTGTCTCTCTCGCTGTCTCCCTCGCTGTCTCTCTCGCTGTCTCTCTCGCTGTCTCCCTCGCTGGCTCTCTCGCAGTCTCCCTTGCAGTCTCTCTCGCAGTCTCTCGCAGTCTCCCTCGCAGTCTCCCTCGCAGTCTCCCTCGCAGTCTCCCTCACAGTCTCTCTCGCAGTCTCTCTCGCAGTCTCTCTCGCTGTCTCTCTCGCAGTCTATCTCGCAGTCTCTCGCAGTCTCTCTCGCGGTCTATCTCGCTGTCTCTCTCGCCGTCTCTCTCGCAGTCTCTCTCGCAGTCTCCCTCGCTGTCACACTCGCTGTCTCCCTCGCTGTCTCCCTCGCAGTCTCTCTCGCTTTCTCCCTCGCATTCACTCTCGCTGTCTCCCTCGCTGTCTCGCTCGCTGTCTCCCTCGCAGTCTCTCTCTCTGTCTCTCTCGCAGTCTCTCTCGCTGTCTCCCTCGAGTCTCCCTCGCAGTCTCCCTCACAGTCTCCCTCGCAGTCTCCCTCGCAGTCTCCCTCGCTGTCTCTCTCGCTGTCTCTCTCGCAGTCTCTCTCGCAGTCTCTCTCGCTGTCTCCCTCGCTATCTCCCTCGCTGTCTCTCTCGCAGTCTCTCGCATTCTCCCTCGCTGTCTCCCTCGCAGTCTCCCTCGCAGTCTCCCTCGATGTCTCGCTCGCTGTCTCCCTCGCAGTCTCTCTCTCTGTCTCTCTCGCAGTCTCTCCCGCTGTCTCCCTCGCTGTCTCCCTCGCAGTCTCTCTCTCTGTCTCTCTCGCAGTCTCTCCCGCAGTCTCCCTCACAGTCTCTCTCGCAGTCTCTCTCGCAGTCTCTCTCGCTGTCTCTCTCACAGTCTATCTCGCAGTCTCTCGCTGTCTCTCTCGCCGTCTCTCTCGCAGTCTCTCTCGCAGTCTCCCTCGCTGTCTCCCTCGCTGTCTCCCTCGCTGTCTCCCTCGCAGTCTCTCTCGCTGACTCCCTCACTGACTCCCTCGCAGTCTCTCTCGCAGTCTCTCTCACTGTCTCCCTCGCATTCACTCTCGCTGTCTCCCTCGCTGTCTCCCTCGCTGTCTCCATCGCTGTCTCTCGCTGTCTCCCTCGCTGTCTCCCTCGCATTCTCCCTCGCAGTCTCCCTCGCAGTCTCCCTCGCAGTCTCTCTCGCTGTCACCCTCACTGTCTCCCTCGCTGTCTCCCTGTCAGTCTTAATCGCAGTCTCTCTCGCTGTCTCCCTCGCTGTCTCCCTCGCAGTCTCTCTCACTGTCTCTCTCGCAGTCTCTCTCGCTGTCTCCCTCGATGTCTCGCTCGCTGTCACCCTCGCAGTCTCTCTCGCTCTCTATCTCGCAGTCTCTCTCGCTGTCTCCCTCGCAGTCTCTCTCGCTGTCTCCCTCGCTGTCTACCTGTCATTCACTCTCGCAGTCTCTCTCGCTGTCTCCCTCGCAGTCTCTCTCGCTGTCTCCCTCGCAGTCACTCTCGCTGTCTCCCTCGCTGTCTCCCTCGCACTCTCACTCGCTGTCTCACTCGCAGTCTCTCTCGCTGTCTCCCTCGATGTCGCGCTCGCTGTCTCCCTCGCAGTCTCTCTCGCTGTCTATCTCGCAGTCTCTCTCACTGTCTCCCTCGCAGTCTCTCTCGCTGTCTCCCTCGCAGTCTCTCTCGCTTTCTCCCTCGCTGTCTCTCTCGCAGACTCTCTCGCTGTCTCTCTCGCAGTCTCTCTCGCCGCCTCTCTCACCGTCTCTCTCGCAGTCTCTCTCGCCTTCTCTCTCGATGTCTCTCTCGCTGTCTCTCTCGCTGTCTCCCTCGCATTTTCTCTCGCTGTCTCCCTCGATGTCTCGCTCGCTGTCTCCCTCGCAGTCTCTCTCGCTGTCTATCTCGCAGTCTCTCTCGCTGTCTCCTTCGCAGTCACTCTCGCTGTCTCCCTCGCTGTCTCCCTCGCAGTCTCTCTCGCTGTCTCCCTCGCAGTCTCTCTCGCTGTCTCCCTCGCAGTCTCTCTCGCTTTCTCCCTCGCTGTCTCTCTCGCTGTCTCTCTCGCTGTCTCCCTCGCTGTCTCTCTCGCTGTCTCTCTCGCTGTCTCCCTTGCTGTCTCACTCACAGTCTCCCTTGCAGTCTCTCTCGCAGTCTCTCGCAGGCTCCCTCGCAGTCTCCCTCGCAGTCTCCCTCGCAGTCTCCCTCACAGTCTCTCTCGCATCTCTCTCGCAGTCTCTCTCGCTGTCTCTCTCGCAGTCTATCTCGCAGTCTCTCGCAGTCTCTCTCGCGGTCTCTCTCGCTGTCTCTCTCGCCGTCTCTCTCGCAGTCTCTCTCCCAGTCTCCCTCGCTGTCACCCTCGCTGTCTCCCTCGCTGTCTCCTTCGCAGTCTCTCTCGCTGACTCCCTCACTGACTCCCTCGCAGTCTCTTTCGCAGTCTCTCTCACTGTCTCCCTCGCATTCACTCTCGCTGTCTCCCTCGCTGTCTCCCTCGCTGTCTCCATCGCTGTCTCTCGCTGTCTCCCTCGTAGTCTCCCTCGCATTCTCCCTCGCAGTCTCCCTCGCAGTCTCCCTCGCAGTCTCCCTCGCAGTCTCTCTCGCAGTCTCTCTCGCTGTCTCTCTCGCAGTCTATCTCGCAGTCTCTCGCAGTCTCTCTCGCGGTCTATCTCGCTGTCTCTCTCGCCGTCTCTCTCGCAGTCTCTCTCCCAGTCTCCCTCGCTGTCACCCTCGCTGTCTCCCTCGCTGTCTCCCTCGCAGTCTCTCTCGCTGACTCCCTCACTGACTCCCTCGCAGTCTCTTTCGCAGTCTCTCTCACTGTCTCCCTCGCATTCACTCTCGCTGTCTCCCTCACTGTCTCCCTCGCTGTCTCCATCGCTGTCTCTCGCTGTCTCCCTCGCTGTCTCCCTCGCATTCTCCCTCGCAGTCTCCCTCGCAGTCTCCCTCGCAGTCTCCCTCGTAGTCTCTCTCGCTGTCACCCTCACTGTCTCCCTCGCTGTCTCCCTGTCAGTCTCACTCGCAGTCTCTCTCGCTGTCTCCCTCGCTGTCTCCCTCGCAGTCTCTCTCACTGTCTCTCTCGCAGTCTCTCTCGCTGTCTCCCTCGATGTCTCGCTCGCTGTCTCCCTCGCAGTCTCTCTCGCTGTCTATCTCGCAGTCTCTCTCGCTGTCTCCCTCGCAGTCACTCTCGCTGTCTCCCTCGCAGTCTCTCTCGCTGTCTCCCTCGCAGTCTCTCTCGCTTTCTCCCTCGCTGTCTCTCTCGCTGTCTCTCTCGCTGTCTCCCTCGCTGTCTCTCTCGCTGTCTCTCTCGCTGTCTCCCTCGCTGTCTCTCTCGCAGTCTCCCTTGCAGTCTCTCTCGCAGTCTCTCGCAGTCTCCCTCGCAGTCTCCCTCGCAGTCTCCCTCGGAGTCTCCCTCACAGTCTCTCTCGCAGTCTCTCTCGCAGTCTCTCTCGCTGTCTCTCTCGCAGTCTATCTCGCAGTCTCTCGCAGTCTCTCTCGCGGTCTATCTCGCTGTCTCTCTCGCCGTCTCTCTCGCAGTCTCTCTCGCAGTCTCCCTCGCTGTCACCCTCGCTGTCTCCCTCGCTGTCTCCCTCGCAGTCTCTCTCGCTTTCTCCCTCGCATTCACTCTCGCTGTCTCCCTCGCTGTCTCGCTCGCTGTCTCCCTCGCAGTCTCTCTCTCTGTCTCTCTCGCTGTCTCCCTCGAGTCTCCCTCGCAGTCTCCCTCACAGTCTCCCTCGCAGTCTCCCTCGCAGTCTCCCTCGCTGTCTCTCTCGCTGTCTCTCTCGCAGTCTCTCTCGCAGTCTCTCTCGCTGTCTCCCTCGCTATCTCCCTCGCTGTCTCTCTCGCAGTCTCTCGCATTCTCCCTCGCTGTCTCCCTCGCAGTCTCCCTCGCAGTCTCCCTCGCAGTCTCTCTCACTGTCTCTCTCGCAGTCTCTCTCGCTCTCTCCCTCGATGTCTCGCTCGCTGTCTCCCTCGCAGTCTCTCTCTCTGTCTCTCTCGCAGTCTCTCCCGCTGTCTCCCTCGCAGTCTCCCTCGCAGTCTCCCTCGCAGTCTCCCTCACAGTCTCCCTCGCAGTCTACCTCGCAGTCTCTCTCGCTGTGTCTCTCGCAGTCTCTCTCGCTGTCTCTCTCGCAGTCTCTCTCGCTGTCTCCCTCGATGTCTCGCTCGCTGTCGCCCTCGCAGTCTCTCTCGCTGTCTCTCTCGCAGTCTCTCTCGCTGTCTCCCTCGCAGTCTCCCTCGCAGTCTCCCTCACAGTCTCCCTCGCAGTCTCCCTCGCAGTCTCCCTCGCTGTCTATCTCGCTGTCTCTCTCGCCGTCTCTCTCGCAGTCTCTCTCGCAGTCTCCCTCGCAGTCTCCCTCACAGTCTCCCTCGCAGTCTACCTCGCAGTCTCCCTCGCTGTCTCTCTCGCTGTCTCTCTCGCAGTCTCTCTCGCTGTCTCTCTCGCAGTCTCTCTCGCAGTCTCCCTCGCAGTCTCCCTCACAGTCTCCCTCGCAGTCTACCTCGCAGTCTCCCTCGCTGTCTTTCTCGCTGTCTCTCTCGCAGTCTCTCTCGCTGTCTCCCTCGCAGTCTCCCTCGCTGTCTCCCTCGCTGACTACCTGTCAGTCACTCTGGCAGTCTCTCTCGCTGTCTCCCTCGCTGTCTCGCTCGCTGTCTCCCTCGCAGTCACTCTCGCTGTCTCCCTCGCAGTCTCTCTCGCTGTCTCCCTCGCAGTCTCTCTCGCTTTCTCCCTCGCTGCCTCTCTCGCAGATGCTCTCGCCGCCTCTCTCACCGTCTCTCTCGCAGTCTCTCTCCCCTTCTCTCTCGATGTCTCTCTCGCTGTCTCCCTCGCATTTTCTCTCGCAGTCTATCTCGCAGTCTCTCTCGCCATCTCCCTTGCAGTCTCTCTCGCTGTCTCCATCGCTGTCTAACTCGCTGTCTACCTCGCATTCTCTCCGGCAGTCTCTCTAGCTGTCTCCCTCGCTGTTTCCTTCGCTGTCTCCCTCGCTGTCTCCCTCGCTGTCTCCCTCGCTGTCTCCCTCGCTGTCTCTCTCGCTGTCTCTCTCGCTGTCTCCCTCGCTGTCTCTCTCGCTGTCTCTCTCGCTGTCTACCTCGCTGTCTCTCGCGCAGTCTCCCTTGCAGTCTCTCTCGCAGTCTCTGGCAGTCTCCCTCGAAGTCTCCCTCGCAGTCTCCTTCGCAGTCTCCCTCGCATTCTCTCTCGCTGTCTCCCTCGCAGTCTCTCTCGCTGTCTCTCTCGCAGTCTCTCTCGCTGTCTCCCTCGATGTCTCGCTCGCTGTCTCCCTTGCAGTCTCTCTCGCTGTCTCTCTCGCAGTCTCCCTCGCAGTTTCCCTCGCAGTCTCTCTCGCAGTCTCTCTCGCAGTCTCTCTCGCAGTCTCTCTCGCTGTCTCCCTCGCTATCTCCCTCGCTGTCTCTCTCGCAGTCTCTCGCAGTCTCCCTCGCTGTCTCCCTCGCAGTCTCCCTCGCAGTCTCCCTCGCAGTCTCTCTCACTGTCTCTCTCGCAGTCACTCTCGCTGTCTACCCCGATGTCTCGCTCGCTGTCTCCCTCACAGTCTCTCTCTCTGTCTCTCTCGCAGTCTCTCTCGCTGTCTCCCTCGCAGTCTCCCTCGCAGTCTCCCTCACAGTCTCCCTCGCAGTCTCCCTCGCAGTGTCCCTCGCTGTCTCTCTCGCTGTCTCTCTCGCAGTCTCTCTCGCAGTCTTTCTCGCTGTCTCCCTCGCTATCTCCCTCGCTGTCTCTCTCGCAGTCTCTCGCATTCTCCCTCGCTGTCTCCCTCGCAGTCTCCCTCGCAGTCTCCCTCGCAGTCTCTCTCACTGTCTCTCTCGCAGTCTCTCTCGCTGTCTCCCTCGATGTCTCGCTCGCTGTCTCCCTCGCAGTCTCTCTCTCTGTCTCTCTCGCAGTCTCTCTCGCTGTCTCCCTCGCAGTCTCCCTCGCAGTCTCCCTCACAGTCACTCTCGCAGTCTCTCTCGCAGTCTCTCTCGCTGTCTCTCTCGCAGTCTATCTCGCAGTCTCTCGCAGTCTCTCTCGCGGTCTATCTCGCTGTCTCTCTCGCCGTCTCTCTCGCAGTCTCTCTCGCAGTCTCCCTCGCTGTCTCCCTCGCTGTCTCCCTCGCTGACTCCCTCGTAGTCTCTCTCGCTGACTCCCTCACTGACTCCCTCGCAGTCTCTCTCGCAGTCTCTCTCACTGTCTCCCTCGCATTCACTCTCGCTGTCTCCCTCGCTGTCTCCCTCGCTGTCTCCATCGCTGTCTCTCGCTGTCTCCCTCGCTGTCTCCCTCGCATTCTCCCTCGCAGTCTGCCTCGCAGTCTCCCTCGCAGTCTCCCTTGCAGTCTCTCTCGCTGTCACCCTCACTGTCTCCCTCGCTGTCTCCCTGTCAGTCTCACTCGCAGTCTCTCTCGCTGTCTCCCTCGCTGTCTCCCTCGCAGCCTCTCTCACTGTCTCTCTCGCAGTCTCTCTCGCTGTCTCCCTCGATGTCTCACTCGCTGTCTCCCTCGCAGTCTCTCTCGCTGTCTATCTCGCAGTCTCTCTCGCTGTCTCCCTCGCAGTCACTCTCGCTGTCTCCCTCGCTGTCTCCCTCGCAGTCCCTCTCGCTGTCTCCCTCGCTGTCTCTGTCGCAGTCTCCCTCGCTGTCTCTCTCGCAGTCTCTCTCGCTGTCTCCCTCGCTGTCTCCCTCGCAGTCTCTCTCGCTGTCTCCCTCGCAGTCTCTCTCGCTTTCTCCCTCGCTTTCTCCCTCGCTTTCTCCCTCGCTTTCTCCCTCGCTGTCTCTCTCGCACACTCTCTCGCAGACTCTCTCGCTGTCTCTCTCGCAGTCTCTCTCGCTGCCTCCCTCGCCGTCTCTCTCGCCGTCTCTCTCGCAGTCTCTCTCGCCGTCTCTCTCGCTGTCTCCCTCGCATTTTCTCTCGCAGTCTCTTTTGCATTCTCTCTCGCTATCTCCCTTGCAGTCTCTCTCGCTATCTCCCTTGCAGTCTCTCTCGCTGTCTCTCTCGCAGTCTCTCTCACAGACTCTGTCGCAGTATCCCTTGCAGTCCCTCTCGCTGTCTGTCTCGCAGTCTCCCTCGCAGTCTCCCTCGCAGTCTCTCTTGCAGTCTCTCTCGCAGTCTCTCTCGCAGTCTCTCTCGCTGTCTCCCTCGCTATCTCCCTCGCTGTCTCTCTCGCAGTCTCCCTCGCAGTCTCTCTCACTGTCTCTGTCGCAGTCTCTCTCGCTGTCTCCCTCGATGTCTCGTTCACTGTCTCGATCGCAGTCTCTCTCTCTGTCTCTCTCGCAGTCTCTCTCGCTGTCTCCCTCGCAGTCTCCCTCGCAGTCTCCCTCACAGTCTCCATCGCAGTCTCCCTCGCAGTCTCCCTCGCTGTCTCTCTCGCTGTCTCTCTCGCAGTCTCTCTCGCTGTCTCCCTCGCAGTCTCCCTCGCTGTCTCTCTCGCAGTCTCTCTCGCAGTCTCTCTCGCTGTCTCTCTCGCACTCTATCTCGCAGTCTCTCGCAGTCTCTCTCGCGGTCTCCCTCGCTGTCTCCCTCGCTGTCTCCCTCGCAGTCTCTCTCGCTGACTCCCTCACTGACTCCCTCGCAGTCTCTCTTGCAGTCTCTCTCACTGTCGCCCTCGCATTCACTCTCGCTGTCTCCCTCGCTGTCTCCCTCGCTGTCTCACTCACTGTCTCTCGCTGTCTCCCGCGCAGTCTCCCTCGCAGTCTCCCTCGCAGTTTCCCTCGCAGTCTCTCTCGCAGTCACCCTCACTGTCTCCCTCGCTGTCTCCCTGTCAGTCTCACTCGCAGTCTCTCTCGCTGTCTCCCTCGCTGTCTCGCTCGCTGTCTCCCTCGCAGTCTCTCTCGCTGTCTCTCTCGCAGTCTCCCTCGCTGTCTCTCTCGCTGTCTCTCTCGCAGTCTCTCTCGCTGTCTCCCTCGCAGTCTCCCTCGCTGTCTGCCTCGCTGTCTACCTGTCAGTCTCTCTCGCAGTCTCTCTCGCTGTCTCCCTCGCTGTCTCGCTCGCTGTCTCCCTCGCAGTCTCTCTCGCTGTCTCTCTCGCAGTCTCTCTCGCAGTCTCCCTCGCAGTCTCCCTCACAGTCTCCCTCGCAGTCTACCTCGCAGTCTCCCTCGCTGTCTCTCTCGCTGTCTCTCTCGCAGTCTCTCTCGCTGTCTCCCTCGCAGTCTCCCTCGCTGTCTCCCTCGCTGACTACCTGTCAGTCACTCTGGCAGTCTCTCTCGCTGTCTCCCTCGCTGTCTCACTCGCTGTCTCCCTCGCAGTCACTCTCGCTGTCTCCCTCGCAGTCTCTCTCGCTGTCTCCCTCGCAGTCTCTCTCGCTTTCTCCCTCGCTGCCTCTCTCGCAGATGGTCTCGCCGCCTCTCTCACCGTCTCTCTCGCAGTCTCTCTCCCCTTCTCTCTCGATGTCTCTCTCGCTGTCTCCCTCGCATTTTCTCTCGCAGTCTATCTCGCAGTCTCTCTCGCCATCTCCCTTGCAGTCTCTCTCGCAGTCTCGCTCGCTGTCTCTCTCGCAGTCCCTCTCACAGACTCTGTCGCAGTCTCCCTCGCTGTCTCGCTCGCTGTCTCACTCGCAGTCTCTCTCGCTGTCTCTCTCGCAGTCTCTCTCGCTGTCTCCCTCGCAGTCACTCTCGCAGTCTCTCTCGCTGTCTCCCTCGCAGTCTCTCTCGCTTTCTCCCTCACAGTCTCTCTCGCTTTCTCCCTCGCTGTCTCTCTCGCAGTCTCCCTCGCATTCTCTCTCGCTGTGTCTCTCGCAGTCTCTCTCGCTGTCTCTCTCGCAGTCTCTCTCGCTGTCTCCCTCGATGTCTCGCTCGCTGTCGCCCTCGCAGTCTCTCTCGCTGTCTCTCTCGCAGTCTCTCTCGCTGTCTCCCTCGCAGTCTCCCTCGCAGTCTCCCTCACAGTCTCCCTCGCAGTCTCCCTCGCAGTCTCCCTCGCTGTCTCTCTCGCTGTCTCTCTCGCAGTATCTCTTGCTGTCTCCCTCGCAGTCTCCCTCGCTGTCTCCCTCGCTGTCTACATGTCAGTCTCTCCCGCAGTCTCTCTCGCTGTCTCCCTCGCTGTCTCGCTCGCTGTCTCCCTCGCAGTCTCTCTCGCTATCTCTCTCGCAGTCTCTCTCGCAGTCTCCCTCGCAGTCTCCCTCACAGTCTCCCTCGCAGTCTACCTCGCAGTCTCCCTCGCTGTCTCTCTCGCTGTCTCTCTCGCAGTCTCTCTCGCTGTCTCCCTCGCAGTCTCCCTCGCTGTCTCCCTCGCTGACTACCTGTCAGTCACTCTGGCAGTCTCTCTCGCTGTCTCCCTCGCTGTCTCGCTCGCTGTCTCCCTCGCAGTCACTCTCGCTGTCTCCCTCGCAGTCTCTCTCGCTGTCTCCCTCGCAGTCTCTCTCGCTTTCTCCCTCGCTGCCTCTCTCGCAGATGCTCTCGCCGCCTCTCTCACCGTCTCTCTCGCAGTCTCTCTCCCCTTCTCTCTCGATGTCTCTCTCGCTGTCTCCCTCGCATTTTCTCTCGCAGTCTATCTCGCAGTCTCTCTCGCCATCTCCCTTGCAGTCTCTCTCGCTGTCTCCATCGCTGTCTAACTCGCTGTCTACCTCGCATTCTCTCCGGCAGTCTCTCTAGCTGTCTCCCTCGCTGTTTCCTTCGCTGTCTCCCTCGCTGTCTCCCTCGCTGTCTCCCTCGCTGTCTCCCTCGCTGTCTCTCTCGCTGTCTCTCTCGCTGTCTCCCTCGCTGTCTCTCTCGCTGTCTCTCTCGCTGTCTACCTCGCTGTCTCTCTCGCAGTCTCCCTTGCAGTCTCTCTCGCAGTCTCTGGCAGTCTCCCTCGAAGTCTCCCTCGCAGTCTCCTTCGCAGTCTCCCTCGCATTCTCTCTCTCTGACTCTCTCGCAGTCTCTCTCGCTGTCTCTCTCGCAGTCTCTCTCGCTGTCTCCCTCGATGTCTCGCTCGCTGTCTCCCTTGCAGTCTCTCTCGCTGTCTCTCTCGCAGTCTCCCTCGCAGTTTCCCTCGCAGTCTCTCTCGCAGTCTCTCTCGCAGTCTCTCTCGCAGTCTCTCTCGCTGTCTCCCTCGCTATCTCCCTCGCTGTCTCTCTCGCAGTCTCTCGCAGTCTCCCTCGCTGTCTCCCTCGCAGTCTCCCTCGCAGTCTCCCTCGCAGTCTCTCTCACTGTCTCTCTCGCAGTCACTCTCGCTGTCTACCCCGAAGTCTCGCTCGCTGTCTCCCTCACAGTCTCTCTCTCTGTCTCTCTCGCAGTCTCTCTCGCTGTCTCCCTCGCAGTCTCCCTCGCAGTCTCCCTCACAGTCTCCCTCACAGTCTCCCTCGCAGTGTCCCTCGCTGTCTCTCTCGCTGTCTCTCTCGCAGTCTCTCTCGCAGTCTTTCTCGCTGTCTCCCTCGCTATCTCCCTCGCTGTCTCTCTCGCAGTCTCTCGCATTCTCCCTCGCTGTCTCCCTCGCAGTCTCCCTCGCAGTCTCCCTCGCAGTCTCTCTCACTGTCTCTCTCGCAGTCTCTCTCGCTGTCTCCCTCGATGTCTCGCTCGCTGTCTCCCTCGCAGTCTCTCTCTCTGTCTCTCTCGCAGTCTCTCTCGCTGTCTCCCTCGCAGTCTCCCTCGCAGTCTCCCTCACAGTCACTCTCGCAGTCTCTCTCGCAGTCTCTCTCGCTGTCTCCCTCGCTGACTCCCTCGTAGTCTCTCTCGCTGACTCCCTCACTGACTCCCTCGCAGTCTCTCTCGCAGTCTCTCTCACTGTCTCCCTCGCATTCACTCTCGCTGTCTCCCTCGCTGTCTCCCTCGCTGTCTCCATCGCTGTCTCTCGCTGTCTCCCTCGCTGTCTCCCTCGCATTCTCCCTCGCAGTCTCCCTCGCAGTCTCCCTCGCAGTCTCCCTTGCAGTCTCTCTCGCTGTCACCCTCACTGTCTCCCTCGCTGTCTCCCTGTCAGTCTCACTCGCAGTCTCTCTCGCTGTCTCCCTCGCTGTCTCCCTCGCAGTCTCTCTCACTGTCTCTCTCGCAGTCTCTCTCGCTGTCTCCCTCGATGTCTCACTCGCTGTCTCCCTCGCAGTCTCTCTCGCTGTCTATCTCGCAGTCTCTCTCGCTGTCTCCCTCGCAGTCACTCTCGCTGTCTCCCTCGCTGTCTCCCTCGCAGTCTCTCTCGCTGTCTCCCTCGCAGTCTCTCTCGCTGTCTCCCTCGCAGTCTCTCTCGCTGTCTCCCTCGCTGTCTACCTGTCAGTCACTCTCGCAGTCTCTCCCGCTGTCTCCCTCGCAGTCTCTCTCGCTGTCTCCCTCGCAGTCACTCTCGCTGTCTCCCTCGCTGTCTCCCTCGCAGTCTCTCTCGCTGTCTCCCTCGCAGTCTCTCTCGCTGTCTCCCTCGATGTCTCGCTCGCTGTCTCCCTCGCAGTCTCTCTCGCTGTCTCCCTCGATGTCTCGCTCGCTGTCTATCTCGCAGTCTCTCTCGCTGTCTCCCTCGCAGTCTCTCTCGCTGTCTCCCTCGCTGTCTCCCTCGCAGTCTCTCTCGCTGTCTCCCTCGCAGTCTCTCTCGCTGTCTCCCTCGCAGTCTCTCTCGCTTTCTCCCTCGCTGTCTCTCTCGCAGACTCTCTCGCTGTCTCTCTCGCAGTCTCTCTCGCCGCCTCTCTCACCGTCTCTCTCGCAGTCTCTCTCGCCTTCTCTCTCGATGTCTCTCTCGCTGTCTCTCTCGCTGTCTCCCTCGCATTTTCTCTCGCTGTCTCCCTCGATGTCTCGCTCGCTGTCTCCCTCGCAGTCTCTCTCGCTGTCTATCTCGCAGTCTCTCTCGCTGTCTCCTTCGCAGTCACTCTCGCTGTCTCCCTCGCTGTCTCCCTTGCAGTCTCTCTCGCTGTCTCTCTCGCAGTCTCCCTCGCAGTTTCCCTCGCAGTCTCTCTCGCAGTCTCTCTCGCAGTCTCTCTCGCAGTCTCTCTCGCTGTCTCCCTCGCTATCTCCCTCGCTGTCTCTCTCGCAGTCTCTCGCAGTCTCCCTCGCTGTCTCCCTCGCAGTCTCCCTCGCAGTCTCCCTCGCAGTCTCTCTCACTGTCTCTCTCGCAGTCACTCTCGCTGTCTACCCCGAAGTCTCGCTCGCTGTCTCCCTCACAGTCTCTCTCTCTGTCTCTCTCGCAGTCTCTCTCGCTGTCTCCCTCGCAGTCTCCCTCGCAGTCTCCCTCACAGTCTCCCTCACAGTCTCCCTCGCAGTGTCCCTCGCTGTCTCTCTCGCTGTCTCTCTCGCAGTCTCTCTCGCAGTCTTTCTCGCTGTCTCCCTCGCTATCTCCCTCGCTGTCTCTCTCGCAGTCTCTCGCATTCTCCCTCGCTGTCTCCCTCGCAGTCTCCCTCGCAGTCTCCCTCGCAGTCTCTCTCACTGTCTCTCTCGCAGTCTCTCTCGCTGTCTCCCTCGATGTCTCGCTCGCTGTCTCCCTCGCAGTCTCTCTCTCTGTCTCTCTCGCAGTCTCTCTCGCTGTCTCCCTCGCAGTCTCCCTCGCAGTCTCCCTCACAGTCACTCTCGCAGTCTCTCTCGCAGTCTCTCTCGCTGTCTCCCTCGCTGACTCCCTCGTAGTCTCTCTCGCTGACTCCCTCACTGACTCCCTCGCAGTCTCTCTCGCAGTCTCTCTCACTGTCTCCCTCGCATTCACTCTCGCTGTCTCCCTCGCTGTCTCCCTCGCTGTCTCCATCGCTGTCTCTCGCTGTCTCCCTCGCTGTCTCCCTCGCATTCTCCCTCGCAGTCTCCCTCGCAGTCTCCCTCGCAGTCTCCCTTGCAGTCTCTCTCGCTGTCACCCTCACTGTCTCCCTCGCTGTCTCCCTGTCAGTCTCACTCGCAGTCTCTCTCGCTGTCTCCCTCGCTGTCTCCCTCGCAGTCTCTCTCACTGTCTCTCTCGCAGTCTCTCTCGCTGTCTCCCTCGATGTCTCACTCGCTGTCTCCCTCGCAGTCTCTCTCGCTGTCTATCTCGCAGTCTCTCTCGCTGTCTCCCTCGCAGTCACTCTCGCTGTCTCCCTCGCTGTCTCCCTCGCAGTCTCTCTCGCTGTCTCCCTCGCAGTCTCTCTCGCTGTCTCCCTCGCTGTCTACCTGTCAGTCACTCTCGCAGTCTCTCCCGCTGTCTCCCTCGCAGTCTCTCTCGCTGTCTCCCTCGCAGTCACTCTCGCTGTCTCCCTCGCTGTCTCCCTCGCAGTCTCTCTCGCTGTCTCCCTCGCAGTCTCTCTCGCTGTCTCCCTCGATGTCTCGCTCGCTGTCTCCCTCGCAGTCTCTCTCGCTGTCTATCTCGCAGTCTCTCTCGCTGTCTCCCTCGCAGTCTCTCTCGCTGTCTCCCTCGCTGTCTCCCTCGCAGTCTCTCTCGCTGTCTCCCTCGCAGTCTCTCTCGCTGTCTCCCTCGCAGTCTCTCTCGCTTTCTCCCTCGCTGTCTCTCTCGCAGACTCTCTCGCTGTCTCTCTCGCAGTCTCTCTCGCCGCCTCTCTCACCGTCTCTCTCGCAGTCTCTCTCGCCTTCTCTCTCGATGTCTCTCTCGCTGTCTCTCTCGCTGTCTCCCTCGCATTTTCTCTCGCTGTCTCCCTCGATGTCTCGCTCGCTGTCTCCCTCGCAGTCTCTCTCGCTGTCTATCTCGCAGTCTCTCTCGCTGTCTCCTTCGCAGTCACTCTCGCTGTCTCCCTCGCTGTCTCCCTCGCAGTCTCTCTCGCTGTCTCCCTCGCAGTCTCTCTCGCTGTCTCCCTCGCAGTCTCTCTCGCTTTCTCCCTCGCTGTCTCTCTCGCTGTCTCTCTCGCTGTCTCCCTCGCTGTCTCTCTCGCTGTCTCTCTCGCTGTCTCCCTCGCTGTCTCTCTCGCAGTCTCCCTTGCAGTCTCTCTCGCAGTCTCTCGCAGTCTCCCTCGCAGTCTCCCTCGCAGTCTCCGTTGCATTCTCTCTCGCTGTCTCTCTCGCAGTCTCTCTCGCTGTCTCTCTCGCAGTCTCTCTCGCTGTCTCTCTCGCAGTCTCTCTCACTGTCTCCTGCGCAGTCTCCCTCGCAGTCTCTCTCGCAGTCTCCCTCGCTGTCTCTCTCGCAGTCTCTCTCGCTGTCTCCCTCGCTGTCTCCCTCGCAGTCTCTCTCGCAGTCTCTCTCACTGTCTCCCTCGCATTCACTCTCGCTGTCTCCCTCGCTGTCTCCCTCGCTGTCTCCATCGCTGTCTCTCGCTGTCTCCCTCGCTGTCTCCCTCGCATTCTCCCTCGCAGTCTCCCTCGCAGTCTCCCTCGCAGTCTCCCTTGCAGTCTCTCTCGCTGTCACCCTCACTGTCTCCCTCGCTGTCTCCCTGTCAGTCTCACTCGCAGTCTCTCTCGCTGTCTCCCTCGCTGTCTCCCTCGCAGTCTCTCTCACTGTCTCTCTCGCAGTCTCTCTCGCTGTCTCCCTCGATGTCTCACTCGCTGTCTCCCTCGCAGTCTCTCTCGCTGTCTATCTCGCAGTCTCTCTCGCTGTTTCCCTCGCAGTCACTCTCGCTGTCTCCCTCGCTGTCTCCCTCGCAGTCTCTCTCGCTGTCTCCCTCGCAGTCTCTCTCGCTGTCTCCCTCGCAGTCTCTCTCGCTGTCTCCCTCGCTGTCTACCTGTCAGTCACTCTCGCAGTCTCTCTCGCTGTCTCTCTCGCTGTGTCCCTCGCATTTTCTCTCGCTGTCTCCCTCGATGTCTCGCTCGCTGTCTCCCTCGCAGTCTCTCTCGCTGTCTATCTCGCAGTCTCTCTCGCTGTCTCCTTCGCAGTCACTCTCGCTGTCTCCCTCGCTGTCTCCCTCGCAGTCTCTCTCGCTGTCTCCCTCGCAGTCTCTCTCGCTGTCTCCCTCGCAGTCTCTCTCGCTTTCTCCCTCGCTGTCTCTCTCGCTGTCTCTCTTGCTGTCTCCCTCGCTGTCTCTCTCGCTGTCTCTCTCGCTGTCTCCCTCGCTGTCTCTCTCGCAGTCTCCCTTGCAGTCTCTCTCGCAGTCTCTCGCAGTCTCCCTCGCAGTCTCCCTCGCAGTCTCCGTTGCATTCTCTCTCGCTGTCTCTCTCGCAGTCTCTCTCGCTGTCTCTCTCGCAGTCTCTCTCGCTGTCTCTCTCGCAGTCTCTCTCGCTGTCTCTCTCGCAGTCTCTCTCACTGTCTCCTGCGCAGTCTTCCTCGCAGTCTCTCTCGCAGTCTCCCTCGCTGTCTCTCTCGCAGTCTCTCTCGCTGTCTCCCTCGCTGTCTCCCTCGCAGTCTCTCTCGCTGTCTCCCTCGCAGTCTCTCTCGCTTTCTCCCTCGCTTTCTCCCTCGCTTTCTCCCTCGCTTTCTCCCTCACTGTCTCTCTCGCACACTCTCTCGCAGACTCTCTCGCAGACTCTCTCGCAGTCTCTCTCGCTGCCTCCCTCGCCGTCTCTCTCGCCGTCTCTCTCGCAGTCTCTCTCGCTGTCTCTCTCGCTGTCTCCCTCGCATTTTCTCTCGCAGTCTCTTTTGCATTCTCTCTCGCTATCTCCCTTGCAGTCTCTCTCGCTATCTCCCTTGCAGTCTCTCTCGCTGTCTCTCTCGCAGTCTCTCTCACAGACTCTGTCGCAGTATCCCTTGCAGTCCCTCTCACTGTCTGTCTCGCAGTCTCCCTCGCAGTCTCCCTCGCAGTCTCTCTTGCAGTCTCTCTCGCAGTCTCTCTCGCAGTCTCTCTCGCTGTCTCCCTCGCTATCTCCCTCGCTGTCTCTCTCGCAGTCTCCCTCGCAGTCTCTCTCACTGTCTCTCTCGCAGTCTCTCTCGCTGTCTCCCTCGATGTCTCGTTCACTGTCTCGATCGCAGTCTCTCTCTCTGTCTCTCTCGCAGTCTCTCTCGCTGTCTCCCTCGCAGTCTCCCTCGCAGTCTCCCTCACAGTCTCCCTCGCAGTGTCCCTCGCAGTCTCCCTCGCTGTCTCTCTCGCTGTCTCTCTCGCAGTCTCTCTCGCTGTCTCCCTCGCAGTCTCCCTCGCTGTCTCTCTCGCAGTCTCTCTCGCAGTCTCTCTCGCTGTCTCTCTCGCACTCTATCTCGCAGTCTCTCGCAGTCTCTCTCGCGGTCTCTCTCGCTGTCTCTCTCGCCGTCTCTCTCACAGTCTCTCTCGCAGTCTCCCTCGCTGTCTCCCTCGCTGTCTCCCTCGCTGTCTCCCTCGCAGTCTCTCTCGCTGACTCCCTCACTGACTCCCTCGCAGTCTCTCTTGCAGTCTCTCTCACTGTCGCCCTCGCATTCACTCTCGCTGTCTCCCTCGCTGTCTCCCTCGCTGTCTCCCTCACTGTCTCTCGCTGTCTCCCGCGCAGTCTCCCTTGCAGTCTCCCTCGCAGTTTCCCTCGCAGTCTCTCTCGCAGTCACCCTCACTGTCTCCCTCGCTGTCTCCCTGTCAGTCTCACTCGCAGTCTCTCTCGCTGTCTCCCTCGCTGTCTCGCTCGCTGTCTCCCTCGCAGTCTCTCTCGCTGTCTCTCTCGCAGTCTCTCTCGCTGTCTCCCTCGCAGTCACTCTCGCTGTCTCCCTCTTTGTCTCCCTCGCAGTCTCTCTCGCTGTCTCCCTCGCAGTCTCTCTCGCTGTCTCCCTCGCTGTCTCCCTCGCAGTCTCTCTCGCTGTCTCCCTCGCAGTCTCTCTCGCTTTCTCCCTCGCTTTCTCCCTCGCTTTCTCCCTCGCTTTCTCCCTCGCTGTCTCTCTCGCACACTCTCTCGCAGACTCTCTCGCAGACTCTCTCGCAGTCTCTCTCGCTGCCTCCCTCGCCGTCTCTCTCGCCGTCTCTCTCGCAGTCTCTCTCGCTGTCTCTCTCGCTGTCTCCCTCGCATTTTCTCTCGCAGTCTCTTTTGCATTCTCTCTCGCTATCTCCCTTGCAGTCTCTCTCGCTATCTCCCTTGCAGTCTCTCTCGCTGTCTCTCTCGCAGTCTCTCTCACAGACTCTGTCGCAGTATCCCTTGCAGTCCCTCTCGCTGTCTGTCTCGCAGTCTCCCTCGCAGTCTCCCTCGCAGTCTCTCTTGCAGTCTCTCTCGCAGTCTCTCTCGCAGTCTCTCTCGCTGTCTCCCTCGCTATCTCCCTCGCTGTCTCTCTCGCAGTCTCCCTCGCAGTCTCTCTCACTGTCTCTCTCGCAGTCTCTCTCGCTGTCTCCCTCGATGTCTCGTTCACTGTCTCGATCGCAGTCTCTCTCTCTGTCTCTCTCGCAGTCTCTCTCGCTGTCTCCCTCGCAGTCTCCCTCGCAGTCTCCCTCACAGTCTCCCTCGCAGTGTCCCTCGCAGTCTCCCTCGCTGTCTCTCTCGCTGTCTCTCTCGCAGTCTCTCTCGCTGTCTCCCTCGCAGTCTCCCTCGCTGTCTCTCTCGCAGTCTCTCTCGCAGTCTCTCTCGCTGTCTCTCTCGCACTCTATCTCGCAGTCTCTCGCAGTCTCTCTCGCGGTCTCTCTCGCTGTCTCTCTCGCCGTCTCTCTCACAGTCTCTCTCGCAGTCTCCCTCGCTGTCTCCCTCGCTGTCTCCCTCGCTGTCTCCCTCGCAGTCTCTCTCGCTGACTCCCTCACTGACTCCCTCGCAGTCTCTCTTGCAGTCTCTCTCACTGTCGCCCTCGCATTCACTCTCGCTGTCTCCCTCGCTGTCTCCCTCGCTGTCTCCCTCACTGTCTCTCGCTGTCTCCCGCGCAGTCTCCCTCGCAGTCTCCCTCGCAGTTTCCCTCGCAGTCTCTCTCGCAGTCACCCTCACTGTCTCCCTCGCTGTCTCCCTGTCAGTCTCACTCGCAGTCTCTCTCGCTGTCTCCCTCGCTGTCTCGCTCGCTGTCTCCCTCGCAGTCTCTCTCGCTGTCTCTCTCGCAGTCTCTCTCGCTGTCTCCCTCGCAGTCACTCTCGCTGTCTCCCTCTTTGTCTCCCTCGCAGTCTCTCTCGCTGTCTCCCTCGCAGTCTCTCTCGCTGTCTTCCTCGCAGTCTCTCTCGCTGTCTCCCTCGCTGTCTCTCTCGCAGACTCTCTCGCTGTCTCTCTCGCAGTCTCTCTCGCCGCCTCTCTCACCGTCTCTCTCGCAGTCTCTCTCGCCTTCTCTCTCGATGTCTCTCTCGCTGTCTCTCTCGCTGTCTCCCTCGCATTTTCACTCGCAGTCTATCTCGCAGTATCTCTCGCCATCTCCCTTGCAGTCTCTCTCGCTGTCTCCATCGCAGTCTAACTCGCTGTCTACCTCGCATTCTCTCTCGCAGTCTCTCTAGCTGTCTCCCTCGCTGTTTCCTTCGCTGTCTCCCTCGCTGTTTCCCTCGCTATCTCCCTCGCTGTCTCCCTCGCTGTCTCTCTCGCTGTCTCTCTCGCTGTCTCCCTCGCTGTCTCTATCGCTGTCTCTCTCGCTGTCTCCCTCGCTGTCTCTCTCGCAGTCTCCCTTGCAGTCTCTCTCGCAGTCTCTGGCAGTCTCCCTCGCAGTCTCCCTCGCAGTCTCCTTCGCAATCTCCCTCGCATTCTCTCTCGCTGTCTCTCTCGCAGTCTCTCTCGCTGTCTCTCTCGCAGTCTCTCTCACTGTCTCCCTCGATGTCTAGCTCGCTGTCTCCCTTGCAGCCTCTCTCGCTGTCTGTCTCGCAATCTCCCTCGCAGTCTCCCTCGCAGTCTCTCTCGCAGTCTCTCTCGCTGTCTCCCTCGCTATCTCCCTCGCTGTCTCTCTCGCAGTCTCTCGCAGTCTCCCTCGCTGTCTCCCTCGCAGTCTCCCTCGCAGTCTCCCTCGCACTCTCTCTCACTGTCTCTCTCGCAGTCTCTCTCGCTGTCTCTCTCGCAGTCTCTCTCACTGTCTCCTGCGCAGTCTCCCTCGCAGTCTCCCTCGAAGTCTCCCTCGCAGTCTCCTTCGCAGTCTCCCTCGCATTCTCTCTCTCTGACTCTCTCGCAGTCTCTCTCGCTGTCTCTCTCGCAGTCTCTCTCGCTGTCTCCCTCGATGTCTCGCTCGCTGTCTCCCTTGCAGTCTCTCTCGCTGTCTCTCTCGCAGTCTCCCTCGCAGTTTCCCTCGCAGTCTCTCTCGCAGTCTCTCTCGCAGTCTCTCTCGCTGTCTCCCTCGCTATCTCCCTCGCTGTCTCTCTCGCAGTCTCTCGCAGTCTCCCTCGCTGTCTCCCTCGCAGTCTCCCTCGCAGTCTCCCTCGCAGTCTCTCTCACTGTCTCTCTCGCAGTCACTCTCGCTGTCTACCCCGATGTCTCGCTCGCTGTCTCCCTCACAGTCTCTCTCTCTGTCTCTCTCGCAGTCTCTCTCGCTGTCTCCCTCGCAGTCTCCCTCGCAGTCTCCCTCACAGTCTCCCTCGCAGTCTCCCTCGCAGTGTCCCTCGCTGTCTCTCTCGCTGTCTCTCTCGCAGTCTCTCTCGCAGTCTTTCTCGCTGTCTCCCTCGCTATCTCCCTCGCTGTCTCTCTCGCAGTCTCTCGCATTCTCCCTCGCTGTCTCCCTCGCAGTCTCCCTCGCAGTCTCCCTCGCAGTCTCTCTCACTGTCTCTCTCGCAGTCTCTCTCGCTGTCTCCCTCGATGTCTCGCTCGCTGTCTCCCTCGCAGTCTCTCTCTCTGTCTCTCTCGCAGTCTCTCTCGCTGTCTCCCTCGCAGTCTCCCTCGCAGTCTCCCTCACAGTCACTCTCGCAGTCTCTCTCGCAGTCTCTCTCGCTGTCTCTCTCGCAGTCTATCTCGCAGTCTCTCGCAGTCTCTCTCGCGGTCTATCTCGCTGTCTCTCTCGCCGTCTCTCTCGCAGTCTCTCTCGCAGTCTCCCTCGCTGTCTCCCTCGCTGTCTCCCTCGCTGACTCCCTCGTAGTCTCTCTCGCTGACTCCCTCACTGACTCCCTCGCAGTCTCTCTCGCAGTCTCTCTCACTGTCTCCCTCGCATTCACTCTCGCTGTCTCCCTCGCTGTCTCCCTCGCTGTCTCCATCGCTGTCTCTCGCTGTCTCCCTCGCTGTCTCCCTCGCATTCTCCCTCGCAGTCTCCCTCGCAGTCTCCCTCGCAGTCTCCCTTGCAGTCTCTCTCGCTGTCACCCTCACTGTCTCCCTCGCTGTCTCCCTGTCAGTCTCACTCGCAGTCTCTCTCGCTGTCTCCCTCGCTGTCTCCCTCGCAGTCTCTCTCACTGTCTCTCTCGCAGTCTCTCTCGCTGTCTCCCTCGATGTCTCACTCGCTGTCTCCCTCGCAGTCTCTCTCGCTGTCTATCTCGCAGTCTCTCTCGCTGTCTCCCTCGCAGTCACTCTCGCTGTCTCCCTCGCTGTCTCCCTCGCAGTCTCTCTCGCTGTCTCCCTCGCAGTCTCCCTCGATGTCTCGTTCACTGTCTCGATCGCAGTCTCTCTCTCTGTCTCTCTCGCAGTCTCTCTCGCTGTCTCCCTCGCAGTCTCCCTCGCAGTCTCCCTCACAGTCTCCCTCGCAGTCTCCCTCGCAGTCTCCCTCGCTGTCTCTCTCGCTGTCTCTCTCGCAGTCTCTCTCGCTGTCTCCCTCGCAGTCTCCCTCGCTGTCTCTCTCGCAGTCTCTCTCGCAGTCTCTCTCGCTGTCTCTCTCGCACTCTATCTCGCATTCTCTCGCAGTCTCTCTCGCGGTCTCTCTCGCTGTCTCTTTTAGAATTAGAATTAGAATATTACAGCGCAGTACAGGCCCTTCGGCCCTCGATGTTGCGCCGATCATCTGACCTACACTATTCCATTTACATCCATATGTCTATCCAATGACCACTTAAATGCCCTTAAAGTTGGCGAGTCTACTACTGTTGCAGGCAGGGCGTTCCACGCCCCTACTACTCTCTGCGTAAAGAAACTACCTCTGACATCTGTCCTATATCTTTCACCCCTCAACTTAAAGCTATGTCCCCTCGTGTTTGCCATCCTCATCCGAGGAAAAAGACTCTCACTATCCACCCTATCTAACCCTCTGATTATCTTGTATGTCTCTATTAAGTCACCTCTCCTCCTCCTTCTCTCTAACGAAAACAACCCCAAGTCCCTCAGCCTTTCCTCGTAAGACCTTCCTTCCATACCAGGCAACATCCTAGTAAATCTCCTCTGCACCCTTTCCAAAGCTTCGACATCCTTCCTATAATGCGGTGACCAGAACTGCACGCAATACTCCAGGTGCGGCCTCACCAGAGTTTTGTACAGCTGCATCATGACCCCGTGGCTCTGAAACTCGATCCCCCTACTAATAAAGGCTAACACACCATATGCCTTCTTAACAGCCCTATTAACCTGGGTAGCAACTTTCAGGGATTTATGTACCTGGATACCAAGATCTCTCTGCTCATCTACACTACCAAGAATCTTCCCATTAGCCCAGTACTCTGCATTGCTGTTACTCCTTCCAAAGTGAATCACCTCACACTTCTCCGCATTAAACTCCATTTGCCATCTCTCAGCCCAGCTCTGCAGCCTATCTATGTCCCTCTGTACCCTACAACACCCTTCGACACTATCCACAACTCCACCGACCTTCGTGTCATCCGCAAATGTACTAACCCACCCTTCTACACCCTCATCCAGGTCGTTTATAAAAATGACAAACAGCAGTGGCCCCAAAACAGAACCTTGCGGTACACCACTAGTAACTAAACTCCAGGATGAACATTTGCCATCAACCACCACCCTCTGTCTTCTTTCAGCTAGCCAATTTCTGATCCAAAGCTCTAAATCACCTTCAACCCCATACTTGCGTATTTTCTGCAATAGCCTACCGTGGGGAACCTTATCAAACGCCTTACTGAAATCCATATACACCACATCCACGGCTTTACCCTCATCCACCTGTTTGGTCACCTTCTCGAAAAACTCAATAAGGTTTGTGAGGCACGACCTACCTTTCACAAAACCGTGCTGACTATCGCAAATGAACTTATTCTTTTCAAGATGATTATAAATCCTGTCTCTTATAACCTTTTCCAACATTTTACCCACAACCGAAGTAAGGCTCACAGGTCTATAATTACCAGGGCTGTCTCTACTCCCCTTCTTGAACAAGGGGACAACATTTGCTATCCTCCAGTCCTCCGGCACTACTCCTGTCGACAATGACGACTTAAAGATCAACAACAACGGCTCTGCAATCTCCTCCCTGGCTTCCCAGAGAATCCTAGGATAAATCCCATCTGGCCCAGGGGACTTATCTATTTTCACTCTTTCCAAAATTGCTAACACCTCCTCCTTGTGAATCTCAATCCCATCTAGCCTAGTAGGCTGTATCTCAGTAATCTCCTCGGCAACATTTTCTTTCTCTACTGTAAATACTGACGAAAAATATTCATTTAACGCTTCCCCTATCTCCTCTGATTCCGCACACAACTTCCCACTACTATCCTTGATTGGCCCTGTTCTAACTCTTATCATTCGTTTATTCCTGATATACCTATAGAAAGCCTTAGGGTTTTCTTTGATCCTATCCGCCAATGACTTCTCGTGTCCTCTCCTTGCTCTTCTTAGCCCTCCCTTTAGATCCTTCCTGGCTAGCTTGTAACTCTCAAGCGCCCTAACTGAGCCTTCACGTCTCATCCTAACATAAGCCGCCCTCTTCCTCTTGACAAGCGCTTCAACTTCTTGAGTAAACCACGGCTCCCTTGCTCGACAACTTCCTCCCTGCCTGACAGGTACATACTTATCAAGGACACGCATTAGCTGCTCCTTGAATAAGCTCCACATTTCGTTTGTGCCCATCCCCTGCAGTTTCCTTCCCCATCCTACACATCCTAAATCTTGCCTAATCGCGTCATAATTTCCTTTCCCCCAGCTATAATTCTTGCCCTGCGGTATATACCTGTCCCTGCCCATCGCTAAGGTAAACCTAACCGAATTGTGATCACTATCGCCAAAGTGCTCACCTACATCTAAATCAAACACCTGGCCGGGTTCATTACCCAGTACCAAATCCAATGTGGCATCGCCCCTGGTTGGCCTGTCCACATACTGTGTCAGAAAACCCTCCTGCACACACTGGACAAAAACAGACCCATCTAAAGTACTCGAACTATAGTATTTCCAGTCAATATTTGGAAAGTTAAAGTCCCCCATAACCACTACCCTGTTACTCTCGCTCCTGTCGAGAATCATCTTCACTATCCTTTCCTCTACATCTCTGGAACTATTCGGAGGTCTATAGAAAACTCCCAACAGGGTGACCTCTCCTCTCCTGTTTCTAACCTCGGCCCAGACTACCTCAGTAGACGAGTCCTCAAACGTCCTTTCTGCCGCTGTAATACTTTCCTTGATTAACAATGCCACACCCCCCCCTCTTTTACCCTCTTCTCTGTTCTTTCTGAAACATCTAAATCCCGGAACCTGCAACATCCATTCCTGCCCCTGCTCTACCCATGTCTCCGAAATGGCCACAACATCAGGATCCCAGGTACCAACCCATGCTGCAAGCTCACCCACCTTATTCCGGATGCTCCTGGCGTTGAAGTAGACACACTTTAAACCAAGTTCTTGCTTGCCAGTGCCCTCTTGCGTCCCTGTAACCTTATCCCCTACCTCACTACTCTCAACAGCCTGGACACTGGCACTGCAATTTAGGTTCCCATTCCCCTGCTGATTTAGTTTAAACCCCCCCGAAGAGCACTAACAAATCTCCCCCCCAGGATATTGGTACCCCTCTGGTTCAGGTGAAGACCATCCTGTTTGTAGAGGTCCCACCTACCCCAGAAAGAGCCCCAATTATCCAGGAAACCAAAACCCTCCCTCCTACACCATCCCTGCAGCCACGTGTTCAACTCCTCTCTCTCCCTATTCCTCTCTTTGCTAGCACGTGGCACAGGCAACAACCCAGAGATAACAACTCTGGTTGTTCTCGCTCTAAGCTTCCACCCTAGCTCCCTGAATTTCTGCCTTAAATCCCCATCTCTCTTCCTACCTATGTCGTTGGTGCCTATGTGGACCACGACTTGGGGGTGCTCCCCCTCCCCCTTAAGGATCCCAAAAACACGATCGGAGACATCACGTACCCTGGCACCTGGGAGGCAACACACCAACCGTGAGTCTCTCTCGTTCCCACAGAACCTCCTATCTGTTCCCCTAACTATGGAGTCCCCAATGACTAATGCTCTGCTCCTCTTCCCTTTTCCCTTCTGAGCAACAGGGACAGACTCTGTGCCAGAGACCTGCACCCCATTGCTTACCCCTGGTAAGTCGTCCCCCCCAACAGTATCCAAAACGGTATACCTATTGTTGAGGGAAACGGCCACAGGGGATCCCTGCACTGCCTGCTGGTTCCCTTTCCTTCCCCTGACGGTAACCCATCTACCTACTTCTTTTACCTGAGGTGTGACTGCCTCCCTATAACTCCTGTCAATAATCCCCTCCGCCTCCCGAATGATCCGAAGTTCATCCAGCTCCAGCTCCAGTTCCCTAACGCGGTCTGCGAGGAGCTGGAGTTGGGTGCAGTCTCTCACGCAGTCTCCCTCGCTGTCTCCCTCGCTGTCTCCCTCGCTGTCTCCCTCGCAGTCTCTCTCGCTGACTCCCTCACTGACTCCCTCGCAGTCTCTCTCGCCGTCTCTCTCACAGTCTCTCTCGCAGTCTCCCTCGCTGTCTCCCTCGCTGTCTCCCTCGCTGTCTCCCTCGCAGTCTCTCTCGCTGACTCCCTCACTGACTCCCTCGCAGTCTCTCTTGCAGTCTCTCTCACTGTCGCCCTCGCATTCACACTCGCTGTCTCCCTCGCTGTCTCCCTCGCTGTCTCCCTCACTGTCTCTCGCTGTCTCCCGCGCAGTCTCCCTCGCAGTCTCCCTCGCAGTTTCCCTCGCAGTCTCTCTCGCAGTCACCCTCACTGTCTCCCTCGCTGTCTCCCTGTCAGTCTCACTCGCAGTCTCTCTCGCTGTCTCCCTCGCTGTCTCGCTCGCTGTCTCCCTCGCAGTCTCTCTCGCTGTCTCTCTCGCAGTCTCTCTCGCTGTCTCCCTCGCAGTCACTCTCGCTGTCTCCCTCTTTGTCTCCCTCGCAGTCTCTCTCGCTGTCTCCCTCGCAGTCTCTCTCGCTGTCTTCCTCGCAGTCTCTCTCGCTGTCTCCCTCGCTGTCTCTCTCGCAGACTCTCTCGCTGTCTCTCTCGCAGTCTCTCTCGCCGCCTCTCTCACCGTCTCTCTCGCAGTCTCTCTCGCCTTCTCTCTCGATGTCTCTCTCGCTGTCTCTCTCGCTGTCTCCCTCGCATTTTCACTCGCAGTCTATCTCGCAGTATCTCTCGCCATCTCCCTTGCAGTCTCTCTCGCTGTCTCCATCGCAGTCTAACTCGCTGTCTACCTCGCATTCTCTCTCGCAGTCTCTCTAGCTGTCTCCCTCGCTGTTTCCTTCGCTGTCTCCCTCGCTGTTTCCCTCGCTATCTCCCTCGCTGTCTCCCTCGCTGTCTCTCTCGCTGTCTCTCTCGCTGTCTCCCTCGCTGTCTCTATCGCTGTCTCTCTCGCTGTCTCCCTCGCTGTCTCTCTCGCAGTCTCCCTTGCAGTCTCTCTCGCAGTCTCTGGCAGTCTCCCTCGCAGTCTCCCTCGCAGTCTCATTCGCAATCTCCCTCGCATTCTCTCTCGCTGTCTCTCTCGCAGTCTCTCTCGCTGTCTCTCTCGCAGTCTCTCTCACTGTCTCCCTCGATGTCTAGCTCGCTGTCTACCTTGCAGCCTCTCTCGCTGTCTGTCTCGCAGTCTCCCTCGCAGTCTCCCTCGCAGTCTCTCTCGCAGTCTCTCTCGCTGTCTCTCGCAGTCTCCCTCGCTGTCTCCCTCGCAGTCTCCCTCGCAGTCTCCCTCGCACTCTCTCTCACTGTCTCTCTCGCAGTCTCTCTCGCTGTCTCTCTCGCAGTCTCTCTCGCTGTCTCCCTCGCAGTCTCTCTCGCTTTCTCCCTCGCTGTCTCTCTCGCTGTCTCTCTCGCTGTCTCCCTCGCTGTCTCTCTCGCTGTCTCTCTCGCTGTCTCCCTCGCTGTCTCTCTCGCAGTCTCCCTTGCAGTCTCTCTCGCAGTCTCTCGCAGTCTCCCTCGCAGTCTCCCTCGCAGTCTCCGTTGCATTCTCTCTCGCTGTCTCTCTCGCAGTCTCTCTCGCTGTCTCTCTCGCAGTCTCTCTCGCTGTCTCTCTCGCAGTCTCTCTCGCTGTCTCTCTCGCAGTCTCTCTCACTGTCTCCTGCGCAGTCTCCCTCGCAGTCTCTCTCGCAGTCTCCCTCGCTGTCTCTCTCGCAGTCTCTCTCGCTGTCTCCCTCGCTGTCTCCCTCGCAGTCTCTCTCGCTGTCTCCCTCGCAGTCTCTCTCGCTTTCTCCCTCGCTTTCTCCCTCGCTTTCTCCCTCGCTTTCTCCCTCGCTGTCTCTCTCGCACACTCTCTCGCAGACTCTCTCGCAGACTCTCTCGCAGTCTCTCTCGCTGCCTCCCTCGCCGTCTCTCTCGCCGTCTCTCTCGCAGTCTCTCTCGCTGTCTCTCTCGCTGTCTCCCTCGCATTTTCTCTCGCAGTCTCTTTTGCATTCTCTCTCGCTATCTCCCTTGCAGTCTCTCTCGCTATCTCCCTTGCAGTCTCTCTCGCTGTCTCTCTCGCAGTCTCTCTCACAGACTCTGTCGCAGTATCCCTTGCAGTCCCTCTCGCTGTCTGTCTCGCAGTCTCCCTCGCAGTCTCCCTCGCAGTCTCTCTTGCAGTCTCTCTCGCAGTCTCTCTCGCAGTCTCTCTCGCTGTCTCCCTCGCTATCTCCCTCGCTGTCTCTCTCGCAGTCTCCCTCGCAGTCTCTCTCACTGTCTCTCTCGCAGTCTCTCTCGCTGTCTCCCTCGATGTCTCGTTCACTGTCTCGATCGCAGTCTCTCTCTCTGTCTCTCTCGCAGTCTCTCTCGCTGTCTCCCTCGCAGTCTCCCTCGCAGTCTCCCTCACAGTCTCCCTCGCAGTGTCCCTCGCAGTCTCCCTCGCTGTCTCTCTCGCTGTCTCTCTCGCAGTCTCTCTCGCTGTCTCCCTCGCAGTCTCCCTCGCTGTCTCTCTCGCAGTCTCTCTCGCAGTCTCTCTCGCTGTCTCTCTCGCACTCTATCTCGCAGTCTCTCGCAGTCTCTCTCGCGGTCTCTCTCGCTGTCTCTCTCGCCGTCTCTCTCACAGTCTCTCTCGCAGTCTCCCTCGCTGTCTCCCTCGCTGTCTCCCTCGCTGTCTCCCTCGCAGTCTCTCTCGCTGACTCCCTCACTGACTCCCTCGCAGTCTCTCTTGCAGTCTCTCTCACTGTCGCCCTCGCATTCACTCTCGCTGTCTCCCTCGCTGTCTCCCTCGCTGTCTCCCTCACTGTCTCTCGCTGTCTCCCGCGCAGTCTCTCTCGCAGTCACCCTCACTGTCTCCCTCGCTGTCTCCCTGTCAGTCTCACTCGCAGTCTCTCTCGCTGTCTCCCTCGCTGTCTCGCTCGCTGTCTCCCTCGCAGTCTCTCTCGCTGTCTCTCTCGCAGTCTCTCTCGCTGTCTCCCTCGCAGTCACTCTCGCTGTCTCCCTCTTTGTCTCCCTCGCAGTCTCTCTCGCTGTCTCCCTCGCAGTCTCTCTCGCTGTCTTCCTCGCAGTCTCTCTCGCTGTCTCCCTCGCTGTCTCTCTCGCAGACTCTCTCGCTGTCTCTCTCGCAGTCTCTCTCGCCGCCTCTCTCACCGTCTCTCTCGCAGTCTCTCTCGCCTTCTCTCTCGATGTCTCTCTCGCTGTCTCTCTCGCTGTCTCCCTCGCATTTTCACTCGCAGTCTATCTCGCAGTATCTCTCGCCATCTCCCTTGCAGTCTCTCTCGCTGTCTCCATCGCAGTCTAACTCGCTGTCTACCTCGCATTCTCTCTCGCAGTCTCTCTAGCTGTCTCCCTCGCTGTTTCCTTCGCTGTCTCCCTCGCTGTTTCCCTCGCTATCTCCCTCGCTGTCTCCCTCGCTGTCTCTCTCGCTGTCTCTCTCGCTGTCTCCCTCGCTGTCTCTATCGCTGTCTCTCTCGCTGTCTCCCTCGCTGTCTCTCTCGCAGTCTCCCTTGCAGTCTCTCTCGCAGTCTCTGGCAGTCTCCCTCGCAGTCTCCCTCGCAGTCTCCTTCGCAATCTCCCTCGCATTCTCTCTCGCTGTCTCTCTCGCAGTCTCTCTCGCTGTCTCTCTCGCAGTCTCTCTCACTGTCTCCCTCGATGTCTAGCTCGCTGTCTCCCTTGCAGCCTCTCTCGCTGTCTGTCTCGCAGTCTCCCTCGCAGTCTCCCTCGCAGTCTCTCTCGCAGTCTCTCTCGCTGTCTCCCTCGCTATCTCCCTCGCTGTCTCTCTCGCAGTCTCTCGCAGTCTCCCTCGCTGTCTCCCTCGCAGTCTCCCTCGCAGTCTCCCTCGCACTCTCTCTCACTGTCTCTCTCGCAGTCTCTCTCGCTGTCTCTCTCGCAGTCTCTCTCACTGTCTCCTGCGCAGTCTCCCTCGCAGTCTCCCTCGAAGTCTCCCTCGCAGTCTCCTTCGCAGTCTCCCTCGCATTCTCTCTCTCTGACTCTCTCGCAGTCTCTCTCGCTGTCTCTCTCGCAGTCTCTCTCGCTGTCTCCCTCGATGTCTCGCTCGCTGTCTCCCTTGCAGTCTCTCTCGCTGTCTCTCTCGCAGTCTCCCTCGCAGTTTCCCTCGCAGTCTCTCTCGCAGTCTCTCTCGCAGTCTCTCTCGCAGTCTCTCTCGCTGTCTCCCTCGCTATCTCCCTCGCTGTCTCTCTCGCAGTCTCTCGCAGTCTCCCTCGCTGTCTCCCTCGCAGTCTCCCTCGCAGTCTCCCTCGCAGTCTCTCTCACTGTCTCTCTCGCAGTCACTCTCGCTGTCTACCCCGATGTCTCGCTCGCTGTCTCCCTCACAGTCTCTCTCTCTGTCTCTCTCGCAGTCTCTCTCGCTGTCTCCCTCGCAGTCTCCCTCGCAGTCTCCCTCACAGTCTCCCTCGCAGTCTCCCTCGCAGTGTCCCTCGCTGTCTCTCTCGCTGTCTCTCTCGCAGTCTCTCTCGCAGTCTTTCTCGCTGTCTCCCTCGCTATCTCCCTCGCTGTCTCTCTCGCAGTCTCTCGCATTCTCCCTCGCTGTCTCCCTCGCAGTCTCCCTCGCAGTCTCCCTCGCAGTCTCTCTCACTGTCTCTCTCGCAGTCTCTCTCGCTGTCTCCCTCGATGTCTCGCTCGCTGTCTCCCTCGCAGTCTCTCTCTCTGTCTCTCTCGCAGTCTCTCTCGCTGTCTCCCTCGCAGTCTCCCTCGCAGTCTCCCTCACAGTCACTCTCGCAGTCTCTCTCGCAGTCTCTCTCGCTGTCTCTCTCGCAGTCTATCTCGCAGTCTCTCGCAGTCTCTCTCGCGGTCTATCTCGCTGTCTCTCTCGCCGTCTCTCTCGCAGTCTCTCTCGCAGTCTCCCTCGCTGTCTCCCTCGCTGTCTCCCTCGCTGACTCCCTCGTAGTCTCTCTCGCTGACTCCCTCACTGACTCCCTCGCAGTCTCTCTCGCAGTCTCTCTCACTGTCTCCCTCGCATTCACTCTCGCTGTCTCCCTCGCTGTCTCCCTCGCTGTCTCCATCGCTGTCTCTCGCTGTCTCCCTCGCTGTCTCCCTCGCATTCTCCCTCGCAGTCTCCCTCGCAGTCTCCCTCGCAGTCTCCCTTGCAGTCTCTCTCGCTGTCACCCTCACTGTCTCCCTCGCTGTCTCCCTGTCAGTCTCACTCGCAGTCTCTCTCGCTGTCTCCCTCGCTGTCTCCCTCGCAGTCTCTCTCACTGTCTCTCTCGCAGTCTCTCTCGCTGTCTCCCTCGATGTCTCACTCGCTGTCTCCCTCGCAGTCTCTCTCGCTGTCTATCTCGCAGTCTCTCTCGCTGTCTCCCTCGCAGTCACTCTCGCTGTCTCCCTCGCTGTCTCCCTCGCAGTCTCTCTCGCTGTCTCCCTCGCAGTCTCCCTCGATGTCTCGTTCACTGTCTCGATCGCAGTCTCTCTCTCTGTCTCTCTCGCAGTCTCTCTCGCTGTCTCCCTCGCAGTCTCCCTCGCAGTCTCCCTCACAGTCTCCCTCGCAGTCTCCCTCGCAGTCTCCCTCGCTGTCTCTCTCGCTGTCTCTCTCGCAGTCTCTCTCGCTGTCTCCCTCGCAGTCTCCCTCGCTGTCTCTCTCGCAGTCTCTCTCGCAGTCTCTCTCGCTGTCTCTCTCGCACTCTATCTCGCAGTCTCTCGCAGTCTCTCTCGCGGTCTCTCTCGCTGTCTCTTTTAGAATTAGAATTAGAATATTACAGCGCAGTACAGGCCCTTCGGCCCTCGATGTTGCGCCGATCATCTGACCTACACTATTCCATTTACATCCATATGTCTATCCAATGACCACTTAAATGCCCTTAAAGTTGGCGAGTCTACTACTGTTGCAGGCAGGGCGTTCCACGCCCCTACTACTCTCTGCGTAAAGAAACTACCTCTGACATCTGTCCTATATCTTTCACCCCTCAACTTAAAGCTATGTCCCCTCGTGTTTGCCATCCTCATCCGAGGAAAAAGACTCTCACTATCCACCCTATCTAACCCTCTGATTATCTTGTATGTCTCTATTAAGTCACCTCTCCTCCTCCTTCTCTCTAACGAAAACAACCCCAAGTCCCTCAGCCTTTCCTCGTAAGACCTTCCTTCCATACCAGGCAACATCCTAGTAAATCTCCTCTGCACCCTTTCCAAAGCTTCGACATCCTTCCTATAATGCGGTGACCAGAACTGCACGCAATACTCCAGGTGCGGCCTCACCAGAGTTTTGTACAGCTGCATCATGACCCCGTGGCTCTGAAACTCGATCCCCCTACTAATAAAGGCTAACACACCATATGCCTTCTTAACAGCCCTATTAACCTGGGTAGCAACTTTCAGGGATTTATGTACCTGGATACCAAGATCTCTCTGCTCATCTACACTACCAAGAATCTTCCCATTAGCCCAGTACTCTGCATTGCTGTTACTCCTTCCAAAGTGAATCACCTCACACTTCTCCGCATTAAACTCCATTTGCCATCTCTCAGCCCAGCTCTGCAGCCTATCTATGTCCCTCTGTACCCTACAACACCCTTCGACACTATCCACAACTCCACCGACCTTCGTGTCATCCGCAAATGTACTAACCCACCCTTCTACACCCTCATCCAGGTCGTTTATAAAAATGACAAACAGCAGTGGCCCCAAAACAGAACCTTGCGGTACACCACTAGTAACTAAACTCCAGGATGAACATTTGCCATCAACCACCACCCTCTGTCTTCTTTCAGCTAGCCAATTTCTGATCCAAAGCTCTAAATCACCTTCAACCCCATACTTGCGTATTTTCTGCAATAGCCTACCGTGGGGAACCTTATCAAACGCCTTACTGAAATCCATATACACCACATCCACGGCTTTACCCTCATCCACCTGTTTGGTCACCTTCTCGAAAAACTCAATAAGGTTTGTGAGGCACGACCTACCTTTCACAAAACCGTGCTGACTATCGCAAATGAACTTATTCTTTTCAAGATGATTATAAATCCTGTCTCTTATAACCTTTTCCAACATTTTACCCACAACCGAAGTAAGGCTCACAGGTCTATAATTACCAGGGCTGTCTCTACTCCCCTTCTTGAACAAGGGGACAACATTTGCTATCCTCCAGTCCTCCGGCACTACTCCTGTCGACAATGACGACTTAAAGATCAACAACAACGGCTCTGCAATCTCCTCCCTGGCTTCCCAGAGAATCCTAGGATAAATCCCATCTGGCCCAGGGGACTTATCTATTTTCACTCTTTCCAAAATTGCTAACACCTCCTCCTTGTGAATCTCAATCCCATCTAGCCTAGTAGGCTGTATCTCAGTAATCTCCTCGGCAACATTTTCTTTCTCTACTGTAAATACTGACGAAAAATATTCATTTAACGCTTCCCCTATCTCCTCTGATTCCGCACACAACTTCCCACTACTATCCTTGATTGGCCCTGTTCTAACTCTTATCATTCGTTTATTCCTGATATACCTATAGAAAGCCTTAGGGTTTTCTTTGATCCTATCCGCCAATGACTTCTCGTGTCCTCTCCTTGCTCTTCTTAGCCCTCCCTTTAGATCCTTCCTGGCTAGCTTGTAACTCTCAAGCGCCCTAACTGAGCCTTCACGTCTCATCCTAACATAAGCCGCCCTCTTCCTCTTGACAAGCGCTTCAACTTCTTGAGTAAACCACGGCTCCCTTGCTCGACAACTTCCTCCCTGCCTGACAGGTACATACTTATCAAGGACACGCATTAGCTGCTCCTTGAATAAGCTCCACATTTCGTTTGTGCCCATCCCCTGCAGTTTCCTTCCCCATCCTACACATCCTAAATCTTGCCTAATCGCGTCATAATTTCCTTTCCCCCAGCTATAATTCTTGCCCTGCGGTATATACCTGTCCCTGCCCATCGCTAAGGTAAACCTAACCGAATTGTGATCACTATCGCCAAAGTGCTCACCTACATCTAAATCAAACACCTGGCCGGGTTCATTACCCAGTACCAAATCCAATGTGGCATCGCCCCTGGTTGGCCTGTCCACATACTGTGTCAGAAAACCCTCCTGCACACACTGGACAAAAACAGACCCATCTAAAGTACTCGAACTATAGTATTTCCAGTCAATATTTGGAAAGTTAAAGTCCCCCATAACCACTACCCTGTTACTCTCGCTCCTGTCGAGAATCATCTTCACTATCCTTTCCTCTACATCTCTGGAACTATTCGGAGGTCTATAGAAAACTCCCAACAGGGTGACCTCTCCTCTCCTGTTTCTAACCTCGGCCCAGACTACCTCAGTAGACGAGTCCTCAAACGTCCTTTCTGCCGCTGTAATACTTTCCTTGATTAACAATGCCACACCCCCCCCCCCCCTCTTTTACCCTCTTCTCTGTTCTTTCTGAAACATCTAAATCCCGGAACCTGCAACATCCATTCCTGCCCCTGCTCTACCCATGTCTCCGAAATGGCCACAACATCAGGATCCCAGGTACCAACCCATGCTGCAAGCTCACCCACCTTATTCCGGATGCTCCTGGCGTTGAAGTAGACACACTTTAAACCAAGTTCTTGCTTGCCAGTGCCCTCTTGCGTCCCTGTAACCTTATCCCCTACCTCACTACTCTCAACAGCCTGGACACTGGCACTGCAATTTAGGTTCCCATTCCCCTGCTGATTTAGTTTAAACCCCCCCGAAGAGCACTAACAAATCTCCCCCCCAGGATATTGGTACCCCTCTGGTTCAGGTGAAGACCATCCTGTTTGTAGAGGTCCCACCTACCCCAGAAAGAGCCCCAATTATCCAGGAAACCAAAACCCTCCCTCCTACACCATCCCTGCAGCCACGTGTTCAACTCCTCTCTCTCCCTATTCCTCTCTTTGCTAGCACGTGGCACAGGCAACAACCCAGAGATAACAACTCTGGTTGTTCTCGCTCTAAGCTTCCACCCTAGCTCCCTGAATTTCTGCCTTAAATCCCCATCTCTCTTCCTACCTATGTCGTTGGTGCCTATGTGGACCACGACTTGGGGGTGCTCCCCCTCCCCCTTAAGGATCCCCAAAACACGATCGGAGACATCACGTACCCTGGCACCTGGGAGGCAACACACCAACCGTGAGTCTCTCTCGTTCCCACAGAACCTCCTATCTGTTCCCCTAACTATGGAGTCCCCAATGACTAATGCTCTGCTCCTCTTCCCTTTTCCCTTCTGAGCAACAGGGACAGACTCTGTGCCAGAGACCTGCACCCCATTGCTTACCCCTGGTAAGTCGTCCCCCCCAACAGTATCCAAAACGGTATACCTATTGTTGAGGGAAACGGCCACAGGGGATCCCTGCACTGCCTGCTGGTTCCCTTTCCTTCCCCTGACGGTAACCCATCTACCTACTTCTTTTACCTGAGGTGTGACTGCCTCCCTATAACTCCTGTCAATAATCCCCTCCGCCTCCCGAATGATCCGAAGTTCATCCAGCTCCAGCTCCAGTTCCCTAACGCGGTCTGCGAGGAGCTGGAGTTGGGTGCAGTCTCTCACGCAGTCTCCCTCGCTGTCTCCCTCGCTGTCTCCCTCGCTGTCTCCCTCGCAGTCTCTCTCGCTGACTCCCTCACTGACTCCCTCGCAGTCTCTCTCGCCGTCTCTCTCACAGTCTCTCTCGCAGTCTCCCTCGCTGTCTCCCTCGCTGTCTCCCTCGCTGTCTCCCTCGCAGTCTCTCTCGCTGACTCCCTCACTGACTCCCTCGCAGTCTCTCTTGCAGTCTCTCTCACTGTCGCCCTCGCATTCACACTCGCTGTCTCCCTCGCTGTCTCCCTCGCTGTCTCCCTCACTGTCTCTCGCTGTCTCCCGCGCAGTCTCCCTCGCAGTCTCCCTCGCAGTTTCCCTCGCAGTCTCTCTCGCAGTCACCCTCACTGTCTCCCTCGCTGTCTCCCTGTCAGTCTCACTCGCAGTCTCTCTCGCTGTCTCCCTCGCTGTCTCGCTCGCTGTCTCCCTCGCAGTCTCTCTCGCTGTCTCTCTCGCAGTCTCTCTCGCTGTCTCCCTCGCAGTCACTCTCGCTGTCTCCCTCTTTGTCTCCCTCGCAGTCTCTCTCGCTGTCTCCCTCGCAGTCTCTCTCGCTGTCTTCCTCGCAGTCTCTCTCGCTGTCTCCCTCGCTGTCTCTCTCGCAGACTCTCTCGCTGTCTCTCTCGCAGTCTCTCTCGCCGCCTCTCTCACCGTCTCTCTCGCAGTCTCTCTCGCCTTCTCTCTCGATGTCTCTCTCGCTGTCTCTCTCGCTGTCTCCCTCGCATTTTCACTCGCAGTCTATCTCGCAGTATCTCTCGCCATCTCCCTTGCAGTCTCTCTCGCTGTCTCCATCGCAGTCTAACTCGCTGTCTACCTCGCATTCTCTCTCGCAGTCTCTCTAGCTGTCTCCCTCGCTGTTTCCTTCGCTGTCTCCCTCGCTGTTTCCCTCGCTATCTCCCTCGCTGTCTCCCTCGCTGTCTCTCTCGCTGTCTCTCTCGCTGTCTCCCTCGCTGTCTCTATCGCTGTCTCTCTCGCTGTCTCCCTCGCTGTCTCTCTCGCAGTCTCCCTTGCAGTCTCTCTCGCAGTCTCTGGCAGTCTCCCTCGCAGTCTCCCTCGCAGTCTCATTCGCAATCTCCCTCGCATTCTCTCTCGCTGTCTCTCTCGCAGTCTCTCTCGCTGTCTCTCTCGCAGTCTCTCTCACTGTCTCCCTCGATGTCTAGCTCGCTGTCTACCTTGCAGCCTCTCTCGCTGTCTGTCTCGCAGTCTCCCTCGCAGTCTCCCTCGCAGTCTCTCTCGCAGTCTCTCTCGCTGTCTCCCTCGCTATCTCCCTCGCTGTCTCTGTCGCAGTCTCTCGCAGTCTCCCTCGCTGTCTCCCTCGCAGTCTCCCTCGCAGTCTCCCTCGCACTCTCTCTCACTGTCTCTCTCGCAGTCTCTCTCGCTGTCTCTCTCGCAGTCTCACTCACTGTCTCCTGCGCAGTCTCCCTCGCAGTCTCCCTCGCAGTCTCCCTCGCTGTCTCTCTCGCAGTCTCTCTCGCTGTCTCCCTCGCTGTCTCCCTCGCAGTCTCTCTCGCTGTCTCCCTCGCAGTCTCTATCGCTTTCTCCCTCGCTTTCTCCCTCGCTTTCTCCCTCGCTTTCTCCCTCGCTGTCTCCCTCGCCGTCTCTCTCGCCGTCTCTCTCGCAGTCTCTCTCGCTGTCTCTCTCGCTGTCTCCCTCGCATTTTCTCTCGCAGTCTCTTTTGCATTCTCTCTCGCTATCTCCCTTGCAGTCTCTCTCGCTATCTCCCTTGCAGTCTCTCTCGCTGTCTCTCTAGCAGTCTCGCTCGCTGTCTCTCTCGCAGTCTCTCTCACAGACTCTGTCGCAGTCTCCCTTGCAGTCCCTCTCGCTGTCTGTCTCGCAGTCTCCCTCGCAGTCTCCCTCGCAGTCTCTCTCGCTTTCTCCCTCGCTTTCTCCCTCGCTTTCTCCCTCGCTGTCTCTCTCGCACACTCTCTCGCAGACTCTCTCGCTGTCTCTCTCGCAATCTCTCTCGCTGCCTCCCTCGCCGTCTCTCTCGCCGTCTCTCTCGCAGTCTCTCTCGCTGTCTCTCTCGCTGTCTCCCTCGCATTTTCTCTCGCAGTCTCTTTTGCATTCTCTCTCGCTATCTCCCTTGCAGTCTCTCTCGCTATCTCCCTTGCAGTCTCTCTCGCTGTCTCTCTAGCAGTCTCGCTCGCTGTCTCTCTCGCAGTCTCTCTCACAGACTCTGTCGCAGTCTCCCTTGCAGTCCCTCTCGCTGTCTGTCTCGCAGTCTCCCTCGCAGTCTCCCTCGCAGTCTCTCTCGCAGTCTCTCTCGCAGTCTCTCTCGCTGTCTCCCTCGCTATCTCCCTCGCTGTCTCTCTCGCAGTCTCTCGCAGTCTCCCTCGCTGTCTCTCTCGCTGTCTCCCTCGATGTCTCGCTCGCTGTCTCGATCGCAGTCTCTCTCTCTGTCTCTCTCGCAGTCTCTCTCGCTGTCTCCCTCGCAGTCTCCCTCGCAGTCTCCCTCACAGTCTCCCTCGCAGTCTCCCTCGCAGTCTCCCTCGCTGTCTCTCTCGCTGTCTCTCTCGCAGTCTCTCTCACTGTCTCCCTCGCAGTCTCCCTCGCTGTCTCTCTCGCAGTCTCTCTCGCAGTCTCTCTCGCTGTCTCTCTCGCACTCTATCTCGCAGTCTCTCGCGGTCTCTCTCGCGGTCTCTCTCGCTGTCTCTCTCGCCGTCTCTCTCACAGTCTCTCTCGCAGTCTCCCTCGCTGTCTCCCTCGCTGTCTCCCTCGCTGTCTCCCTCGCAGTCTCTCTCGCTGACTCCCTCACTGACTCCCTCGCAGTCTCTCTTGCAGTCTCTCTCACTGTCGCCCTCGCATTCACTCTCGCTGTCTCCCTCGCTGTCTCCCTCGCAGTCTCCCTCACTGTCTCTCGCTGTCTCCCGCGCAGTCTCCCTCGCAGTCTCCCTCGCAGTTTCCCTCGCAGTCTCTCTCGCAGTCACCCTCACTGTCTCCCTCGCTGTCTCCCTGTCAGTCTCACCCGCAGTCTCACTCGCTGTCTCCCTCGCTGTCTCGCTCGCTGTCTCCCTCGCAGTCTCTCTCGCTGTCTCTCTCGCAGTCTCTCTCGCTGTCTCCCTCGCAGTCACTCTCGCTGTCTCCCTCGCTGTCTCCCTCGCAGTCTCTCTCGCTGTCTCCCTCGCAGTCTCTCTCGCTGTCTTCCTCGCAGTCTCTCTCGATGTCTCCCTCGCTGTCTCTCTCGCAGACTCTCTCGCTGTCTCTCTCGCAGTCTCTCTCGCCGCCTCTCTCACCGTCTCTCTCGCATTCTCTCTCGCCTTCTCTCTCGATGTCTCTCTCGCTGTCTCTCTCGCTGTCTCCCTCGCATTTTCACTCGCAGTCTATCTCGCAGTATCTCTCGCCATCTCCCTTGCAGTCTCTCTCGCTGTCTCCATCGCAGTCTAACTCGCTGTCTACCTCGCATTCTCTCTCGCAGTCTCTCTAGCTGTCTCCCTCGCTGTTTCCTTCGCTGTCTCCCTCGCTGTTTCCCTCGCTGTCTCCCTCGCTGTCTCCCTCGCTGTCTCTCTCGCTGTCTCCCTCGCTGTCTCCCTCGCTGTCTCTCTCGCAGTCTCTGGCAGTCTCCCTCGCAGTCTCCCTCGCAGTCTCCTTCGCAATCTCCCTCGCATTCTCTCTCGCTGTCTCTCTCGCAGTCTCTCTCGCTGTCTCTCTCGCAGTCTCTCTCGCTGTCTCTCTCGCAGTCTCTCTCGCTGTCTCCCTCGATGTCTCGCTCGCTGTCACCCTTGCAGTCTCTCTCGCTGTCTGTCTCGCAGTCTCCCTCGCAGTCTCCCTCATAGAAAGAACATAGAACATAGAAAAATACAGCACAGAACAGGCCCTTCGGCCCACGATGTTGTGCCGATCCTTTGTCCTCTGTCAAGGACAATTTAATCTATACCCCATCATTCTCCTTTATCCATATACCTATCCAAAAGCCTTTTGAAAGTCCCTAAAGTTTCTGACTCAACAACTTCCCCGGGCAAGGCATTCCATGCCTCGACCACTCTCTGGGTAAAGAACCTTCCCCTGACATCCCCCTTATATCTCCCACCCTTCACCTTAAATTTATGACCCCTTGTAACGCTTTGCTCCACCCGGGGAAAAAGTTTCTGACTGTCTACCCTATCTATTCCCCTGATCATCTTATAAACCTCTATCATGTCACCCCTCATCCTTCTCCTTTCTAATGAGAAGAGGCCTAGAATGTTCAGCCTTTCCTCGTAAGACTTATTCTCCATTCCAGGCAACATCCTGGTAAATCTCCTCTGCACCCTCTCCAAGGCTTCCACATCCTTCCTAAAATGAGGCGACCAGAACTGCACACAGTACTCCAAATGAGGCCTTACCAAGGTCCTGTACAGCTGCATCATCACCTCACGGCTCTTAAATTCAATCCCTCTGCTAATGAACGCTAACACCCCATATGCCTTCTTCACAGCCCTATCCACTTGAGTTGCAACTTTCAATGATCTATGCACATAGACCCCAAGGTCTCTCTGCTCCTCCACATGCCCAAGAACCCTACCGTTAACCCAGTATTTTGCATTCATGTTTGTCCTTCCAAAATGGACGACCTCACACTTTTCAGGGTTAAACTCCATCTGCCACTTTTCAGCCCAGCACTGCAACCTATCCAAGTCCCTTTGCAGACGACAATAGCCCTCCTCGGTATCCACAACTCCACCAACCTTTGTATCATCTGCAAATTTACTGACCCACCCTTCGACTTCCTCATCCAAGTCGTTAATAAAAATCACAAACAGGAGAGGACCCAGAACTGATCCCTGCGGCACGCCACTGGTAACTGGGCTCCAGGCTGAGTATTTACCATCTAAGACCACTCTCTGCCTTCTATCAGTTAGCCAATTCTTAATCCAATTGGCCACATTCCCCACTATCCCATGCCTCCTGACTTTCTCCATAAGTCTACCATGGGGGACCTTATCAAATGCCTTACTAAAATCCATGTACACCACATCCACTGGTTTACCCTCATCCACTTGCTTGGTCACCTGCTCAAAGAATTCAATCAGGCTTGTGAGGCAAGACCTACCCCTCACAAAACCGTGCTGACTGTCCCGAATCAAGCAGTGTCTTTCCAGATGCTCAGAAATCCTATCCCTCAGCACCTTTTCCATCAACTTGCCTACCACTGAAGTAAGACTAACTGGCCTGTAATTCCCAGGGTTGTTCCTATTCCCTTTCTTGAACAGGGGCACAACATTTGCCACCCTCCAATCACCTGGTACCACCCCCGTCAGCAGAGAAGATGAAAAGATCATTGCCAGCGGCTCTGCAATTTCATCCCTTGCTTCCCATAACATCCTTGGATATACCCCGTCAGGCCCGGGAGACTTGTCTATCTTCAAGTTATTCAAAAACCCCAACACATCTTCCCTCCTAACGAGCACTTCCTCGAGCTTACCAGTCTGCTTCCCACCGTCCTCTTCAGTAATACACCCCTTCTCATTCGTAAATACCGAAGAGAAGTACTCATTCAAAACCTCACTTATCTCTTCCGGCTCAACACACAGTCTCCCGCTATTGTCCTTGACCGGACCTACGGTCCCCCTAGTCATCCTCATATTTCTGACATACGCGTAAAAGGCCTTGGGGTTTTCTTTTATCCTACCCGCCAAGCATTTTTCATGCCCTCTCTTAGCTCTCCTAATCCCTTTCTTCAGATCCTTCCTGGCCATCTTGTATCCCTCCAGAGCTATGCCTGTGCCCTTTTTCCTCAACTTTATATACGCATCCTTCTTCTTCCTAACAAGACTCTCAACCTCTCTTGTCAACCACGGTTCCCTCACATGACCATCCCTTCCCTGTCTGACAGGGACATGCTTATCAATGGCCCCTACTATCTGCTCCTTGAAAAAGTTCCACATTTCGACCGTGCCCTTCCCTGCCAGCATATGCTCCCAACTTATGCTCCTCAGTTCCTGCCTGACAGCATCATATCTACCCTTCCCCCAATTGTAAACCTTGCCCTGTTGCACATACCTATCCCTCTCCATTACCACAGTGAATGCTACAGAATTGTGATCACTATCTCCAAAGTGCTCGCCCACCAACAGCTCTATCACTTGCCCTGGTTCATTACCTAGTACCAAATCCAATATTGCCTCCCCTCTGGTCGGGCAGTCTACATACTGAGTCAGAAAAGCTTCCTGGACATACTGCACAAACACTACCCCATCCAAACTATTCGATCTAAAGAGTTGCCAATCAATATTTGGTTGTATCAATATCGCAGTCTCTCTCGCAGTCTCTCTCGCTGTCTCCCTCGCCATCTCCCTCGCTGTCTCTCTCGCAGTCTCTCGCAGTCTCCCTCGCTGTCTCCCTCGCAGTCTCCCTCGCAGTCTCCCTCGCACTCTCTCTCACTGTCTCTCTCGCAGTCTCTCTCGCTGTCTCCCTCGATGTCTCGCTCGCTGTCTCCCTCGCAGCCTCTCTCGCTGTCTCTCTCGCAGTCTCTCTCGCTGTCTCCCTCGCACTCTCCCTCGCAGTCTCCCTCACAGTCTCCCTCGCAGTCTCCCTCGCAGTTTCTCTCGCTGTCTCCCTCGCAGTCTCCCTCGCAGTCTCTCTGGCAGTCTCTCTCGCAGTCTCTCTCGCAGTCTCTCTCGCAGTCTATCTCGCAGTCTCTCTCGCTATCTCTCTTGCAGTCTCTCTCGCTGTCTCCATCACTGTCTAACTCGCTGTCTACCTCGCATTCTCTCTCGCAGTCTCTCTAGCTGTCTCCCTCGCTGTTTCCTTCGCTGTCTCCCTCGCTGTCTCCCTCGCTGTCTCCCTCGCTGTCTCTCTCGCAGTCTCTCTCGCTGTCTCTCTCGCTGTCTCCCTCGCTGTCTCTCTCGCAGTCTCCCTTGCAGTCTCTCTCGCAGTATCTCGCAGTCTCCCTCGCAGTCTCCCTCGCAGTCTCCCTCGCAGTCTCCCTCGCATTCTCTCTCGCTGTCTCTCTCGCAGTCTCTCTCGCTGTCTCTCTCGCAGTCTCTCTCGCTGTCTCTCTCGCAGTCTCTCTCGCTGTCTCCCTCGCAGTCTCCCTCGCAGTCTCCCTCGCAGTCTCCCTCGCTGTCTCTCTCGCAGTCTCTCTCGCTGTCTCCCTCGCTGTCTCCCTCGCTATCTCTCTCGCTGTCTCCCTCGCAGTCTCTCTCGCTTTCTCCCTCGCTTTCACCCTCGCTTTCTCCATCGCTGTCTCTCTCGCACACTCTCTCGCAGACTCTCTCGCTGTCTCTCTCGCAGTCTCTCTTGCTGCCTCCCTCGCCGTCTCTCTCGCCGTCTCTCTCGCAGTCTCTCTCGCTGTCTCTCTCGCTGTCTCCCTCGCATTTTCTCTCACAGTCTCTTTTGCATTCTCTCTCGCTATCTCCCTTGCAGTCTCTCTCGCTATCTCCCTTGCAGTCTCTCTCGCTGTCTCCATCGCTGTCGAACTCGCTGTCAACCTCGCATTCTCTCTCGCAGTCTCTGTCGCTGTCTCTCTCGCAGTCTCTCTCACAGACTCTGTCGCGGTCTCCCTCGCTGTCTCGCTCGCAGTCTATCTCGCTGTCTCTCTCGCAGTCTCTCTCACAGACTCTGTCACAGTCTCCCTCGCTGTCTCGCTCGCTGTCTCCCTCGCAGTCTCTCTCGCTGTCTCTCGCAGTCTCTCTCGCTGTCTCCCTCGCAGTCTCTCTCGCAGTCTCTCTCGCTGTCTCCCTCGCAGTCTCTCTCGCTGTCTCCCTCACAGTCTCTCTCGCTTTTTCCCTCGCTGTCTCTCTCGCAGACTCTCTCGCTGTCTCTCTCGCTGTCTCTCTCGCTTTCTCTCTCGCCGCCTCTCTCGCCATCTCTCTCGCAGTCTCTCTCGCCTTCTCTCTTGCTGTCTCTCTCGCTGTCTCCCTCGCATTTTCTCTCGCATTCTCTCTCGCTTTCTCCCTTGCAGTCTCTCTCGCTATCTCCATCGCTGTCTAACCCGCTGTCTACCTCTCATTCTCTCTCGGAGTCTCTCGCGCTGTCTCCCTCGCTGTCTCCTTCGCTGTCTCCCTCGCTGTCTCCCTCGCTGTCTCCCTCGCTGTCTCTCTCGCTGTCTCTCTCGCTGTCTCTCTCACTGTCTCCCTCGCTGTCTCTCTCGCTGTCTCCCTCGCTTTCTCCCTCGCTGTCTCTCTCGCAGTCTCCCTTGCAGTCTCTCTCGCAGTCTCTCTCGCTGTAGCCCTCGCAGTCTCTCTCGCAGTCTCTCTCGCAGTCTCTCGCAGTCCCCTCGCAGTCTCCCTCGCAGTCTCCCTCGCAGTCTCCCTCGCAGTCTCTCTCGCTGTCTCTCTCGCGGTCTCTCTCGCCGTCTCTCTCGCCGTCTCTCTCGCAGTCTCTCACGCAGTCTCCCTCGCTGTCTCCCTCGCTGTCTCCCTCGCTGTCTCCCTGTCAGTCTCTCTCGCAGTCTCTCTCGCTGTCTCCGTCGCTGTCTCGCTCGCTGTCTCCCTCGCTGTCTCTCTCGCAGTCTCTCTCACTGTCTCCCTCGCAGTCTCCCTCGCAGTCTCCCTCGCAGTCTCCCTCGCTGTCTCTCTCGCAGTCTCTCTCGCTGTCTCCCTCGCTGTCTCCCTCGCTATCTTTCTCGCTGTCTCCCTCGCAGTCTCTCTCGCTTTCTCCCTCGCTTTCACCCTCGCTTTCTCCCTCGCTGTCTCTCTCGCACACTCTCTCGCAGACTCTCTCGCTGTCTCTCTCGCAGTCTCTCTCGCTGCCTCCCTCGCCGTCTCTCTCGCCGTCTCTCTCGCAGTCTCTCTCGCTGTCTCTCTCGCTGTCTCCCTCGCATTTTCTCTCACAGTCTCTTTTGCATTCTATCTCGCTATCTCCCTTGCAGTCTCTCTCGCTATCTCCCTTGCAGTCTCTCTCGCTGTCTCCATCGCTGTCGAACTCGCGGTCAACATCGCATTCTCTCTCGCAGTCTCTCTCGCTGTCTCTCTCGCAGTCTCTCTCACAGACTCTGTCGCGGTCTCCCTCGCTGTCTCGCTCGCAGTCTATCTCGCTGTCTCTCTCGCAGTCTCTCTCACAGACTCTGTCACAGTCTCCCTCGCTGTCTCGCTCGCTGTCTCCCTCGCAGTCTCTCTCGCTGTCTCTCGCAGTCTCTCTCGCTGTCTCCCTCGCAGTCTCTCTCGCAGTCTCTCTCGCTGTCTCCCTCGCAGTCTCTCTCGCTGTCTCCCTCACAGTCTCCCTCGCTTTTTCCCTCGCTGTCTCTCTCGCAGACTCTCTCGCTGTCTCTCTCGCTGTCTCTCTCGCAGTCTCTCTCGCCGCCTCTCTCGCCATCTCTCTCGCAGTCTCTCTCGCCTTCTCTCTTGCTGTCTCTCTCGCTGTCTCCTTCGCATTTTCTCTCGCATTCTCTCTCGCTTTCTCCCTTGCAGTCTCTCTCGCTATCTCCATCGCTGTCTAACCCGCTGTCTACCTCTCATTCTCTCTCGCAGTCTCTCGCGCTGTCTCCCTCGCTGTCTCCTTCGCTGTCTCCCTCGCTGTCTCCCTCGCTGTCTCCCTCGCTGTCTCTCTCGCTGTCTCTCTCGCTGTCTCTCTCACTGTCTCCCTCGCTGTCTCTCTCGCTGTCTCCCTCGCTTTCTCCCTCGCTGTCTCTCTCGCAGTCTCCCTTGCAGTCTCTCTCGCAGTCTCTCTCGCTGTAGCCCTCGCAGTCTCTCTTGCAGTCTCTCTCGCAGTCTCTCGCAGTCCCCTCGCAGTCTCCCTCGCAGTCTCCCTCGCAGTCTCCCTCGCAGTCTCTCTCGCTGTCTCTCTCACGGTCTCTCTCGCTGTCTCTCTCGCCGTCTCTCTCGCAGTCTCTCACGCAGTCTCCCTCGCTGTCTCCCTCGCTGTCTCACTCGCTGCCTCCCTGTCAGTCTCTCTCGCAGTCTCTCTCGCTGTCTGCGTCGCTGTCTCGCTCGCTGTCTCCCTCGCAGTCTCTCTCGCAGTCTCTCTCGCTGTCTCCCTCGCAGTCACTCTCGCTGTCGCCCTCGCTGTCTCCCTCGCAGTCTCACTCGCTGTGGCCCTCGCAGTCTCTCTAGCTGTCTCCCTCGCAGTCTCTCTCGCTTTCTCCCTCGCTGTCTCCCTCGCAGTCTCTCTAGCTGTCTCCCTCGCAGTCTCTCTCGCTTTCTCCCTCGCTGTCTCTCTCGCAGACTCTCTCTCATTCTCCCTCGCAGTCTCCCTCGCTGTCTCCCTGTCAGTCTCTCTCGCAGTCTCTCTCGCTGTCTCCGTCGCTGTCTCGCTCGCTGTCTCCCTCGCAGTCTCTCTCGCAGTCTCTCTCGCTGTCTCCCTCTCAGTCACTCTCGCTGTCTCCCTCGCTGTCTCCCTCGCAGTCTCACTCGCTGTCTCCCTCGCAGTCTCTCTCGCTGTCTCCCTCGCAGTCTCCCTCGCAGTCTCCCTCGCAGTCTCTCTCGCTGTCTCTCTCGCGGTCTCTCTCGCTGTCTCTCTCGCCGTCTCTCTCGCAGTCTCTCACGCAGTCTCCCTCGCTGTCTCCCTCGCTGTCTCCCTCGCTGTCTCCCTGCCAGTCTCTCTCGCAGTCTCTCTCGCTGTCTCCGTCGCTGTCTCGCTCGCTGTCTCCCTCGCAGTTTCTCTCGCAGTCTCTCTCGCTGTCTCCCTCGCAGTCACTCTCGCTGTCTCCCTCGCAGTCTCACTCGCTGTCTCCCTCGCAGTCTCTCTAGCTGTCTCCCTCGCAGTCTCTCTCGCATTCTCCCTCGCTGTCTCTCTCGCAGACTCTCTCGCAGTCTCCCTCGCAGTCTCCCTCGCAGTTTCCCTCGCAGTTTCTCTCGCTGTCACCCTCACTGTCTCCCTCGCTGTCTCTCTCGCAGTCTCTCTCGCTGTCTCCCTCGCAGTCACTCTCGCTGTCTCCCTCGCTGTCTCCCTCGCAGTCTCACTCGCTGTCTCCCTCGCAGTCTCTCTCGCTGTCTCCCTCGCAGTCACTCTCGCTGTCTCCCTCGCTGTCTCCCTCGCAGTCTCACTCGCTGTCTCCCTCGCAGTCTCTCTAGCTGTCTCCCTCGCAGTCTCTCTCGCTTTCTCCCTCGCTGTCTCTCTCGATGTCTCTCTCGCTGTCTCTCTCGCTGTCTCCCTCGCATTTTCTCCCGCAGTCTATCTCGCAGTATCTCTCGCCATCTCCCTTGCAGTCTCTCTCGCTGTCTCCATCGCTTTCTAACTCGCTGTCTACCTCGCATTCTCTCTCGCAGTCTCCCTCGCAGTCTCCCTCGCAGTCTCCCTCGCAGTCTCTCTCGCAGTCTCTCTCGCTGTCTCCCTCTCAGTCACTCTCGCTGTCTCCCTCGCTGTCTCCCTCGCAGTCTCACTCGCTGTCTCCCTCGCAGTCTCTCTCGCTGTCTCCCTCGCAGTCTCCCTCGCAGTCTCCCTCGCAGTCTCTCTCGCTGTCTCTCTCGCGGTCTCTCTCGCTGTCTCTCTCGCCGTCTCTCTCGCAGTCTCTCACGCAGTCTCCCTCACTGTCTCCCTCGCTGTCTCCCTCGCTGTCTCCCTGCCAGTCTCTCTCGCAGTCTCTCTCGCTGTCTCCGTCGCTGTCTCGCTCGCTGTCTCCCTCGCATTCTCTCTCGCAGTCTCTCTCGCTGTCTCCCTCGCAGTCACTCTCGCTGTCTCCCTCGCTGTCTCCCTCGCAGTCTCACTCGCTGTCTCCCTCGCAGTCTCTCTCGCTGTCTCCCTCGCAGTCACTCTCGCTGTCTCCCTCGCTGTCTCCCTCGCAGTCTCACTCGCTGTCTCCCTCGCAGTCTCTCTAGCTGTCTCCCTCGCAGTCTCTCTCGCTTTCTCCCTCGCTGTCTCTCTCGATGTCTCTCTCGCTGTCTCTCTCGCTGTCTCCCTCGCATTTTCTCCCGCAGTCTATCTCGCAGTATATCTCGCCATCTCCCTTGCAGTCTCTCTCGCTGTCTCCATCGCTTTCTAACTCGCTGTCTACCTCGCATTCTCTCTCGCAGTCTCTCTAGCTGTCTCCCTCGCTGTTTCCTTCGCTGTCTCCCTGGCTGTCTCCCTCGCTGTCTCCCTCGCTGTCTCTCTCGCTGTCTCTCTCGCTGTCTCCCTCGCTGTCTCTCTCGCAGTTTCCCTTGCAGTCTCTCTCGCTGTCTCTCTCGCAGTCTCCCTTGCAGTCTCTCTCGCAGTCTCTCTCGCTGTAGCCCTCGCAGTCTCTCTCGCAGTCTCTCTCGCAGTCTCTCGCAGTCCCCTCGCAGTCTCCCTCGCAGTCTCCATCGCAGTCTCCCTCGCAGTCTCTCTCGCTGTCTCTCTCGCGGTCTCTCTCGCTGTCTCTCTCGCCGTCTCTCTCGCAGTCTCTCACGCAGTCTCCCTCGCTGTCTCCCTCGCTGTCTCCCTCGCTGTCTCCCTCGCAGTCTCTCTCGCTGACTCCCTCACTGACTCCCTCGCAGTCTCTCTCGCAGTCTCTCTCACTGTCTCCCTCGCATTCACTCTCGCTGTCTCCCTCGCTGTCTCCCTCGCTGTTCCCCTCGCTGTCTCTCGCTGTCTCCCTCGCTGTCTCCCTCGCATTCTCCCTCGCAGTCTCCCTCGCAGTCTCCCTCGCAGTTTCACTCGCAGTCTCTCTCGCTGTCACCCTCACTGTCTCCCTCGCTGTCTCCCTGTCAGTCTCTCTCGCAGTCTCTCTCGTTGTCTCCGTCGCTGTCTCGCTCGCTGTCTCCCTCGCAGTCTCTCTCGCAGTCTCTCTCGCTGTCTCCCTCGCAGTCACTCTCGCTGTCTCCCTCGCTGTCTCCCTCGCAGTCTCACTCGCTGTCTCCCTCGCAGTCTCTCTAGCTGTCTCCCTCGCAGTCTCTCTCGCTTTCTCCCTCGCTGTCTCTCTCGCAGACTCTCTCGCTGTCTCTCTCGCAGTCTCTCTCGCCGCCTCTCTCACCGTCTCTCTCGCAGTCTATCTCGCCTTCTCTCTCGATGTCTCTCTCGCTGTCTCTCTCGCTGTCTCCCTCGCATTTTCTCTCGCAGTCTATCTCGCAGTATCTCTCGCCATCTCCCTTGCAGTCTCTCTCGCTGTCTCCATCGCTTTCTAACTCGCTGTCTACCTCGCATTCTCTCTCGCAGTCTCTCTAGCTGTCTCCCTCGCTGTTTCCTTCGCTGTCTCCCTGGCTGTCTCCCTCGCTGTCTCCCTCACTGTCTCTCTCGCTGTCTCTCTCGCTGTCTCCCTCGCTGTCTCTCTCGCAGTCTCCCTTGCAGTCTCTCTCGCAGTCTCTGGCAGTCTCCCTCGCAGTCTCCCTCGCAGTCTCCTTCGCAGTCTCCCTCGCATTCTCTCTCGCTGTCTCTCTCGCAGTCTCTCTCGCTGTCTCTCTCGCAGTCTCTCTCGCTGTCTCCCTCGATGTCTCGCTCGCATTCTCTCTCGCTGTCTCTCTCGCAGTATCTCTCGCAGTCTCTCTCGCAGTCTATCTCGCAGTCTCTCTCGCTATCTCTCTTGCAGTCTCTCTCGCTGTCTCCATCACTGTCTAACTCGCTGTCTACCTCGCATTCTCTTTCGCAGTCTCTCTAGCTGTCTCCCTCGCTGTTTCCTTCGCTGTCTCCCTCGCTGTCTCCCTCGCTGTCTCCCTCGCTGTCTCTCTCGCTGTCTCCCTCGCTGTCTCTCTCGCAGTCTTCCTTGCAGTCTCTCTCGCAGTCTCTCGCAGTCTCCCTCGCAGTCTCCCTCGCAGTCTCCCTCGCAGTCTCCCTCGCATTCTCTCTCGCTGTCTCTCTCGCAGTCTCTCTCACTGTCTCCCTCGCAGTCTCCCTCGCAGTCTCCCTCGCAGTCTCCCTCGCTGTCTCTCTCGCAGTCCCTCTCGCTGTCTCCTTCGCTGTCTCCCTCGCAGTCTCTCTCGCTGTCTCCCTCGCAGTCTCTCTCGCTTTCTCCCTCGCTTTCTCCCTCGCTTTCTCCCTCGCTGTCTCTCTCGCACACTCTCTCGCAGTCTCTCTCGCTGCCTCCCTCGCCGTCTCTCTCGCCGTCTCTCTCGCAGTCTCTCTCGCTGTCTCTCTCGCTGTCTCCCTCGCATTTTCTCTCGCAGTCTCTTTTGCATTCTCTCTCGCTATCTCCCTTGCAGTCTCTCTCGCTATCTCCCTTGCAGTCTCTCTCGCTGTCTCCATCGCTGTCGAACTCGCTGTCAACCTCGCATTCTCTCTCGCAGTCTCTCTCGCTGTCTCTCTCGCAGTCTCTCTCACAGACTCTGTCGCAGTCTCCCTCGCTGTCTCGCTCGCAGTCTCGCTCGCTGTCTCTCTCGCAGTCTCTCTCACAGACTCTGTCGCAGTCTCCCTCGCTGTCTCGCTCGCTGTCTCCCTCGCTGTCTCTCTCGCTGTCTCTCACAGTCTCTCTCGCTGTCTCCCTCGCAGTCTCTCTCGCAGTCTCTCTCGCTGTCTCCCTCGCAGTCTCTCTCGCTGTCTCCCTCACAGTCTCTCTCGCTTTCTCCCTCGCTGTCTCTCTCGCAGACTCTCTCGCTGTCTCTCTCGCTGTCTCTCTTGCAGTCTCTCTCGCCGCCTCTCTCGCCGTCTCTCTCGCAGTCTCTCTCGCCTTCTCTCTTGCTGTCTCTCTCGCTATCTCCATCGCTGTCTAACCCGCTGTCTACCTCTCACTCTCTCTCGCAGTCTCCTTCGCTGTCTCCCTCGCTGTCTCCCTAACTGTCTCCCTCGCTGTCTCTCTCGCTGTCTCTCTCGCTGTCTCTCTCACTGTCTCCCTCGCTGTCTCTCTCGCTGTCTCCCTCGCTGTCTCCCTCGCTGTCTCTCTCTCAGTCTCCCTTGCAGTCTCTCTCGCAGTCTCTCTCGCTGTAGCCCTCGCAGTCTCTCTCGCAGTCTCTCTCGCAGTCTCTCGCAGTCCCCTCGCAGACTCCCTCGCAGTCTCCCTCGCAGTCTCCCACGCAGTCTCTCTCGCTGTCTCTCTCGCGGTCTCTCTCGCTGTCTCTCTCGCCGTCTCTCTCGCAGTTTCTCACGCAGTCTCCCTCGCTGTCTCCCTCGCTGTCTCCCTCGCTGTCTCCCACGCAGTCTCTCTCGCTGACTCCCTCACTGACTCCCTCGCAGTCTCTCTCGCAGTCTCTCTCACTGTCTCCCTCGCATTCACTCTCGCTGTCTCCCTCGCTGTCTCCCTCGCTGCATCCCTCGCTGTCTCTCGCTTTCTCCCTCGCTGTCTCCCTCGCATTCTCCCTCGCAGTCTCCCTCGCAGTCTCCCTCGCAGTCTCCCTCGCAGTTTCCCTCGCAGTCTCTCTCGCAGTCTCTCTCGCTGTCTCCGTCGCTGTCTCGCTCGCTGTCTCCCTCGCAGTCTCTCTCGCAGTCTCTCTCGCTGTCTCCCTCGCAGTCACTCTCGCTGTCTCCCTCGCTGTCTCCCTCGCAGTCTCACTCGCTGTCTCCCTCGCAGTCTCTCTAGCTGTCTCCCTCGCAGTCTCTCTCGCTTTCTCCCTCGCTGTCTCTCTCGCAGACTCTCTCGCTGTCTCTCTCGCAGTCTCTCTCGCCGCCTCTCTCACCGTCTCTCTCGCAGTCTATCTCGCCTTCTCTCTCGATGTCTCTCTCGCTGTCTCTCTCGCTGTCTCCCTCGCATTTTCTCTCGCAGTCTATCTCGCAGTATCTCACGCCATCTCCCTTGCAGTCTCTCTCGCTGTCTCCATCGCTTTCTAACTCGCTGTCTAACTTGCATTCTCTCTCGCAGTCTCTCTAGCTGTCTCCCTCGCTGTTTCCTTCGCTGTCTCCCTCGCTGTCTCCCTCGCTGTCTCCCTCGCTGTCTCTCTCGCTGTCTCTCTCGCTGTCTCCCTCGCTGTCTCTCTCGCAGTCTCCCTTGCAGTCTCTCTCGCAGTCACTGGCAGTCTTCCTCGCAGTCTCCCTCGCAGTCTCCTTCGCAGTCTCCCTCGCATTCTCTCTCGCTGTCTCTCTCGCAGTCTCTCTCGCTGTCTCTCTCGCAGTCTCTCTCGCTGTCTCCCTCGATGTCTCGTTCGCTGTCTCCCTTGCAGTCTCTCTCGCTGTCTGTCTCGCAGTCTCCCTCGCAGTCTCCCTCGCAGTCTCTCTCGCAGTCTCACTCGCTGTCTCCCTCGCTATCTCCCTCGCTGTCTCTCTCGCAGTCTCTCGCATTCTCCCTCGCTGTCTCCCTCGCAGTCTCCCTCGCAGTCTCCCTCGCAGTCTCTCTCACTGTCTCTCTCGCAGTCTCTCCCGCTTTCTCCCTCGATGTCTCGCTCGCTGTCTCCCTCGCAGTCTCTCTCGCTGTCTCTCTCGCAGTCTCTCTCGCTGTCTCCCTCGCAGTCTCCCTCGCAGTCTCCCTCACAGTCTCCCTCGCAGTCTCCCTCGCAGTCTCCCTCGCTGTCTCTCTCGCTGTCTCTCTCGCAGTCTCTCTCGCTGTCTCCCTCGCAGTCTCCCTGGCAGTCTCTCTCGCAGTCTCTCTCGCAGTCTCTCTCGCAGTCTATCTCGCATTCTCTCTCGCTATCTCTCTTGCAGTCTCTCTCGCTGTCTCCATCGCTGTCTAACTCGCTGTCTACCTCGCATTCTCTCTCGCAGTCTCTCTAGCTGTCTCCCTCGCTGTTTCCTTCGCTGTCTCTCACGCTGTCTCCCTCGCTGTCTCCCTCGCTGTCTCTCTCGCTGTCTCTCTCGCTGTCTCTCTCGCTGTCTCCCTCGCTGTCTCTCGCTGTCTCCCTCGCTGTCTCCCTCGCATTCTCCCTCGCAGTCTCCCTCGCAGTCTCCCTCGCAGTCTCCCTCACAGTCTCCCTCGCAGTCTCTCTCGCTGTCTCCCTCGCAGTCTCTCTCACTGTCTCTCTCGCAGTCTCTCTCGCTGTCTCCCTCGATGTCTCGCTCGCTGTCTCCCTCGCAGTCTCTCTCGCTGTCTCTCTCGCAGTCTCTCTCGCTGTCTCCCTCGCAGTCTCCCTCGCAGTCTCCCTCACAGTCTCCCTCGCAGTCTCCCTCGCAGTCTCCCTCGCTGTCTCTCTCGCTGTCTGTCTCGCAGTCTCTCTCGCTGTCTCCCTCGCAGTCTCCCTGGCAGTCTCTCTCGCAGTCTCTCTCGCAGTCTCTCTCGCAGTCTATCTCGCATTCTCTCTCGCTATCTCTCTTGCAGTCTCTCTCGCTGTCTCCATCGCTGTCTAACTCGCTGTCTACCTCGCATTCTCTCTCGCAGTCTCTCTAGCTGTCTCCCTCGCTGTTTCCTTCGCTGTCTCTCACGCTGTCTCCCTCGCTGTCTCCCTCGCTGTCTCTCTCGCTGTCTCTCTCGCTGTCTCTCTCGCTGTCTCCCTCGCTGTCTCTCGCTGTCTCCCTCGCTGTCTCCCTCGCATTCTCCCTCGCAGTCTCCCTCGCAGTCTCCCTCGCAGTCTCCCTCACAGTCTCCCTCGCAGTCTCCCTCGCAGTCTCCCTCGCTGTCTCTCTCGCTGTCTCTCTCGCAGTCTCTCTCGCTGTCTCCCTCGCAGTCTCCCTGGCAGTCTCTCTCGCAGTCTCTCTCGCAGTCTCTCTCGCAGTCTATCTCGCAGTCTCTCTCGTTATCTCTCTTGCAGTCTCTCTCGCTGTCTCCATCGCTGTCTAACTCGCTGTCTACCTCGCATTCTCTCTCGCAGTCTCTCGAGCTGTCTCCCTCGCTGTTTCCTTCGCTGTCTCCCTCGCTGTCTCCCTCGCTGTCTCCCTCGCTGTCTCTCTCGCTGTCTCTCTCGCTGTCTCTCTCGCTGTCTCCCTCGCTGTCTCTCTCGCAGTCTCCCTTGCAGTCTCTGTCGCAGTCTCTCGCAATCTCCCACGCAGTCTCCCTCGCAGTCTCCCTCGCAGTCTCCCTCGCAGTCTCCCTCGCTGTCTCTCTCGCAGTCTCTCTCGCTGTCTCCCTCGCAGTCTCTCTCGCTGTCTCACTCGCAGTCTCTCTCACTGTCTCCCTCGCACTCTCCCTCGCAGTCTCCCTCTCAGTCTCCCTCGCTGTCTCTCTCGCAGTCTCTCTCGCTGTCTCCCTCGCTGTCTCCCTCGCAGTCTCTCTCGCTGTCTCCCTCGGAGTCTCTCTCGCTTTCTCCCTCGCTTTCTCCCTCGCTTTCTCCCTCGCTGTCTCTCTCGCACACTCTCTCGCAGACTCTCTCGCTGTCTCTCTCGCAGTCTCTCTCGCTGTCTCCCTCGCCGTCTCTCTCTCCGTCTCTCTCGCAATCTCTCTCGCTGTCTCTCTCGCTGTCTCCCTCGCATTTTCTCTCGCAGTCTCTTTTGCATTCTCTCTCGCTATCTCCCTTGCAGTCTCTCTCGCTGTCTCCATCGCTGTCGAACTCGCTGTCAACCTCGCATTCTCTCTCGCAGTCTCACTCGTTGTCTCTCTCGCAGTCTCTCTCACAGACTCTGTCGCAGTCTCCCACGCTGTCTCGCTCGCAGTCTCGCTCGCTGTCTCTCTCGCAGTCTCTCTCACAGACTCTGTCGCAGTCTCCCTCGCTGTCTCGCTCGCTGACTCCCTCGCAGTGTCTCTCGCTGTCTCTCTCGCAGTCACTCTCGCTGTCTCCCTCGCAGTCTCTCTCGCAGTCTCTCTCGCTGTCTCCCTCGCAGTCTCTCTCGCTGTCTCCCTCACAGTCTCTCTCGCTTTCTCCCTCGCTGTCTCTCTCGCAGACTCTCTCGCTGTCTCTCTCGCTGTCTCTCTCGCAGTCTCTCGCGCCGCCTCTCTCGCCGTCTCTATCGCAGTCTCTCTCGCCTTCTCTCTTGCTGTCTCTCTCGCTGTCTCCCTCGCTGTCTAACCCGCTGTCTCTCTCGCCGCCTCTCTCGCCGTCTCTCTCGCAGTCTCTCTCGCTTTCTCCCTTGCAGTCTCTCTCGCTATCTCCATCGCTGTCTAACCCGCTGTCTACCTCCCATTCTCTCTCGCAGTCTCTCTCGCTGTCTCCCTCGCTGTCTCCTTCGCTGTCTCCCTCGCTGTCTCCCTCGCTGTCTCCCTCGCTGTCTCTCTCGCTGTCTCTCTCGCTGTCTCTCTCACTGTCTCCCTCGCTGTCTCTCTCGCTGTCTACCTCGCTGTCTCCCTCGCAGTCTCTCTCGCTGTCTCTCTCGCGGTCTCTCTCGCTGTCTCTCTCGCTGTCTCTCTCGCAGTCTCTCTCGCAGTCTCCCTCGCTGTCTCCCTCGCTGTCTCCCTCGCTGTCTCCCTCGCAGTCTCTCTCGCTGACTCCCTCACTGACTCCCTCGCAGTCTCTCTCGCAGTATCTCTCACTGTCTCCCTCGCATTCACTCTCGCTGTCTCCCTCGCTGCCTCCCTCGCTGTCTCCCTCGCTGTCTCTCGATGTCTCCCTCGCTGTCTCCCTCGCATTCTCCCTCGCAGTCTCCCTCGCAGTCTCCCTCGCAGTCTCCCTCGCAGTTTCCCTCGCTGTCTCTCTCGCTGTCACCCTCACTGTCTCCCTCGCTGTCTCCCTGTCAGTCTCTCTCGCAGTCTCTCTCGCTGTCTCCCTCGCTGTCTCGCTCGCTGTCTCCCTCGCAGTCCCTCTCGCTGTCTCTCTCGCAGTCTCTCTCGCTGTCTCCCTCGCAGTGACTCTCGCAGTCTCCCTCGCTGTCTCCCTCGCTGTCTCTCTCGCTGTCTCCCTAGCAGTCTCTCTCGCTGTCTCCCTCGCAGTCTCTCTCGCTTTCTCCCTCGCTGTCTCTCTCGCAGACTCTCTCGCTGTCTCTCTCGCAGTCTCTCTCGCCGCCTCTCTCACCGTCTCTCTCGCAGTCTCTCTCGCCTTCTCTCACGATGTCTCTCTCGCTGTCTCTCTCGCTGTCTCCCTCGCATTTTCTCTCGCAGTCTATCTCGCAGTATCTCTCGCCATCTCCCTTGCAGTCTCTCTCGCTGTCTCCATCGCATTCTAACTCGCTGTCTACCTCGCTGTCTCTCTCGCAGTCTCTCTAGCTGTCTCCCTCGCTGTTTCCTTCGCTGTCTCCCTCGCTGTCTCCCTCGCTGTCTCCCTCGCTGTCTCTCTCGCTGTCTCTCTCGCTGTCTCCCTCGCTGTCTCTCTCGCTTTCTCTCTCGCTGTCTCCCTCGCTGTCTCTCTCGCAGTCTCTCTCGCTGTCTCTCTCGCAGTCTCTCTCGCTGTCTCCCTCGATGTCTCGCTCGCTGTCTCCGTTGCAGTCTCTCTCGCTGCCTGTCTCGCAGTCTCCCTCGCAGTCTCCCTCGCAGTCTCTCTCGCAGTCTCTCTCGCAGTCTCCCTCGCTGTCTCCCTCGCAGTCTCCCTCGCTGTCTCCCTCGCAGTCTCTCTCACTGTCTCTCTCGCAGTCTCTCTCGCTGTCTCCCTCGATGTCTCGCTCGCTGTGTCCCTCGCAGTCTCTCTCGCTGTTTCTCTCGCAGTCTCTCTCGCTGTCTCCGTCGCAGTCTCCCTGGCAGTCTCCCTCACAGTCTCCCTCGCAGTCTCCCTCGCAGTCTCTCTCGCTGTCTCCCTCGCAGTCTCCCTCGCAGTCTCTCTCGCAGTCTCTCTCGCAGTCTCTCTCGCAGTCTATCTCGCAGTCTCTCTCGCTATCTCTCTTGCAGTCTCTCTCGCTGTCTCCATCGCTGTTTCCTTCGCTGTCTCCCTCGCTGTCTCCCTCGCTGTCTCCCTCGCTGTCTCTCTCGCTGTCTCCCTCGCTGTCTCTCTCGCTGTCTCTCGATGTCTCCCTCGCAGTCTCCCTCGCAGTCTCTCTCGCTGTCTCTCTCGCAGTCTCTCTCGCTGTCTCTCTCGCAGTCTCTCTCGCTGTCTCCCTCGCAGTCTCTCTCGCAGTCTCTCTCGCTGTCTCCCTCGCAGTCTCTCTCGCTGTCTCTCTCGCAGTCTCTCTCGCTGTCTCCCTCGCAGTCACTCTCGCTGTCTCTCTCGCAGTCTCTCTCGCTGTCTCCCTCGCAGTCTCCCTCGCAGTCTCCCTCGCTGTCTCTCTTGCAGTCTCTCTCGCTGTCTCCCACGCTGTCTCCCTCGCTGTCTCTCTCGCAGTCTCTCTCGCTGTCTCTCTCGCAGTCTCTCTCGCTGTCTCCCTCGCAGTCTCTCTCGCTGTCTCTCTCGCAGTCTCTCTCACTGTCTCCCTCGCAGTCTCCCTCGCAGTCTCCCTCTCAGTCTCCCTCGCTGTCTCTCTCGCAGTCTCTCTCGCTGTCTCCCTCGCTGTCTCCCTCGCAGTCTCTCTCGCTGTCTCCCTCGGAGTCTCTCTCGCTTTCTCCCTCGCTTTCTCCCTCGTTTTCTCCCTCGCTGTCTCTCTCGCACACTCTCTCGCAGACTCTCTCGCTGTCTCTCTCGCAGTCTCTCTCGCTGTCTCCCTCGCCGTCTCTCTCTCCGTCTCTCTCGCAATCTCTCTCGCTGTCTCTCTCGCTGTCTCCCTCGCATTTTCTCTCGCAGTCTCTTTTGCATTCTCTCTCGCTATCTCCCTTGCAGTCTCTCTCGCTATCTCCCTTGCAGTCTCTCTCGCTGTCTCCATCGCTGTCGAACTCGCTGTCAACCTCGCATTCTCTCTCGCAGTCTCTCTCGCTGTCTCTCTCGCAGTCTCTCTCACAGACTCTGTCGCAGTCTCCCTCGCTGTCTCGCTCGCAGTCTCGCTCGCTGTCTCTCTCGCAGTCTCTCTCACAGACTCTGTCGCAGTCTCCCTCGCTGTCTCGCTCGCTGTCTCCCTCGCAGTCTCTCTCGCTGTCTCTCTCGCAGTCACTCTCGCTGTCTCCCTCGCAGTCTCTCTCGCAGTCTCTTTCGCTGTCTCCCTCGCAGTCTCTCTCGCTGTCTCCCTCACAGTCTCTCTCGCTTTCTCCCTCGCTGTCTCTCTCGCAGACTCTCTCGCTGTCTCTCTCGCTGTCTCTCTCGCAGTCTCTCGCGCCGCCTCTCTCGCCGTCTCTATCGCAGTCTCTCTCGCCTTCTCTCTTGCTGTCTCTCTCGCTGTCTCCCTCGCTGTCTAACCCGCTGTCTCTCTCGCCGCCTCTCTCGCCGTCTCTCTCGCAGTCTCTCTCGCTTTCTCCCTTGCAGTCTCTCTCCCTATCTCCATCGCTGTCTAACCCGCTGTCTACCTCTCATTCTCTCTTGCAGTCTCTCTCGCTGTCTCCCTCGCTGTCTCCTTCGCTGTCTCCCTCGCGGTCTCCCTCGCTGTCTCCCTCGCTGTCTCTCTCGCTGTCTCTCTCGCTGTCTCTCTCACTGTCTCCCTCGCTGTCTCTCTCGCTGTCTACCTCGCTGTCTCCCTCGCTGTCTCTCTCGCAGTCTCCCTCGCATTCTCCCTCGCAGTCTCTCTCGCTGTCTCTCTCGCGGTCTCTCTCGCCGTCTCTCTCGCAGTCTCTCTCGCTTTCTCCCTTGCAGTCTCTCTCCCTATCTCCATCGCTGTCTAACCCGCTGTCTACCTCTCATTCTCTCTTGCAGTCTCTCTCGCTGTCTCCCTCGCTGTCTCCTTCGCTGTCTCCCTCGCTGTCTCCCTCGCTGTCTCCCTCGCTGTCTCTCTCGCTGTCTCTCTCGCTGTCTCTCTCACTGTCTCCCTCGCTGTCTCTCTCGCTGTCTACCTCGCTGTCTCCCTCGCTGTCTCTCTCGCAGTCTCCTTCGCATTCTCCCTCGCAGTCTCTCTCGCTGTCTCTCTCGCGGTCTCTCTCGCTGTCTCTCTCGCTGTCTCTCTCGCAGTCTCTCTCGCAGTCTCCCAAGCTGTCTCCCTCGCTGTCTCCCTCGCTGTCTCCCACGCAGTCTCTCTCGCTGACTCCCTCACTGACTCCCTCGCAGTCTCTCTCGCAGTATCTCTCACTGTCTCCCTCGCATTCACTCTCGCTGTCTCCCTCGCTGTCTCCCTCGCTGTCTCCCTCGCTGTCTCCCTCGCTGTCTCTCGATGTCTCCCTCGCTGTCTCCCTCGCATTCTCCCTCGCAGTCTCCCTCGCAGTCTCCCTCGCAGTCTCCCTCGCAGTTTCCCTCGCTGTCTCTCTCGCTGTCACCCTCACTGTCTCCCTCGCTGTCTCTCTGTCAGTCTCTCTCGCAGTCTCTCTCGCTGTCTCCCTCGCTGTCTCCCTCGCAGTCTCTCTCGCTGTCTCTCTCGCAGTCTCTCTCGCTGTCTCCCTCGCAGTGACTCTCGCAGTCTCCCTCGCTGTCTCCCTCGCTGTCTCTCTCGCTGTCTCCCTAGCAGTCTCTCTCGCTGTCTCCCTCGCAGTCTCTCTCGCTTTCTCCCTCGCTGTCTCTCTCGCAGACTCTCTCGCTGTCTCTCTCGCAGTCTCTCTCGCCGCCTCTCTCACCGTCTCTCTCGCAGTCTCTCTCGCCTTCTCTCACGATGTCTCTCTCGCTGTCTCTCTCGCTGTCTCCCTCGCATTTTCTCTCGCAGTCTATCTCGCAGTATCTCTCGCCATCTCCCTTGCAGTCTCTCTCGCTGTCTCCATCGCTTTCTAACTCGCTGTCTACCTCGCTGTCTCTCTCGCAGTCTCTCTAGCTGTCTCCCTCGCTGTTTCCTTCGCTGTCTCCCTCGCTGTCTCTCTCGCTGTCTCTCTCGCTGTCTCCCTCGCTGTCTCTCTCGCTTTCTCTCTCGCTGTCCCCCTCGCTGTCTCTCTCGCAGTCTCTCTCGCTGTCTCTCTCGCAGTCTCTCTCGCTGTCTCCCTCGTTGTCTCGCTCGCTGTCTCCGTTGCAGTCTCTCTCGCTGCCTGTCTCGCAGTCTCCCTCGCAGTCTCCCTCGCAGTCTCTCTCGCAGTCTCTCTCGCAGTCTCTCTCGCTGTCTCCCTCGCTATCTCCCTCGCTGTCTCTCTCGCAGTCTCTCGCAGTCTCCCTCGCTGTCTCCCTCGCAGTCTCCCTCGCTGTCTCCCTCGCAGTCTCTCTCACTGTCTCTCTCGCAGTCTCTCTCGCTGTCTCTCTCGCAGTCTCTCTCGCTGTCTCCCTCGCAGTCTCCCTGGCAGTCTCCCTCACAGTCTCCCTCGCAGTCTCCCTCGCAGTCTCCCTCGCTGTCTCTCTCGCTGTCTCTCTCGCAGTCTCTCTCGCTGTCTCCCTCGCAGTCTCCCTCGCAGTCTCTCTCGCAGTCTCTCTCGCAGTCTCTCTCGCAGTCTATCTCGCAGTCTCTCTCGCTATCTCTCTTGCAGTCTCTCTCGCTGTCTCCATCGCTGTCTAACTCGCTGTCTACCTCGCATTCTCTCTCGCAGTCTCTCTAGCTGTCTCCCTCGCTGTTTCCTTCGCTGTCTCCCTCGCTGTCTCCCTCGCTGTCTCCCTCGCTGTCTCTCTCGCTGTCTCTCTCGCTGTCTCCCTCGCTGTCTCTCTCGCTGTCTCTCTCGATGTCTCCCTCGCAGTCTCCCTCGCAGTCTCTCTCGCTGTCTCTCTCGCAGTCTCTCTCGCTGTCTCTCTCGCAGTCTCTCTCGCTGTCTCCCTCGCAGTCTCTCTCGCTGTCTCTCTCGCAGTCTCTCTCGCTGTCTCCCTCGCAGTCTCCCTCGCAGTCTCCCTCGCTGTCTCTCTTGCAGTCTCTCTCGCTGTCTCCCACGCTGTCTCCCTCGCTGTCTCTCTCGCAGTCTCCCTTGCAGTCTCTCTCGCTGTCTCTCTCGCAGTCTCTCTCGCTGTCTCTCTCGCAGTCTAAAGGGGGAGGGTGAACAGCCAGTTGTCATTGTGCACATAGGCAATAATGATATAGTTAAAAAACGGGATGAGGTCCTACAAGCAGAGTTTAGGGAGTTAGGAGCCAAGTTAAAGTGTAGGACCTCAGAGGTAGTAATCTCAGGATTACCACCAGTGCCACGTGATAGTCAGAGTAAAAATGAAAGAATAGTCAGGATGAATGTGTGGCTTGAGAGATGGTGCAGGAAGGAGGGGTTCAGATTTTTGGGACATTGGGACCGATTCTGGGGGAGGTGGGACTATTACAAATTGGACGGTCTACACCTGGGCCGGACTGGAACCAATGTCCTTGGAGGTGCTTTTGCTAACGCTGTTGGGGAGGGTTTAAACTAATGTGGCAGGGGGATGGGAACCAATTGAGGTCAGTTGACAGTGAGGAGGTAGTAACAAAAGCCTGTAAGAAACTAGATAATGAAGTCAGTGTGACTAAGGCGAAGAGCAGGCAGGGAGCAGATGATGAATATAAAGGGACTGGTGGTCTGAGGTGCATTTGCTTTAATGCAAGAAGTGTAGTTGGTAAGGCAGATGAACTTAGGGCTTGGATTAGTACCTGGGAGTATGATGTTATTGCTATTACTGAGACTTAGTTGAGGGAAGGGCATGATTGGCAACTAAATATCCCCGGATATCGATGCTTCAGGCGGGATAGAGAGGGAGGTAAAAGGGGTGGAGGAGTTGCATTACTGGTCAAAGAGGATATCACAGCTGTGCTGAAGGAGGGCACTATGGAGGACTCGAGCAGTGAGGCAATATGGACAGAACTCAGAATAGGAAGGGTGCGGTAACAATGTTGGGGCTGTACTACAGGCCTCCCAACAGCGAGCGTGAGATAGAGGTACAAATATGTAAACAGATTATGGAAAGATGTAGGAGCAACAGGGTGGTGGTGATAGGAGATTTTAATTTTCCCAACATTGAATGGGATTCGCTTAATGTTAGTGGTCCAGATGGAGCAGAATTTGTAAGGAGCATCCAGGAGGGTTTTCTGGAGCAGTATGTAAATAGTCCAACTCGGGAAGGGGCCATACTGGACCTGGTGTTGGGGAATGAGCCCGGCCAGGTTGTTGAAGTTTCAGTAGGGGACTACTTTGGGAATAGTGATCACAATTCCGTAAGCTTTAAAATACTCATGGACAAAGACGAGAGTGGTCCTGAAGGAAGAGTGCTAAATTGGGGGAAGGCCAGCTATACCAAAATTCGGCAGGAGCTGGGAAATGTAGATTGGGAGCAGCTGTTTGAAGGTAAATCCACATGTGATATGTGGGAGGCTTTTAAAGAGAGGTTGATTAGCGTGCAGGAGAGACATGTTCCTGTGAAAATGAGGGATAGAAATGGCAAGATTAGGGAACCATGGATGACAGGTGAAATTGTGAGACTAGCTAAGAGGAAAAAGGAAGCATACATAAGGTCTAGGCGGCTGATGAAAGACGAAGCTTTGAAAGAATATCGGGAATGTAGGACCAATCTGAAACGAGGAATTAAGAGGGCTAAAAGGGGTCATGAAATATCTTTAGCAAACAGGGTTAAGGAAAATCCCAAAGCCTTTTATTCATATATAAGGAGAAAGAGGGTAACTGGAGAAAGGATTGGCCCACTAAAGGACAAAGGAGGAATGTTATGCTTGGACTCAGAGAAAATGGGTGAGATTCTAAACGAGTACTTTGCATCGGTATTCACCGAGGAGAGGCACATGACGGATGTTGAGGTTAGGAACAGATGTTTGATTACTCTAGGTCAAGTCGGCATAAGGAGGGAGGAAGTGTTGGGTATTCTAAAGGGCATTAAGGTGGACAAGTCCCCAGGTCCGGATGGGATCTATCCCAGGTTACTGAGGGAAGCGAGAGAGGAAATAGCTTGGGCCTTAACAGATATCTTTGCAGCATCCTTAAACACGGGTGAGGTCCCGGAGGACTGGAGAATTGCTAATGTTGTCCCCTTGTTTAAGAAGGGTAGCAGGGATAATCCAGGTAATTATAGACCGGTGAGCCTGACGTCAGTGGTAGGGAAGCTGCTGGAGAAGATACTGAGGGATAGGATCTATTCCCATTTGGAAGAAAATGGGCTCATCAGTGATAGGCAACATGGTTTTGTGCAGGGAAGGTCATGTCTAACCAACTTAATAGAATTCTTTGAGGAAGTGACAAAGTTGATTGATGAGGGAAGGGCTGTCGATGTCATATACATGGACTTCAGTAAGGCGTTTGATAAGGTTCCCCATGGCAGGCTGATGGAGAAAGTGAAGGCGCTTGGGGTCCAAGGTGTACTAGCTAGATGGATAAAGAACTGGCTGGGCAACAGGAGACAGAGAGTAGCAGTAGAAGGGAGTTTCTCAAAATGGAGACGTGTGACCAGTGGTGTTCCACAGGGATCCGTGCTGGGACCACTGTTGTTTGTGATATACATTAATGATTTGGAGGAAAGTATAGGTGGACTGATTAGCAAATTTGCAGACGACACTAAGATTGGTGGAGTAGCAGATAGTGAAGGGGACTGTCAGAGAATACAGCAGAATACAGATAGATTGAAGAGTTGGGCAGAGAAATGGCAGATGGAGTTCAATCAGGGCAAATGCGAGGTGATGCATTTTGGAAGATCCAATTCAAGAGTGAACTATACAGTAAATGGAAAAGTCCTGGGGAAAATTGATGTCCAGAGAGATTTGGGTGTTCAGGTCCACTGTTCCCTGAAGGTGGCAACGCAGGTAAATAGAGTGGTCAAGAAGGCATACGGCATGCTTTCCTTCATCGGACGGGGCATTGAGTACAAGAGTTGGCAGGTCATGTTACAGTTGTATAGGACTTTGGTTCGGCCACATTTGGAATACTGCGTACAGTTCTGGTCGCCACATTATCAAAAGGATGTGGATGCTTTGGAAAGGGTGCAGAGGAGGTTCACCAGGATGTTGCCTGGTATGGAGGGCGCTAGCTATGAAGAGAGGTTGAGTAGATTAGGATTATTTTCATTAGAAAGACGAAGGTTGAGGGGGGACCTGATTGAGGTGTACAAAATCATGAGAGGTATAGACAGGGTGGATAGCAAGAAGCTTTTTCCCAGAGTGGGGGTTTCAATTACTAGAGGACACGAGTTCGAAGTGAAAGGGGAAAAGTTTAGGGGGGATATGCGTGGAAAGTTCTTTACGCAGAGGGTGGTGGGCACCTGGAACGCATTGCCAGCGGAGGTGGTAGATGCGGGCACGATGGAGTCTTTTAAGATGTATCTAGACAGATACATGAATGGGCAGGAAGAAAAGAGATACAGAAGCTTAGAAAATAGGCGACATGTTTAGAGAGAGGATCTGGATCGGCGCAGGCTTGGAGGGCCGAAGGGCCTGTTCCTGTGCTGTAATTATCTTTTATCTTTGTCTCCCTCGCAGTCTCTCTCGCTGTCTCCCTCGCAGTCTCTCTCGCTTTCTCCCTCGCTTTCTCCCTCGCTTTCTCCCTCGCTTTCTCCCTCGCTGTCTCTCTCGCACACTCTCTCGCAGACTCTCTCGCTGTCTCTCTCGCAGTCTCTCTCGCTGCCTCCCTCGCCGTCTATCTCGCCGTCTCTCTCGCAGTCTCTCTCGCTGTCTCTCTCGCTGTCTCCCTCGCATTTTCTCTCGCAGTCTCTTTTGCATTCTCTCTCGCTATCTCCCTTGCAGTCTCTCTCGCTATCTCCCTTGCAGTCGCTCTCGCTGTCTCCATCGCTGTCGAACTCGCTGTCAACCTCGCATTCTCTCTCGCAGTCTCTCTCGCTGTCTCTCTCGCAGTCTCTCTCACAGACTCTGTCGCAGTCTCCCTCGCTGTCTCGCTCGCCGTCTCCCTCGCAGTCTCTCTCGCTGTCTCTCTCGCAGTCTCTCTCGCTGTCTCCCTCGCTGTCTCCCTCGCTGTCTCCCTCGCTGTCTCTCTCGCTGTCTCTCTCGCTGTCTCCCTCGCTGTCTCTCTCGCTTTCTCTCTCGCTGTCTCCCTCGCTGTCTCTCTCGCAGTCTCCCTTGCAGTCACTCTCGCTGTCTCTCTCGCAGTCTCTCTCGCTGTCTCTCTCGCAGTCTCTCTCGCTGTCTCTCTCGCAGTCTCTCTCGCTGTCTCCCTCGATGTCTCGCTCTCTGTCTCCGTTGCAGTCTCTCTCGCTGTCTGTCTCGCAGTCTCCCTCGCAGTCTCCCTCGCAGTCTCTCTCGCAGTCTCTCTCGCAGTCTCTCTCACTGTCACCCTCGCTATCTCCCTCGCTGTCTCTCTCGCAGTCTCTCGCAGTCTCCCTCGCTGTCTCCATCGCAGTCTCCCTCGCAGTCTCCCTCGCAGTCTCTCTCACTGTCTCTCTCGCAGTCTCTCTCGCTGTCTCCCTCGATGTCTCGCTCGCTGTCTCCCTCGCAGTCTCTCTCGCTGTCTCTCTCGCAGTCTCTCTCGCTGTCTCCCTCGCAGTCTCCCTCGCAGTCTCCCTCACAGTCTCCCTCGCAGTCTCCCTCGCAGTCTCCCTCGCTGTCTCTCTCGCTGTCTCTCTCGCAGTCTCTCTCGCTGTCTCCCTCGCAGTCTCCCTCGCAGTCTCTCTCGCAGTCTCTCTCGCAGTCTCTCTCGCAGTGTATCTCGCAGTCTCTCTCGCTATCTCTCTTGCAGTCTCTCTCGCTGTCTCCATCACTGTCTAACTCGCTGTCTACCTCGCATTCTCTCTCGCAGTCTCTCTAGCTGTCTCCCTCGCTGTTTCCTTCGCTGTCTCCCTCGCTGTCTCCCTCGCTGTCTCCCTCGCTGTCTCTCTCGCTGTCTCTCTCGATGTCTCCCTCGCAGTCTCCCTCGCAGTCTCTCTCGCTGTCTGTCTCGCTGTCTCTCTCGCAGTCTCTCTCGCTGTATCCCTCGCAGTCTCTCTCGCTGTCTCTCTCGCAGTCTCTCTCGCTGTCTCCCTCACAGTCTCCCTCGCAGTCTCCCTCGCAGTCTCCCTCGCTGTCTCTCTCGCAGTCTCTCTCGCTGCCTCCCTCGCTGTCTCCCTCGCAGTCTCTCTCGCTGTCTCCCTCGCAGTCTCTCTCGCTTTCTCCCTCGCTTTCTCCCTCGCTTTCTCCCTCGCTTTCTCCCTCGCTGTCTCTCTCGCACACTCTCTCGCAGACTCTCTCGCTGTCTCTCTCGCAGTCTCTCTCGCTGCCTCCCTCGCCGTCTATCTCGCCGTCTCTCTCGCAGTCTCTCTCGCTGTCTCTCACGCTGTCACCCTCGCATTTTCTCTCGCAGTCTCCCTTGCAGTCTCTCTCGCTATCTCCCTTGCAGTCTCTCTCGCTGTCTCCATCGCTGTCGAACTCGCTGTCAACCTCGCATTCTCTCTCGCAGTCTCTCTCGCTGTCTCCCTCGCTCTCTCCCTCGCTGTCTCTCTCGCAGTCTCGCTCGCTGTCTCTCTCGCAGTCTCTCTCACAGACTCTGTCGCAGTCTCCCTCGCTGTCTCGCTCTCCGTCTCCCTCGCAGTCATTCTCGCTGCCTCTCTCGCAATCTCTCTCGCTGTCTCCCTCGCAGTCTCTCTCGCTGTCTCCCTCACAGTCTCTCTCGCTTTCTCCCTCGCTGTCTCTCTCGCAGACTCTCTCGCTGTCTCTCTCGCTGTCTCTCTCGCAGTCTCTCTCGCCGCCTCTCTCGCCGTCTCTATCGCAGTCTCTCTCCCCTTCTCTCTTGCTGTCTCTCTCGCTGTCTCCCTCGCATTTTCTCTCGCATTCTCTCTCGCTTTCTCCCTTGCAGTCTCTCTCGCTATCTCCATCGCTGTGTAACCCGCTGTCTACCTCGCATTCTCTCTCGCAGTCTCTCTCGCTGTCTCCCTCGCTGTCTCCTTCGCTGTCTCCCTCGCTGTCTCCCTCGCTGTCTCCCTCGCTGTCTCTCTCGCTGTCTCTCTCACTGTCTCCCTTGCAGTCTCTCTCGCAGTCTCTCTCGCTGTAGCCCTCGCAGTCTCTCTCGCAGTCTCTCTCGCAGTCTCTCGCAGTCCCCTCGCAGTCTCCCTCGCAGTCTCCCTCGCATTCTCCCTCGCAGTCTCTCTCGCTGTCTCTCTCGCAGTCTCTCTCGCAGTCTCTCTCGCAGTCTCTCTCGCAGTATCTCACAGTCTCCCTCGCAGTCTCCGTCGCAGACTCCCTCGCAGTCTCCCTCGCATTCTCTCTCGCAGTCTCTCTCGCTGTCTCTCTCGCAGTCTCTCTCGCTGTCTCCCTCGATGTCTCGCTCGCTGTCTCCCTTGCAGTCTCTTTTGCAGTCTCCCTCGATGTCTCGCTCGCTGTCTCCCTCGCAGTCTCTCTCGCTGTCTCTCTCGCAGTCTCTCTCACTGTCTCCCTCGCAGTCTCCCTCGCAGTCTCCCTCGCAGTCTCCCTCGCAGTCTCTCTCGCTGTCTCCCTCGCTGTCTCCCTCGCAGTCTCTCTCGCTGTCTCCCTCGCAGTCTCTCTCGCTTTCTCCCTCGCTTTCTCCCTCGCTTTCTCCCTCGCTTTCTCCCTCGCTGTCTCTCTCGCAGACTCTCTCGCAGACTCTCTCGCTGTCCCTCTCGCAGTCTCTCTCGCTGCCTCCCTCGCCGTCTCTCTCGCCATCTCTCTCGCAGTCTCTCTCGCTGTCTCTCTCGCTGTCTCCCTCGCATTTTCTCTCGCAGTCTCTCTTGCATTCTCTCTCGCTATCTCCCTTGCAGTCTCTCTCGCTATCTCCCTTGCAGTCTCTCTCGCTGTCTCCATCGCTGTCGAACTCGCTCTCTACCTCGCATTCTCTCTCGCAATCTCTCTCGCTGTCTCCCTCGCTTTCTCCCTCGCTGTCTCTCTCGCAGTCTCGCTCGCTGTCTCTCTCGCAGTCTCTCTCACAGACTCTGTCGCAGTCTCCCTCGCTGTCTCCCTCGCAGTCTCTCTCGATGTCTCTCTCGCAGTCTCTCTCGCTGTCTCCATCGCAGTCTCCCTCGCAGTCTCTCTCGCTGTCTCCCTCGCATTCTCTCTCGCTGTCTCCCTCACAGTCTCTCTTGCTTTCTCCCTCGCAGTCTCTCTCGCATTCTCTCTCGCTATCTCCCTTGCAGTCACTCTCGCTATCTCCCTTGCAGTCTCTCTCGCTGTCTCCATCGCTGTCGAACTCGCTGTCTACCTCGCATTCTCTCTCGCAGTCTCTCTCGCTGTCTCCCTCGCTGTCTCCCTCGCTCTCTCTCCCGCAGTTTCGCTCGCTGTCTCTCTCGCAGTCTCTCTCACAGACTCTGTCGCAGTCTCCCTCGCTGTCTTGCTCGCTTTCTCCCTCGCAGTCTCTCTCGCTGTCTCTCTCGCAGTCTCTCTCGCTGTCTCCCTCGCAGTCTCTCTCGCTGTCTCCCTCGCTGTCTCCCTCGCAGTCTCTCTCACTGTCACCCTCGCTATCTCCCTCGCTGTCTCTCTCGCAGTCTCTCGCAGTCTCCCTCGCTGTCTCCATCGCAGTCTCCCTCGCAGTCTCCCTCGCAGTCTCTCTCACTGTCTCTCTCGCAGTCTCTCTCGCTGTCTCCCTCGATGTCTCGCTCGCTGTCTCCCTCGCAGTCTCTCTCGCTGTCTCTCTCGCAGTCTCTCTCGCTGTCTCCCTCGCAGTCTCCCTCGCAGTCTCCCTCACAGTCTCCCTCGCAGTCTCCCTCGCAGTCTCCCTCGCTGTCTCTCTCGCTGTCTCTCTCGCAGTCTCTCTCGCTGTCTCCCTCGCAGTCTCCCTCGCAGTCTCTCTCGCAGTCTCTCTCGCAGTCTCTCTCGCAGTGTATCTCGCAGTCTCTCTCGCTATCTCTCTTGCAGTCTCTCTCGCTGTCTCCATCACTGTCTAACTCGCTGTCTACCTCGCATTCTCTCTCGCAGTCTCTCTAGCTGTCTCCCTCGCTGTTTCCTTCGCTGTCTCCCTCGCTGTCTCCCTCGCTGTCTCCCTCGCTGTCTCTCTCGCTGTCTCTCTCGATGTCTCCCTCGCAGTCTCCCTCGCAGTCTCTCTCGCTGTCTGTCTCGCTGTCTCTCTCGCAGTCTCTCTCGCTGTATCCCTCGCAGTCTCTCTCGCTGTCTCTCTCGCAGTCTCTCTCGCTGTCTCCCTCACAGTCTCCCTCGCAGTCTCCCTCGCAGTCTCCCTCGCTGTCTCTCTCGCAGTCTCTCTCGCTGCCTCCCTCGCTGTCTCCCTCGCAGTCTCTCTCGCTGTCTCCCTCGCAGTCTCTCTCGCTTTCTCCCTCGCTTTCTCCCTCGCTTTCTCCCTCGCTTTCTCCCTCGCTGTCTCTCTCGCACACTCTCTCGCAGACTCTCTCGCTGTCTCTCTCGCAGTCTCTCTCGCTGCCTCCCTCGCCGTCTATCTCGCCGTCTCTCTCGCAGTCTCTCTCGCTGTCTCTCACGCTGTCACCCTCGCATTTTCTCTCGCAGTCTCCCTTGCAGTCTCTCTCGCTATCTCCCTTGCAGTCTCTCTCGCTGTCTCCATCGCTGTCGAACTCGCTGTCAACCTCGCATTCTCTCTCGCAGTCTCTCTCGCTGTCTCCCTCGCTCTCTCCCTCGCTGTCTCTCTCGCAGTCTCGCTCGCTGTCTCTCTCGCAGTCTCTCTCACAGACTCTGTCGCAGTCTCCCTCGCTGTCTCGCTCTCCGTCTCCCTCGCAGTCATTCTCGCTGCCTCTCTCGCAATCTCTCTCGCTGTCTCCCTCGCAGTCTCTCTCGCTGTCTCCCTCACAGTCTCTCTCGCTTTCTCCCTCGCTGTCTCTCTCGCAGACTCTCTCGCTGTCTCTCTCGCTGTCTCTCTCGCAGTCTCTCTCGCCGCCTCTCTCGCCGTCTCTATCGCAGTCTCTCTCCCCTTCTCTCTTGCTGTCTCTCTCGCTGTCTCCCTCGCATTTTCTCTCGCATTCTCTCTCGCTTTCTCCCTTGCAGTCTCTCTCGCTATCTCCATCGCTGTGTAACCCGCTGTCTACCTCGCATTCTCTCTCGCAGTCTCTCTCGCTGTCTCCCTCGCTGTCTCCTTCGCTGTCTCCCTCGCTGTCTCCCTCGCTGTCTCCCTCGCTGTCTCTCTCGCTGTCTCTCTCACTGTCTCCCTTGCAGTCTCTCTCGCAGTCTCTCTCGCTGTAGCCCTCGCAGTCTCTCTCGCAGTCTCTCTCGCAGTCTCTCGCAGTCCCCTCGCAGTCTCCCTCGCAGTCTCCCTCGCATTCTCCCTCGCAGTCTCTCTCGCTGTCTCTCTCGCAGTCTCTCTCGCAGTCTCTCTCGCAGTCTCTCTCGCAGTATCTCACAGACTCCCTCGCAGTCTCCGTCGCAGACTCCCTCGCAGTCTCCCTCGCATTCTCTCTCGCAGTCTCTCTCGCTGTCTCTCTCGCAGTCTCTCTCGCTGTCTCCCTCGATGTCTCGCTCGCTGTCTCCCTTGCAGTCTCTTTTGCAGTCTCACTCGCTGTCTCCCTCGCAGTCTCCCTCGCAGTCTCTCTCGCAGTCTCTCTCGCATTCTCGCTCGCTGTCTCCCTCGCTAACTCCCTCGCTGTCTCTCTCGCAGTTACTCGCAGTCTCACTCGCAGTCTCCCTCGCAGTCTCTCTCGCTGTCTCTCTCGCAGTCTCTCTCGCTGTCTCCCTCGATGTCTCGCTCGCTGTCTCCCTCGCAGTCTCTCTCGCTGTCTCTCTCGCAGTCTCTCTCACTGTCTCCCTCGCAGTCTCCCTCGCAGTCTCCCTCGCAGTCTCCCTCGCAGTCTCTCTCGCTGTCTCCCTCGCTGTCTCCCTCGCAGTCTCTCTCGCTGTCTCCCTCGCAGTCTCTCTCGCTTTCTCCCTCGCTTTCTCCCTCGCTTTCTCCCTCGCTTTCTCCCTCGCTGTCTCTCTCGCAGACTCTCTCGCAGACTCTCTCGCTGTCCCTCTCGCAGTCTCTCTCGCTGCCTCCCTCGCCGTCTCTCTCGCCATCTCTCTCGCAGTCTCTCTCGCTGTCTCTCTCGCTGTCTCCCTCGCATTTTCTCTCGCAGTCTCTCTTGCATTCTCTCTCGCTATCTCCCTTGCAGTCTCTCTCGCTATCTCCCTTGCAGTCTCTCTCGCTGTCTCCATCGCTGTCGAACTCGCTCTCTACCTCGCATTCTCTCTCGCAATCTCTCTCGCTGTCTCCCTCGCTTTCTCCCTCGCTGTCTCTCTCGCAGTCTCGCTCGCTGTCTCTCTCGCAGTCTCTCTCACAGACTCTGTCGCAGTCTCCCTCGCTGTCTCCCTCGCAGTCTCTCTCGATGTCTCTCTCGCAGTCTCTCTCGCTGTCTCCATCGCAGTCTCCCTCGCAGTCTCTCTCGCTGTCTCCCTCGCATTCTCTCTCGCTGTCTCCCTCACAGTCTCTCTTGCTTTCTCCCTCGCAGTCTCTCTCGCATTCTCTCTCGCTATCTCCCTTGCAGTCACTCTCGCTATCTCCCTTGCAGTCTCTCTCGCTGTCTCCATCGCTGTCGAACTCGCTGTCTACCTCGCATTCTCTCTCGCAGTCTCTCTCGCTGTCTCCCTCGCTGTCTCCCTCGCTCTCTCTCCCGCAGTTTCGCTCGCTGTCTCTCTCGCAGTCTCTCTCACAGACTCTGTCGCAGTCTCCCTCGCTGTCTTGCTCGCTTTCTCCCTCGCAGTCTCTCTCGCTGTCTCTCTCGCAGTCTCTCTCGCTGTCTCCCTCGCAGTCTCTCTCGCTGTCTCCCTCGCTGTCTCCCTCGCAGTCTCTCTCGCTGTCTCCCTCGCAGTCTCTCTCGCTGTCTCCCTCACAGAGTCTCTCGCTTTTCCCTCGCTGTCTCTCTCGCAGACTCTCTCACTGTCTCTCTCGCTGTCTCTCTCGCAGTCTCTCTCGCAGTCTCTCTCGCATTCTCGCTCGCTGTCTCCCTCGCTAACTCCCTCGCTGTCTCTCTCGCAGTTACTCGCAGTCTCCCTCGCAGTCTCCCTCGCAGTCTCTCTCGCTGTCTCTCTCGCAGTCTCTCTCGCTGTCTCCCTCGATGTCTCGCAGCTGTCTCCCTCGCAGTCTCTCTCGCTGTCTCTCTCGCAGTCTCTCACTGTCTCCCTCGCAGTCTCCCTCGCAGTCTCCCTCGCAGTCTCCCTCGCAGTCTCTCTCGCTGTCTCCCTCGCTGTCTCCCTCGCAGTCTCTCTCGCTGTCTCCCTCGCAGTCTCTCTCGCTTTCTCCCTCGCTTTCTCCCTCGCTTTCTCCCTCGCTTTCTCCCTCGCTGTCTCTCTCGCAGACTCTCTCGCAGACTCTCTCGCTGTCCCTCTCGCAGTCTCTCTCGCTGCCTCCCTCGCCGTCTCTCTCGCCATCTCTCTCGCAGTCTCTCTCGCTGTCTCTCTCGCTGTCTCCCTCGCATTTTCTCTCGCAGTCTCCCTCGCAGTCTCTCTCGCTGTCTCTCTCGCAGTCTCTCTCGCTGTCTCCCTCGCAGTCTCTCTCGCTGTCTCCCTCGCTGTCTCCCTCGCAGTCTCTCTCGCTGTCTCCCTCGCAGTCTCTCTCGCTGTCTCCCTCACAGAGTCTCTCGCTTTTCCCTCGCTGTCTCTCTCGCAGACTCTCTCGCTGTCTCTCTCGCTGTCTCTCTCGCAGTCTCTCTCGCAGTCTCTCTCGCATTCTCGCTCGCTGTCTCCCTCGCTAACTCCCTCGCTGTCTCTCTCGCAGTTACTCGCAGTCTCCCTCGCAGTCTCCCTCGCAGTCTCTCTCGCTGTCTCTCTCGCAGTCTCTCTCGCTGTCTCCCTCGATGTCTCGCTCGCTGTCTCCCTCGCAGTCTCTCTCGCTGTCTCTCTCGCAGTCTCTCTCACTGTCTCCCTCGCAGTCTCCCTCGCAGTCTCCCTCGCAGTCTCCCTCGCAGTCTCTCTCGCTGTCTCCCTCGCTGTCTCCCTCGCAGTCTCTCTCGCTGTCTCCCTCGCAGTCTCTCTCGCTTTCTCCCTCGCTTTCTCCCTCGCTTTCTCCCTCGCTTTCTCCCTCGCTGTCTCTCTCGCAGACTCTCTCGCAGACTCTCTCGCTGTCCCTCTCGCAGTCTCTCTCGCTGCCTCCCTCGCCGTCTCTCTCGCCATCTCTCTCGCAGTCTCTCTCGCTGTCTCTCTCGCTGTCTCCCTCGCATTTTCTCTCGCAGTCTCTCTTGCATTCTCTCTCGCTATCTCCCTTGCAGTCTCTCTCGCTATCTCCCTTGCAGTCTCTCTCGCTGTCTCCATCGCTGTCGAACTCGCTCTCTACCTCGCATTCTCTCTCGCAATCTCTCTCGCTGTCTCCCTCGCTTTCTCCCTCGCTGTCTCTCTCGCAGTCTCGCTTGCTGTCTCTCTCGCAGTCTCTCTCACAGACTCTGTCGCAGTCTCCCTCGCTGTCTCCCTCGCAGTCTCTCTCGATGTCTCTCTCGCAGTCTCTCTCGCTGTCTCCATCGCTGTCTCCCTCGCAGTCTCTCTCGCTGTCTCCCTCGCATTCTCTCTCGCTGTCTCCCTCACAGTCTCTCTTGCTTTCTCCCTCGCAGTCTCTCTCGCATTCTCTCTCGCTATCTCCCTTGCAGTCACTCTCGCTATCTCCCTTGCAGTCTCTCTCGCTGTCTCCATCGCTGTCGAACTCGCTGTCTACCTCGCATTCTCTCTCGCAGTCTCTCTCGCTGTCTCCCTCGCTGTCTCCCTCGCTCTCTCTCCCGCAGTTTCGCTCGCTGTCTCTCTCGCAGTCTCTCTCACAGACTCTGTCGCAGTCTCCCTCGCTGTCTTGCTCGCTTTCTCCCTCGCAGTCTCTCTCGCAGTCTCTCTCGCAGTCTCTCTCGCTGTCTCCCTCGCAGTCTCTCTCGCTGTCTCCCTCGCTGTCTCCCTCGCAGTCTCTCTCGCTGTCTCCCTCGCAGTCTCTCTCGCTGTCTCCCTCACAGAGTCTCTCGCTTTTCCCTCGCTGTCTCTCTCGCAGACTCTCTCGCTGTCTCTCTCGCTGTCTCTCTCGCAGTCTCTCTCGCTGTCTCTCTCGCAGTCTCCCTCGCATTTTCTCTCGCTGTCTCTCTGGCAGTCTCTCTCGCTGTGTCTCTCGCAGTCTCTCTCGCTGTCTCCCTTGCAGTCACTCTCGCTATCTCCATCGCTGTCTAACTCGCTGTCTACCTCGCATTCTCTCTCGCAGTCTCTCTCGCTGTCTCCCTCACAGTCTCCCTCGCAGTCTCCCTCGCAGTCTCACTCGCATTCTCTCTCGCTGTCTCTCTGGCAGTCTCTCTCGCTGTCTCTCTCGCAGTCTCTCTCGCTGTCTCCCTCGCAGTCTCTCTCGCTGTCTCTCTCGCAGTCTCTCTCGCTGTCTCTCTCGCAGTCTCTCTCGCATTCTCTCTCGCTGTCTCCTTCGATGTCTCTCTCGCAGTCTGTCTCGCAGTCTCCCTCGCAGTCTCCCTCGCAGTCTCTCTCGCAGTCTCTCTCGCAGTCTCTCTCGCAGTCTCTCTCGCTGTCTCCCTCGCTATCTCCCTCGCTGTCTCTCTCGCAGTCTCTCGCAGTCTCCCTCGCTGTCTCCCTCGCAGTCTCCCTCGCAGTCTCTCTCACTGTCTCTCTCGCAGTCTCTCTCGCTGTCTCCCTCGATGTCTCCCTCGCAGTCTCTCTCGCTGTCTCCCTCGCTGTCTCTCTCGCAGTCTCTCTCGCTGTCTCCCTCGCTATCTCCCTCGCTGTCTCTCTCGCAGTCTCTCGCAGTCTCCCTCGCTGTCTCCCTCGCAGTCTCTCTCTCTGTCTGTCTCGCAGTCTCTCTCGCTGTCTCCCTCGCAGTCTCCCTCGCAGTTTCCCTCACAGTCTCCCTCGCAGTCTCCCTCGCAGTCTCCCTCGCTGTCTCTGTCGCTGTCTCTCTCGCAGTCTCTCTCGCTGTCTCCCTCGCAGTCTCCCTCGCAGTCTCTCTCGCAGTCTCTCTCGCAGTCTGTCTCGCTCGCAGTCTATCTCGCAGTCTCTCGCAGTCTCTCTCGCGGTCTCTCTCGCTGTCTCTCTCGCCGTCTCTCTCACAGTCTCTCTCGCAGTCTCCCTCGCTGTCTCCCTCGCTGTCTCCCTCGCTGTCTCCCTCGCAGTCTCTCTCGCTGACTCCCTTACTGACTCCCTCGCAGTCTCTCTCGCAGTCTCTCTCACTGTCTCCCTCGCATTCACTCTCTCTGTCTCCCTTGCTGTCTCCCTCGCTGCCTCCCTCGCTGTCTCTCGCTGTCTCCCGCGCAGTCTCCCTCGCAGTCTCCCTCGCAGTCTCCCTCGCATTCTCTCTCGCTGTCTCTCTCGCAGTCTCTCTCGCTGTCTCTCTCGCAGTCTCTCTCGCTGTCGCCCTCGCAGTCTCTCTCGCTGTCTCTCTCGCAGTCTTTCTCGCTGTCTCCCTCGCAGTCTCCCTCGCAGTCTCCCTCGCAGTCTCCCTCGCTGTCTCTCTCGCAGTCTCTCTCGCTGTCTCCCTCGCTGTCTCCCTCACAGTCTCTCTCGCTGTCTCCCTCGCAGTCTCTCTCGCTTTCTCCCTCGCTTTCTCCCTCGCTTTCTCCCTCGCTTTCTCCCTCGCTGTCTCTCTCGCAGACTCTCTCGCAGACTCTCTCGCTGTCCCTCTCGCAGTCTCTCTCGCTGCCTCCCTCGCCGTCTCTCTCGCCATCTCTCTCGCAGTCTCTCTCGCTGTCTCTCTCGCTGTCTCCCTCGCATTTTCTCTCGCAGTCTCTCTTGCATTCTCTCTCGCTATCTCCCTTGCAGTCTCTCTCGCTATCTCCCTTGCAGTCTCTCTCGCTGTCTCCATCGCTGTCGAACTCGCTCTCTACCTCGCATTCTCTCTCGCAATCTCTCTCGCTGTCTCCCTCGCTTTCTCCCTCGCTGTCTCTCTCGCAGTCTCGCTCGCTGTCTCTCTCGCAGTCTCTCTCACAGACTCTGTCGCAGTCTCCCTCGCTGTCTCCCTCGCAGTCTCTCTCGATGTCTCTCTCGCAGTCTCTCTCGCTGTCTCCATCGCTGTCTCCCTCGCAGTCTCTCTCGCTGTCTCCCTCGCATTCTCTCTCGCTGTCTCCCTCACAGTCTCTCTTGCTTTCTCCCTCGCAGTCTCTCTCGCATTCTCTCTCGCTATCTCCCTTGCAGTCACTCTCGCTATCTCCCTTGCAGTCTCTCTCGCTGTCTCCATCGCTGTCGAACTCGCTGTCTACCTCGCATTCTCTCTCGCAGTCTCTCTCGCTGTCTCCCTCGCTGTCTCCCTCGCTCTCTCTCCCGCAGTTTCGCTCGCTGTCTCTCTCGCAGTCTCTCTCACAGACTCTGTCGCAGTCTCCCTCGCTGTCTTTCTCGCTTTCTCCCTCGCAGTCTCTCTCGCTGTCTCTCTCGCAGTCTCTCTCGCTGTCTCCCTCGCAGTCTCTCTCGCTGTCTCCCTCGCTGTCTCCCTCGCAGTCTCTCTCGCTGTCTCCCTCGCAGTCTCTCTCGCTGTCTCCCTCACAGAGTCTCTCGCTTTTCCCTCGCTGTCTCTCTCGCAGACTCTCTCGCTGTCTCTCTCGCTGTCTCTCTCGCAGTCTCTCTCGCAGTCTCTCTCGCATTCTCGCTCGCTGTCTCCCTCGCTAACTCCCTCGCTGTCTCTCTCGCAGTTACTCGCAGTCTCCCTCGCAGTCTCCCTCGCAGTCTCTCTCGCTGTCTCTCTCGCAGTCTCTCTCGCTGTCTCCCTCGATGTCTCGCTCGCTGTCTCCCTCGCAGTCTCTCTCGCTGTCTCTCTCGCAGTCTCTCTCACTGTCTCCCTCGCAGTCTCCCTCGCAGTCTCCCTCGCAGTCTCCCTCGCAGTCTCTCTCGCTGTCTCCCTCGCTGTCTCCCTCGCAGTCTCTCTCGCTGTCTCCCTCGCAGTCTCTCTCGCTTTCTCCCTCGCTTTCTCCCTCGCTTTCTCCCTCGCTTTCTCCCTCGCTGTCTCTCTCGCAGACTCTCTCGCAGACTCTCTCGCTGTCCCTCTCGCAGTCTCTCTCGCTGCCTCCCTCGCCGTCTCTCTCGCCATCTCTCTCGCAGTCTCTCTCGCTGTCTCTCTCGCTGTCTCCCTCGCATTTTCTCTCGCAGTCTCTCTTGCATTCTCTCTCGCTATCTCCCTTGCAGTCTCTCTCGCTATCTCCCTTGCAGTCTCTCTCGCTGTCTCCATCGCTGTCGAACTCGCTCTCTACCTCGCATTCTCTCTCGCAATCTCTCTCGCTGTCTCCCTCGCTTTCTCCCTCGCTGTCTCTCTCGCAGTCTCGCTTGCTGTCTCTCTCGCAGTCTCTCTCACAGACTCTGTCGCAGTCTCCCTCGCTGTCTCCCTCGCAGTCTCTCTCGATGTCTCTCTCGCAGTCTCTCTCGCTGTCTCCATCGCTGTCTCCCTCGCAGTCTCTCTCGCTGTCTACCTCGCATTCTCTCTCGCTGTCTCCCTCACAGTCTCTCTTGCTTTCTCCCTCGCAGTCTCTCTCGCATTCTCTCTCGCTATCTCCCTTGCAGTCACTCTCGCTATCTCCCTTGCAGTCTCTCTCGCTGTCTCCATCGCTGTCGAACTCGCTGTCTACCTCGCATTCTCTCTCGCAGTCTCTCTCGCTGTCTCCCTCGCTGTCTCCCTCGCTCTCTCTCCCGCAGTTTCGCTCGCTGTCTCTCTCGCAGTCTCTCTCACAGACTCTGTCGCAGTCTCCCTCGCTGTCTTGCTCGCTTTCTCCCTCGCAGTCTCTCTCGCAGTCTCTCTCGCAGTCTCTCTCGCTGTCTCCCTCGCAGTCTCTCTCGCTGTCTCCCTCGCTGTCTCCCTCGCAGTCTCTCTCGCTGTCTCCCTCGCAGTCTCTCTCGCTGTCTCCCTCACAGAGTCTCTCGCTTTTCCCTCGCTGTCTCTCTCGCAGACTCTCTCGCTGTCTCTCTCGCTGTCTCTCTCGCAGTCTCTCTCGCTGTCTCTCTCGCAGTCTCCCTCGCATTTTCTCTCGCTGTCTCTCTGGCAGTCTCTCTCGCTGTGTCTCTCGCAGTCTCTCTCGCTGTCTCCCTTGCAGTCACTCTCGCTATCTCCATCGCTGTCTAACTCGCTGTCTACCTCGCATTCTCTCTCGCAGTCTCTCTCGCTGTCTCCCTCACAGTCTCCCTCGCTGTCTCCCTCGCAGTCTCTCTCGCTTTCTCCCTCGCTTTCTCCCTCGCTATCTCCCTCGCTGTCTCTCTCGCAGTCTCTCGCAGTCTCCCTCGCTGTCTCCCTCGCAGTCTCCCTCGCAGTCTCTCTCACTGTCTCTCTCGCAGTCTCTCTCGCTGTCTCCCTCGATGTCTCCCTCGCAGTCTCCCTCGCTGTCTCCCTCGCTGTCTCTCTCGCAGTCTCTCTCGCTGTCTCCCTCGGTATCTCCCTCGCTGTCTCTCTCGCAGTCTCTCGCAGTCTCCCTCGCTGTCTCCCTCGCAGTCTCTCTCTCTGTCTGTCTCGCAGTCTCTCTCGCTGTCTCCCTCGCAGTCTCCCTCGCAGTTTCCCTCACAGTCTCCCTCGCAGTCTCCCTCGCAGTCTCCCTCGCTGTCTCTGTCGCTGTCTCTCTCGCAGTCTCTCTCGCTGTCTCCCTCGCAGTCTCCCTCGCAGTCTCTCTCGCAGTCTCTCTCGCAGTCTGTCTCGCTCGCAGTCTATCTCGCAGTCTCTCGCAGTCTCTCTCGCGGTCTCTCTCGCTGTCTCTCTCGCCGTCTCTCTCACAGTCTCTCTCGCAGTCTCCCTCGCTGTCTCCCTCGCTGTCTCCCTCGCTGTCTCCCTCGCAGTCTCTCTCGCTGACTCCCTTACTGACTCCCTCGCAGTCTCTCTCGCAGTCTCTCTCACTGTCTCCCTCGCATTCACTCTCTCTGTCTCCCTTGCTGTCTCCCTCGCTGCCTCCCTCGCTGTCTCTCGCTGTCTCCCGCGCAGTCTCCCTCGCAGTCTCCCTCGCAGTCTCCCTCGCATTCTCTCTCGCTGTCTCTCTCGCAGTCTCTCTCGCTGTCTCTCTCGCAGTCTCTCTCGCTGTCGCCCTCGCAGTCTCTCTCGCTGTCTCTCTCGCAGTCTTTCTCGCTGTCTCCCTCGCAGTCTCCCTCGCAGTCTCCCTCGCAGTCTCCCTCGCTGTCTCTCTCGCAGTCTCTCTCGCTGTCTCCCTCGCTGTCTCCCTCGCAGTCTCTCTCGCTGTCTCCCTCGCAGTCTCTCTCGCTTTCTCCCTCGCTTTCTCCCTTGCTTTCTCCCTCGCTTTCTCCCTCGCTTTCTCCCTCGCTGTCTCTCTCGCACACTCTTTCGCAGACTCTCTCGCTGTCTCTCTCGCAGTCTCTCTCGCTGCCTCCCTCGCCGTCTATCTCGCCATCTCTCTCGCAGTCTCTCTCGCTGTCTCTCTCGCTGTCTCCCTCGCATTTTCTCTCGCAGTCTCTTTTGCATTCTCTCTCGCTATCTCCCTTGCAGTCTCTCTCGCTATCTCCCTTGCAGTCTCTCTCGCAGTCTCCCTCGCTGTCTCGCTCGCCGTCTCCCTCGCAGTCTCTCTCGCTTTCTCTCTCGCAGTCTCTCTCGCTGTCTCCCTCGCAGTCTCTCTCGCTGTCTCCCTCACAGTCTCTCTCGCTTTCTCCCTCGCTGTCTCTCTCGCAGACTCTCTCGCTGTCTCTCTCGCTGTCTCTCTCGCAGTCTCTCTCGCCGCCTCTCTCGCCGTCTCTCTCACAGTCTCTCTCGCCTTCTCTCTTGCTGTCTCTCTCGCTGTCTCCCTCGCATTTTCTCTCGCATTCTCTCTCGCTTTCTCCTTTGCAGTCTCTCTCGCTATCTCCATCGCTGTCTAACCCGCTGTCTACCTCGCTGTCTCCCTCCCTGTCTCCCTCGCTGTCTCTCTCGCTGTCTCTCTCGCTGTCTCTCTCACTGTCTCCCTCGCTGTCTCTCTCGCTGTCTCCCTTGCAGTCTCTCTCGCAGTCTCTCTCGCTGTAGCCCGCGCAGTCTCTCTCGCTGTCTCCCTCGCAGTCTCTCTCGCTGTCTCTCTCGCAGTCTCACTCACTGTCTCCCTCGCAGTCTCCCTCGCAGTCTCCCTCGCAGTCTCCCTCGCAGTCTCCCTCGCAGTCTCTCTCACTGTCTCTCTCGCAGTCTCTCTCGCTGTCTCCCTCGATGTCTCCCTCGCAGTCTCCCTCGCAGTCTCCCTCGCTGTCTCTCTCGCAGACTGTCTCGCAGACTCTCTCGCTGTCCCTCTCGCAGTCTCTCTCGCATTCTCTCTCGCTGTCTCCTTCGATGTCTCTCTCGCTGTCTGTCTCGCAGTCTCCCTCGCAGTCTCCCTCGCAGTCTCTCTCGCAGTCTCTCTCGCAGTCTCTCTCGCAGTCTCTCTCGCTGTCTCCCTCGCTATCTCCCTCGCTGTCTCTCTCGCAGTCTCTCGCAGTCTCCCTCGCTGTCTCCCTCGCAGTCTCCCTCGCAGTCTCTCTCACTGTCTCTCTCGCAGTCTCTCTCGCTGTCTCCCTCGATGTCTCCCTCGCAGTCTCTCTCGCTGTCTCCCTCGCTGTCTCTCTCGCAGTCTCTCTCGCTGTCTCCCTCGCTATCTCCCTCGCTGTCTCTCTTGCAGTCTCTCGCAGTCTCCCTCGCTGTCTCCCTCGCAGTCTCTCTCTCTGTCTGTCTCGCAGTCTCTCTCGCTGTCTCCCTCGCAGTCTCCCTCGCAGTCTCCCTCACAGTCTCCCTCGCAGTCTCCCTCGCAGTCTCCCTCGCTGTCTCTGTCGCTGTCTCTCTCGCAGTCTCTCTCGCTGTCTCCCTCGCAGTCTCCCTCGCAGTCTCTCTCGCAGTCTCTCTCGCAGTCTGTCTCGCTCGCAGTCTATCTCGCAGTCTCTCGCAGTCTCTCTCGCGGTCTCTCTCGCTGTCTCTCTCGCCGTCTCTCTCACAGTCTCTCTCGCAGTCTCCCTCGCTGTCTCCCTCGCTGTCTCCCTCGCTGTCTCCCTCGCAGTCTCTCTCCCTGACTCCCTTACTGACTCCCTCGCAGTCTATCTCGCAGTCTCTCTCACTGTCTCCCTCGCATTCACTCTCTCTGTCTCCCTTGCTGTCTCCCTCGCTGCCTCCCTCGCTGTCTCTCGCTGTCTCCCGCGCAGTCTCCCTCGCAGTCTCCCTCGCAGTCTCCCTCGCATTCTCTCTCGCTGTCTCTCTCGCAGTCTCTCTCGCCGTCTCTCTCGCAGTCTCTCTCGCTGTCGCCCTCGCAGTCTCTCTCGCTGTCTCTCTCGCAGTCTCCCTCGCTGTCTCTCTCGCAGTCTCTCTCGCTGTCTCCCTCGCTGTCTCCCTCGCAGTCTCTCTCGCTGTCACCCTCGCAGTCTCTCTCGCTTTCTCCCTCGCTTTCTCCCTTGCTTTCTCCCTCGCTTTCTCCCTCGCTGTCTCTCTCGCACACTCTCTCGCAGACTCTCTCGCTGTCTCTCTCGCAGTCTCTCTCGCTGCCTCCCTCGCCGTCTATCTCGCCATCTCTCTCGCAGTCTCTCTCGCTGTCTCTCTCGCTGTCTCCCTCGCATTTTCTCTCGCAGTCTCTTTTGCATTCTCTCTCGCTATCTCCCTTGCAGTCTCTCTCGCTATCTCCCTTGCAGTCTCTCTCGCAGTCTCCCTCGCTGTCTCGCTCGCCGTCTCCCTCGCAGTCTCTCTCGCTTTCTCTCTCGCAGTCTCTCTCGCTGTCTCCCTCGCAGTCTCTCTCGCTGTCTCCCTCACAGTCTCTCTCGCTTTCTCCCTCGCTGTCTCTCTCGCAGACTCTCTCGCTGTCTCTCTCGCTGTCTCTCTCGCAGTCTCTCTCGCCGCCTCTCTCGCCGTCTCTCTCACAGTCTCTCTCGCCTTCTCTCTTGCTGTCTCTCTCGCTGTCTCCCTCGCATTTTCTCTCGCATACTCTCTCGCTTTCTCCTTTGCAGTCTCTCTCGCTATCTCCATCGCTGTCTAACCCGCTGTCTACCTCGCATTCTCTCTCGCAGTCTCTCTCGCTGTCTCCCTCGCTGTCTCCTTCGCTGTCTCCCTCGCTGTCTCCCTCGCTGTCTCCCTCCCAGTCTCCCTCGCTGTCTCTCTCGCTGTCTCTCTCGCTGTCTCTCTCACTGTCTCCCTCGCTGTCTCTCTCGCTGTCTCCCTTGCAGTCTCTCTCGCAGTCTCTCTCGCTGTAGCCCGCGCAGTCTCTCTCGCTGTCTCCCTCGCAGTCTCTCTCGCTGTCTCTCTCGCAGTCTCTCTCACTGTCTCCCTCGCAGTCTCCCTCGCAGTCTCCCTCGCAGTCTCCCTCGCTGTCTCTCTCGCAGACTCTCTCGCAGACTCTCTCGCTGTCCCTCTCGCAGTCTCTCTCGCTGCCTCCCTCGCCTTCTCTCTCGCCATCTCTCTCGCAGTCTCTCTCGCTGTCTCTCTCGCTGTCTCCCTCGCATTTTCTCTTGCAGTCTCTCTCGCATTCTCTCTCGCTATCTCCCTTGCAGTCTCTCTCGCTATCTCCCTTGCAGTCTCTCTCGCTGCCTCCATCGCTGTCGAACTCGCTCTCTACCTCGCATTCTCTCTCGCAATCTCTCTCACTGTCTCCCTCGCTGTCTCCCTCGCTGTCTCTCTCGCAGTCTCGCTCGCTGTCTTTCTCGCAGTCTCTCTCACAGACACTGTCGCAGTCTCCATCGCTGTCTCGCTCGCTGTCTCCCTCGCAGTCTCTCTCGCTGTCTCTCTCGCAGTCTCTCTCGCTGTCTCCCTCGCTGTCTCTCTCGCTGTCTCCATCGCTGTCTCCCTCGCAGTCTCTCTCGCTGTCTCCCTCGCAGTCTCTCTCGCTGTCTCCCTCACAGTCTCTCTCGCTTTCTCCCTCGCAGTCTCTCTCGCATTCTCTCTCGCTATCTCCCTTGCAGTCACTCTCGCTATCTCCCTTGCAGTCTCTCTCGCTGTCTCCATCGCTGTCGAACTCGCTGTCTACCTCGCATTCTCTCTCGCAGTCTCTCTCGCTGTCTCCCTCGCTGTCTCCCTCGCTGTCTCTCTCGCAGTTTCGCTCACTGTCTCTCTCGCAGTCTCTCTCACAGACTCTGTCGCAGTCTCCCTCGCTGTCTTGCTCGCTTTCTCCCTCGCAGTCTCTCTCGCTGTCTCTCTCGCAGTCTCTCTCGCTGTCTCCCTCGCAGTCTCCCTCGCAGTCTCCCTCGCAGTCTCCCTCGCTGTCTCTCTCGCAGTCTCCCTTGCAGTCTCTCTCGCTGTCTCTGGCAGTCTCCCTCGCAGTCTCCCTCGCAGTCTCCTTCGCAGTCTCCCTCGCATTCTCTCTCGCTGTCTCTCTCGCAGTCTCTCTCGCTGTATCTCTCGCAGTCTCTCTCGCTGTGTCCCTCGCTGTCTCGCTCGCTGTCTCCCTCGCAGTCTCTCTCGCTGTCTCTCTCGCAGTCTCTCTCGCTGTCTCCCTCGCAGTCACTCTCGCTGTCTCCCTCGCTGTCTCCCTCGCAGTCTCTCTCGCTGTCTCCCTCGCAGTCTCTCTCGCTGTCTCCATCGCAGTCTCTCTCGCTGTCTCCCTCGCTGTCTCTCTCGTAGACCCTCTCGCTGTCTCTCTCGCAGTCTCTCTCGCCGCCTCTCTCACCGTCTCTCTTGCAGACTCTCTCGCCTTCTCTCTCGATGTCTCTCTCGCTGTCTCTCTCGCTGTCTCCCTCGCATTTTCACTCGCAGTCTATCTCGCAGTATCTCTCGCCATCTCCCTTGCAGTCTCTCTCGCTGTCTCCATCGCTGTCTAACTCGCTGTCTACCTCGTATTCTCTCTCGCAGTCTCTCTAGCTGTCTCCCTCGCTGTTTCCTTCGCTGTCTCCCTCGCTGTCTCCCTCACTGTCTCCCTCGCTGTCTCCCTCGCTGTCTCTCTCGCTGTCACTCTCGCTGTCTCCCTCGCTGTCTCTCTCGCAGTCTCCCTTGCAGTTTCTCTCGCTGTCTCTGGCGGTCTCCCTCGCAGTCTCCCTCGCAGTCTCCTTCGCAGTCTCCCTCGCATTCTTTCTCGCTGTCTCTCTCGCAGTCTCTCTCGCTGTCTCTTTCGCAGTCTCTCTCGCTGTCTCCTTCGATGTCTCGCTCGCTGTCTCCCTTGCAGTCTCTCTCGCTGTCTGTCTCGCAGTCTCCCTCGTAGTCTCCCTCGCAGTCTCTCTCGCATTCTCTCTCGCAGTCTCTCTCGCTGTCTCCCTCGCTATCTCCCTCGCTGTCTCTCTCGCAGTCTCTCGCAGTCTCCCTTGCTGTCTCCCTCGCAGTCTCCCTCGCAGTCTCCCTCGCAGTCTCTATCACTGTCTCTCTCGCAGTCTCTCTCGCTGTCTCCCTCGATGTCTCGCTCGCTGTCCCCCTCGCAGTCTCTCTCGCTGTCTCGATCGCTGTCTCTCTCTCTGTCTCTCTCGCAGTCTCTCTCGCTGTCTCCCTCGCAGTCTCCCTCGCAGTCTCCCTCACAGTCTCCCTCGCTGTCTAACTCGCTGTCTACCTCGCGTTCTCTCTCGCAGTCTCTCTAGCTGTTTCCTTCGCTGTCTCCCTCGCTGTCTCCCTCGCTGTCTCCCTCGCTGTCTCCCTCGCTGTCTCTCTCGCTGTCTCCCTCACTGTCTCTCTCGCAGTCTCTCTCGCTGTCTCCCTCGAAGTCTCTCTCGCTGTCTCCCTCTACGTCTCGCTCGCTGTCTCGATCGCAGTCTCTCTCGCTGTCTCCCTCGCTGTCTCTCTCGCAGACTCTCTCGCTGTCTCTCTCGCAGTCTCTCTCGCCGCCTCTCTCACCGTCTCTCTCGCAGACTCTCTCGCCTTCTCTCTCGATGTCTCTCTCGCTGTCTCTCTCGCTGTCTCCCTCGCATTTTCACTCGCAGTCTATCTCGCAGTATCTCTCGCCATCTCCCTTGCAGTCTCTCTCGCTGTCTCCATCGCTGTCTAACTCGCTGTCTACCTCGTATTCTCTCTCGCTGTCTCCCTCGCTGTCTCCCTCACTGTCTCCCTCGCTGTCTCCCTCGCTGTCTCTCTCGCTGTCACTCTCGCTGTCTCCCTCGCTGTCTCTCTCGCAGTCTCCCTTGCAGTCTCTCTCGCTGTCTCTGGCAGTCTCCCTCGCAGTCTCCCTCGCAGTCTCCTTCGCAGTCTCCCTCGCATTCTCTCTCGCTGTCTCTCTCGCAGTCTCTCTCGCTGTATCTCTCGCAGTCTCTCTCGCTGTCTCCTTCGATGTCTCGCTCGCTGTCTCCCTTGCAGTCTCTCTCGCTGTCTGTCTCGCAGTCTCCCTCGTAGTCTCCCTCACAGTCTCTCTCGCAGTCTCCTTCGCAGTCTCTCTCGCTGTCTCCCTCGCTATCTCCCTCGCTGTCTCTCTCGCAGTCTCTCGCAGTCTCCCTCGCTGTCTCCCTCGTTGTTTCCTTCGCTGTCTCCCTCGCTGTCTCCCTCGCTGTCTCCCTCGCTGTCTCCCTCGCTGTCTCTCTCGCTGTCTCCCTCACTGTCTCTCTCGCAGTCTCTCTCGCTGTCTCCCTCGAAGTCTCTCTCGCTGTCTCCCTCGATGTCTCGCTCGCTGTCTCGATCGCAGTCTCTCTCTCTGTCTCCCTCGCAGTCTCCCTCGCAGTCTCCCTCACAGTCTCCCTCGCAGTCTCCCTCGCAGTCTCCCTCGCAGTCTCCCTCGCATTCTCTCTCGCAGTGTCTCTCGCAGTCTGTCTCGCTGTCTCTCTCGCAGTCTATCTCGCAGTCTCTCGCAGTCTCTCTCGCGGTCTCTCTCGCTTTCTCTCTCGCCGTCTCTCTCACAGTCTGTCTCGCAGTCTCCCTCGCTGTCTCCCTTACTGTCTCCCACGCTTTCTCCCTCGCAGTCTCTCTCGCTGACTCCCTCACTGACGCCCTCGCAGTCTCTCTCGCAGTCTCTCTCACTGTCTCCCTCGCATTCACTCTCGCTGTCTCCCTCGCTGTCTCCCTCGCTGTCTCCCTCGCTGTCTCTCGCTGTCTCCCGCGCAGTCTCCCTCGCAGTCTCCCTCGCAGTTTCCCTCGCAGTCTCTCTCGCTGTCACCCTCACTGTCTCCCTCGCTGTCTCCCTGTCAGTCTCACTCGCAGTCTCTCTCGCTGTCTCCCTCGCTGTCTCGCTCGCTGTCTCCCTCACAGTCTCTCTCGCTGTCTCTCTCGCAGTCTCTCTCGCTGTCTCCCTCGCAGTCACTCTCGCTGTTTCCCTCGCTGTCTCCCTCGCAGTCTCTCTCACTTTCTCCCTGGCAGTCTCTCTCGCTGTCTCCCTCGCAGTCTCTCTCGCTGTTTCCCTCGCTGTCTCTCTCGCCGCCTCTCTCACCGTCTCTCTCGCAGTCCCTCCCGCCTTCTCTCTCGATGTCTCTCTCGCTGTCTCTCTCGCTGTCTCCCTCGCATTTTCACTCGCAGTCTATCTCGCAGTATCTCTCGCCATCTCCCTTGCAGTCTCTCTAGCTGTCTCCCTCGCTGTTTCCTTCGCTGTCTCCCTCGCTGTCTCCCTCGCTGTCTCTCTCGCTGTCTCTCTCGCTGTCTCCCTCGCTGTCTCTCTCGCTGTCTCTCTCGCTGTCTCCCTCGCTGTCTCTCTCGCAGTCTCCCTTGCAGTCTCTCTCGCAGTCTCTGGCAGTCTCTTTCGCAGTCTCCCTCGCAGTCTCCTTCGCAGTCTCCCTCGCATTCTCTCTCGCTGTCTCTCTCGCAGTCTCTCTCGCTGTCTCCCTCGCAGTCTCTCTCGCTGTCTCCCTTGATGTCTCGCTCGCTGTCTCCCTTGCAGTCTCTCTCGCTGTCTCTCTCGCAGTCACTGGCAGTCTCTTTCGCAGTCTCCCTCGCAGTCTCCTTCGCAGTCTCTCTCGCATTCTCTCTCGCTGTCTCTCTCGCAGTCTCTCTCGCTGCCTCTCTCGCAGTCTCTCTCGCTGTCTCCCTCGATGTCTCGCTCGCGGTCTCCCTTGCAGTCTCTCTCGCTGTCTGTCTCGCAGTCTCCCTCGCAGTCTCCCTCGCAGTCTCTCTCGCAGTCTCTCTCGCAGTCTCTCTCGCTGTCTCCCACGCTATCTCCCTCGCTGTCTCTCTCGCAGTCTCTCGCAGTCTCCCTCGCTGTCTCCCTCGCAGTCTCCCTCGCAGTCTCCCTCGCAGTCTCTCTCACTGACTCTCTCGCTGTTTCCCTCGCTGTCTCTCTCGCAGTCTCTCTCGCAGTCTCTCTCGCAGTCTATCTCGCAGTCTCTCTCGCTATCTCTCTTGCAGTCTCTCTCGCAGTCTCCATCGCTGTCTAACTCGCTGTCTACCTCGCATTCTCTCTCGCAGTCTCTCTAGCTGTCTCCCTCGCTGTTTCCTTCGCTGTCTCCCTCGCTGTCTCCCTCGCTGTCTCCCTCGCTGTCTCTCTCGCTGTCTCTCTCGCTGTCTCTCTCGCTGTCTCCCTCGCTGTCTCTCTCGCAGTCTCTCTCACTGTCTCCCTCGCAGTCTCCCTCGCAGTCTCCCTCGCAGTCTCCCTCGCTGTCTCTCTCGCAGTCTCTCTCGCTGTCCCCCTCGTTGTCTCCCTCGCAGTCTCTCTCGCTGTCTCCCTCGCAGTCTCTCTCGCTTTCTCCCTCGCTTTCTCCCTCGCTTTCTCCCTCGCTTTCTCCCTCGCTGTCTCTCTCGCACACTCTCTCGCAGACTCTCTCGCTGTCTCTCTCGCAGTCTCTCTCGCTGTCTCTCTCGCTGTCTCCCTCGCATTTTCTCTCGCAGTCTCTTTTGCATTCTCTCTCGCTATCTCCCTTGCAGTCTCTCTCGCTGTCTCCATCGCTGTCGAACTCGCTGTCAACCTCGCATTCTCTCTCGCAGTCTCTCTCGCTGTCTCTCTCGCAGTCCCTCTCACAGACTTTGTCGCAGTCTCCCTCGCTGTCTCGCTCGCAGTCTCGCTCGCTGTCTCGCTCGCAGTCTCGCTCGCTGTCTCTCTCGCAGTCTCTCTCACAGACTCTGTCGCAGTCTCCCTCGCTGTCTCGCTCGCTGTCTCCCTCGCAGTCTCTCTCGCTGTCTCTCTCGCAGTCTCTCTCGCTGTCTCCCTCGCTGTCTCTCTCGCAGTCTCTCTCGCTGTCTCCCTCGCAGTCTCTCTCGCTGTCTCCCTCACAGTCTCTCTCGCTTTCTACCTCGCTGTCTCTCTCGCAGACTCTCTCGCTGTCTCTCTCGCTGTCTCTCTCGCAGTCTCTCTCGCCGCCTCTCTCGCCGTCTCTCTCGCAGTCTCTCTCGCCTTCTCTCTTGCTGTCTCTCACGCTGTCTCCCTCGCATTTTCTGTCGCATTCTCTCTCGCTTTCTCCCTTGCAGTCTCTCTCGCTATCTCCATCGCTGTCTAACCCGCTGTCTACCTCTCATTCTCTCTCGCAGTCTCTCTCGCTGTCTCCCTCGCTGTCTCCTTCGCTGTCTCCCTCGCTGTCTCCCTCGCTGTCTCCCTCGCTGTCTCTCTCGCTGTCTCTCTCGCTGTCTCTCTCACTGTCTCCCTCGCTGTCTCTCTCGCTGCCTCCCTCGCTGTCTCCCTCGCTGTCTCTCTCGCAGTCTCCCTTGCAGTCTCTCTCGCAGTCTCTCTCGCTGTAGCCCTCGCAGTCTCTCTCGCAGTCTCTCTCGCATTCTCTCGCAGTCCCCTCGCAGTCTCCCTCGCAGTCTCCCTCGCAGTCTCCCTCGCAGTCTCTCTCGCTGTCTCTCTCGCGGTCTCTCCCGCTGTCTCTCTCGCCGTCTCTCTCGCAGTCTCTCTCGCAGTCTCCCTCGCTGTCTCCCTCGCTGTCTCCCTCGCTGTCTCCCTCGCAGTCTCTCTCGCTGACTCCCTCACTGACTCCCTCGCAGTCTCTCTCGCAGTCTCTCTCACTGACTCCCTCGCATTCACTCTCGCTGTCTCCCTCGCTGTCTCCCTCGCTGTCTCCCTCGCTGTCTCTCGCTGTCTCCCTCGCTGTCTCCCTCGCATTCTCCCTCGCAGTCTCCCTCGCAGTCTCCCTCGCAGTCTCCCTCGCAGTTTCCCTCGCAGTCTCTCTCGCTGTCTCCCTGTCAGTCTCTCTCGCAGTCTCTCTCGCTGTCTCCCTCGCTGTCACGCTCGCTGTCTCCCTCGCAGTCTCTCTCGCTGTCTCTCTCGCAGTCTCTCTCGCTGTCTCCCTCGCAGTCACTCTCGCTGTCTCCCTCGCTGTCTCCCTCGCAGTCTCTCTCGCTGTCTCACTCGCAGTCTCTCTCGCTGTCTCCCTCGCAGTCTCTCTCGCTTTCTCCCTCGCTGTCTCTCTCGCAGACTCTCTCGCTGTCTCTCTGGCAGTCTCTCTCGCCGCCTCTCTCACCGTCTCTCTCGCAGTCTATCTCGCCTTCTCTCTCGATGTCTCTCTCGCTGTCTCTCTCGCTGTCTCCCTCGCATTTTCTCTCGCAGTCTATCTCGCAGTATCTCTCGCCATCTCCCTTGCAGTCTCTCTCGCTGTCTCCATCGCTTTCTAACTCGCTGTCTACCTCGCATTCTATCTCGCAGTCTATCTAGCTGTCTCTCTCGCTATTTCCTTCGCTTTCTCCCTCGCTGTCTCCCTCGCTGTCTCCCTCGCTGTCTCTCTCGCTGTCTCTCTCGCTGTCTCCCTCGCTGTCTCTCTCGCTGTCTCTCTCGCTGTCTCCCTCGCTGTCTCTCTCGCAGTCTCCCTTGCAGTCTCTCTCGCAGTCTCTGGCAGTCTCCCTCGCAGTCTCCCTCGCAGTCTCCTTCGCAGTCTAACTCGCATTCTCTCTCGCTGTCTCTCTCGCAGTCTCTCTCGCTGTCTCTCTCGCAGTCTCTCTCGCTGTCTCCCTCGATGTCTCGCTCGCTGTCTCCCTTGCAGTCTCTCTCGCTGTCTGTCTCGCAGTCTCCCTCGCAGTCTCCCTCGCAGTCTCTCTCGCAGTCTCTCTCGCAGTCTCTCTCGCTGTCTCCCTCGCTATCTCCCTCGCTGTCTCTCTCGCAGTCTCTCGCAGTCTCCCTCGCTGTCTCCCTCGCAGTCTCCCTCGCAGTCTCTCTCACTGTCTCTCTCGCAGTCTCTCTCGCTGTCTCCCTCGATGTCTCGCTCGCTGTCTCCGGCGCAGTCTCTCTCGCAGTCTCTCGCAGTCTCCCTCGCTGTCTACCTCGCAGTCTCCCTCGCAGTCTCTCTCACTGTCTCTCTCGCAGTCTCTCTCGCTGTCTCCCTCGATGTCTCGCTCGCTGTCTCCCTCGCAGTCTCTCTCGCTGTTTCTCTCGCAGTCTCTCTCGCTGTCTCCCTCGCAGTCTCCCTCGCAGTCTCCCTCACAGTCTCCCTCGCAGTCTCCCTCGCTGTCTCTCTCGCTGTCTCTCTCGCAGTCTCTCCCGCTGTCTCCCTCGCAGTCTCCCTCGCAGTCTCTCTCGAAGTCTCTCTCGCAGTCTCTCTCGCAGTCTCTCTCGCAGTCTATCTCGCAGTCTCTCTCGCTATCTCTCTTACAGTCTCTCTCGCTATCTCCATCACTGTCTAACTCGCTGTCTACCTCGCATTCTCTCTCGCAGTCTCTCTAACTGTCTCCCTCGCTGTCTCCCTCGCTGCCTCTCTCGCTGTCTCTCTCGCTGTCTCCCTCGCTGTCTCTCTCGCTGTCTCTCTCGCTGTCTCTCTCGCAGTCTCCCTTGCAGTCTCTCTCGCAGTCTCTCGCAGTCTCCCTCGCAGTCTCCCTCGCAGTCTCCCTCGCTGTCTCCCTCGCATTC